>NC_089320.1:9951232-10266232 GCF_036669915.1 Pocillopora verrucosa | reverse complement strand
ATAATTTATTTTCACCATACGTTAATGCTTTGACAAAACAAGTACATTCCACCGCAGGATCTGAGAGCGCCGCAATACCGCATTGTGGAATTTTACACCGCTATAACGCATTAAAAAATGATCGACATCACAACATTGAAAATCCCAAAGGCAGCCTCACGAACCGACCTTTCTCTTAAAATGGGTAATTTAGTGTTATTGCCTGAGTTGAAAACGTAAATTGGCCACCGTAAAAAGTTAAAAGGCTGACGTTTCGAGCGTTGGTCTTTCGTCAGAACGATTGGGCTAACGCTATCGCTCCAACGAAAGGCTCACGCTCGAAAGGTCAGCCTTATAACTCTTTGCGGTGGCCAATTTACGTTATCAACTCAGTAAATAAGTCTCGATTAACCTGTTATACTCTCCCACCGCCGGACGCAGCACCAAAGTTTCTTTGGAAACTTACCCCCTTTTTTCCTTTGTCTTTAAATGTCTCCTTTTGATGATATTGGCAACTTTAGAGTCGAGAACTTCTCGAGATTCTTTTTTTAAAAAAGATCACAGCGAGTTCTTTCCACCATCCTCCGGCCATCCATGAACCAGCAGTCAACACATTCATTCAATATTTTAAAGGAACCGCGTCCTGATAATGAGATTGGCTTTAATTTTATAGCGAAAAGGTTACACCAAGGAACTTATCCACGCAAAGTGGATTAGTGAATTTTGTTTTGGTTGTCTTTGTTTGAATGTATTCAAGACATCAAGCTGCTGTGTTTTGAGCTTCCGTTACCACATATTCTGTTTCGAGTTTAGAAGGGTAAAGTTGAGTAAATGAACTACTGAGAGGTTCTAGTGAGCAACGTTTCGAATTGTCGAGAATCAACTCTACACTTTTTAAGAGCCATGACTGGGGCCTCAAGTGAAGGCCATATTATAGGATGTTAAGTACAAAGTATATAGCAGTCACGGTTGACGTTACCTTATTTAGAATAAGAAAATTTTAAAAGCTCTCGAAGTGGTAAGGAAAGTTTTCAATAAATATACCTCTTACCTTTTGTTAGCCAGTTCAGGTCCCCCAAAATTATTACACGCAAGCTAATTTTTAGCTTAGGCTGATTTTTATTTATCTTTTAGGTAAGCGACATAACTCAGAGAGAGGATGTCCCAAAAGGCAGTCCACAGCATGTCCAAAAAGTAATGGAAGAAGCAACAGATCTTTTCCGCTCTATCCCTGACTTATTCAGACCGAAGGTTTTAGCAGTAGTTTCACATAATGGCGAGAGCTTTGTTGGCGCGTCGATTTCAGTAAGTAATTTCTTACGCCCTCTCTATTTGCAAAAAAGAATTGCTGATTTCAAAAATGCGAGTCTCAGAAAAGCAATCATATTTCACCAGCCATTAGAAACAGAATATACGCAGGAATGGAGATCGAAAGCAAAAATGATCAATAACCACCCCAAACCTGCATGTGGAAGTTGCCGGCGCACTTTCAAAAACTTAAAGGGCTTCGTACCGGAGAATGTGCAAGGAGATGACAGAAATAGATCAATCCTCGGTGCATGTGCAGAGTATTGTCCTGTTGACAAACTTCTTCACCATGAAACAAATGATGATCCAGAAATAGGCCATCGTCTTCAGAAGAATTTGAGACGATGCTTAGAACTCTTTAAGAAATTTAATGCAATCGTTAAACAGTGCCAAGAAGCTGTTAATTCAGGAAATATCCAAAAAATTAAACAGGTGTACGAAGAAGTACATCCTATACTTGACATTTTTGGCCGATCACCAGAATTCAATGACAGGTTCTAGGAATTGGTTCTAATACTAATGATCAGTTGACACGCCACCTATACAGTGTACTTGTTCATAAAAAGCAATCGCTATCTCTAAAGAAGCACAGGAGAATACAAACAGTAGACTGGGCTTTAGTTTCCGATGGTTTCAGGAAAATTTGTAAGTGGCCGTGGAAGGTATACTCGCTCTGCATGACTTTGCGAATTCTTTAAAAGTTATACCTAAAACTCAATCCATTACCATTAATTTAGTTCAAGACATATTCCAGGTTAGTAAAGGGTGGAGATGGAGTGGAAAATATTTCAAAACGGTCTCATTTTAGTCAGCCGGTAGAATTTCCAAATCGATATCACCTGATTCACGCACCCTTCTTGGAAGACGTTTCACTTTGTCTTTAAATTGATTTTGAGAAAATATGATAAATTTGCCTTGTTAAAAATAGAATCGAACAAGGCCAGGAATAAAATAAATCAAGGCTAGGATCGAAAACCGACAGGACCGGTTATTTACACAAGATCTAACCCAAACCACGGTTTTACACAATCAGTGAGCCTCAGGCTCTCTCAATAAGAGTAATTGATTTAATTAATTAAACGTCCTTCCAATATTAGCTTTTGGCCCTGTTTACAAAAATAAATCTTCAGATAAAAGGTTCAGCTAAATTTAGGATATTTTGGGACATGACTTTGTCAGTTCAACCAATATCTAGAATATAAGACGTTACAGCTGGTTAAAAATAATAAGAAAACTCCTCAAAACTATACATCACAATATCATTGTAATTCAAATCATACGTTAATCTGAAGTAATACATCTGTAATTCTCAAAAAAAATGCTGTGTTAAAAACTCTTTAAATTCTTCTTTCGGAAGAATTCCATCCTTGGTAAAGGAGGAAGAAAATTTAAAGTATGTAACATCAATAAACTGACCCAACCAGATGTATCCCGTTGAAGTTTATGAACAAACAAATCTGTGAAAAGTCAACATTTGCAAGTCTTTTCGCAATTTTATTTTGGACATGACTCTATGTACACTCGCTGTGCACCTGATGTGGGTATCGCAGTTAAACCAATCTCTACGACGATAGCAATGTTTCAAAGCTTTCATCCCTATCTCTGGCTGAAAACCTCCCTTAGAAAACCTGGGCAGATGTGTAATTCTCACGGTCATCAGGAGGAGCGGTAAAGCAATTGGGGGCAGACCCCCAATCAAAATAGCTTGTCTTAAACACCGTTTGATCGGGGAAGGGAAAACACCACACCCTCTTACACGTCTGTGGGACGACCTTACTCAAAAAAGCCTCTTTCAATTAATGAGAGGTGAAGCTGTGCATAAATGGGCTTAACACTTTGTTTTAGGATAGTGTATTGAAACTATAGAGGTATGGTCAATAATAGAATTTAATTTTCAGGGATATCGTATCATTATGAAGCCATTTGAGTTGCTTACTATCTTTTCCCTCGTCATTAGCGGAATGGATACATGAAAAACAGGCATATTTTTCAAGACCAGAATCCAAACAATCCAGTTTGTTTTGAGTTAGTTTTAAAAGGTTTTGGTTGCAATTACTTACACATCATTTTGCACTATAGCATTCTGACAACTTTTCTTTCTAATTGATAGATACGAGACCCGGTCTCGCAGTGGTCAACAAATCTTTAAAGTATCCCCTCTGTAGTCACAAACCATTCCCCCAACATCCTTTAACTCTCTCATCAACAGCAGATCATCCACAACTATTCCTACTTTCCCTTTGCCCCTTAAGCTCCAATAAGCAAAAACGATGGTCAACTGTTGGCAAACAGCTAAAAAGGTGATATAATGTTGGTACAGAAGGGAAATTTATACCATCTCACCTGGATATGTTAAACAACCGTAGACGTACACCAAAACTCGTCGTACCAAGTTACAAGCCATGCTCAACACCCTTTTCAAATCCATCACTGCTTAAGCCTTCCTTTGATTTCTTCAACTAAGGTGGTATCTAACGAGACCTATAACTTCACTTTCTTAGAAATTCATAAAGAAATGTAGCGGATACGCATTTTAATTTACTTTTTCCTATTGAACTTCGTTCTTCGCTTTTATATCTTTTTTCAGGTGACCTACAGAAATATTTTCCCTCAATTTTCTGAATTTCGCCTGCCCACTCCTGCATAGAAGTAATTCCCTGACCAAATAATTACGAAGTGTAGCATACGATTCAGGCCATCAGCCTCTTTCCATCAATTAAATAATTCAGTGAAATGCGACAGACACAACGAAGACCTGTCAAGTGGAAAAACTTCGCCTTCCGACTCATAAAAGTTGATAATAGTTCTACATAATTATAGCATAACACCCATAGAATAATAATCAATGCTCACAAGAATGTTTCACTAGCTATTCCCACAATGTCATCGTCACTGTCTCGTTGCCAGTGCCTTCTCCCTTCAAGATCGTGTTTCTGGTGGGATTTCATAGTAGTTTTGCAGAATTCTCGACTCCATTATGCACATGTTAGGTCCTACTGGCGACAAACTTAAGTTTATGGCCGGATGGGAGAAGAGTTTTATTTCTGGCATGCCTGTCGGTTTTCACCACTGATCGTGTTTATTCAATATGCTTTTTGATTATCACCTCATCATATGTGTTGAGAAATGTATTGCTAAGTATTTACGTTCAGTGGGAAAATGGTAAGCTTTATTTCTCATTACTAAGAATTTGATTCCAGTAAGTTTAAAGAAATATTTAGTCATTTTCAAAATAAGAACTTCACAATCACGAAGAACGTTTGTGCATGTGTAATGTACAAAGGAATGTGATACAAATTATGGACGAAAACGGCTCTTTGATGAGTGTGTTATCAGTGTGTTTTCAAGTATTTTTTTTCTTTTTCTTTCCTTTTTTTCAATTACCGACATTTTTACACGAGCTACAGTACATAAATTGTACCCACAATACTGACAGTTTCTTCCTAAAACATTCATAAAAATACTTAAATATTTCTTACAGCTTTCATAAAAATACTTTTAACATAGGCAACAAATGCCTTCAAATATCTTACAACTCTACATTTGCGGACTAAACAATTAATTACCATCATTTATAACTTTTTTTTTTACAATTTCATCATGTTGATTTAACACAAAATAAAACTGAGAATGAGTTCTTCTCAAAAGAAAACATACGTAGATAAAATAAATACATACATACATTTAATTAATTAATTAAATTAACGTATATTTACAAGAATGCAATTAACAAGAAACTAAAGTAAGTTCTCGTGAAAAGCTACTGAACCTGTTCAAATAGGAAGTGTAATGTATAACTTTAAGCGGTGAGGTTAACTCTCGTCCTGTATTCTACAAGCTTTGCTGCAACAAGTAAATAGTTTAAAGAAGGGCGCCCAGTGTCTTTCGGCAATAAATTACTCTTTGGTCGAGTTAGCCTTTATGTGTGCATCCAAAGCTTCAACAAATAACCTATATCCATCCGTTTGCTTCAATTCATTCACACTGATCCCTTCTCCTTCATCACTGGAGTCTGAATCCTGACAAAAATAACGTAATTTGTTATAGAAAAATATAATTCAAAGCAGCAATGTTGGATCAATGGCATTTCTCTTGACTGAGAACGAAAATCGACTCCTGGAAGATTTACCATAGACCGATTTTGGCCGTGTACTTGAAGGATTTCTTCTATCGGTAAGGAACAATTCAATAACTGACAAATTTGTACGTTGAAAATTATGCCCATTTTTTTTTTAGTGATTCAACGCATGTTTTCATTTCGAGTGCGCTAATGCACTTCACGATTTTTATTGGGAGATTGTCGATCCTTTTATTTTCATTTATCAATAAAGTCGACTTTTCTTGTCACTAAAGGGCTATTGTGTTTATATGATAAACAAAATAAGACATGGTTGCTTGTAGATATGGAATTTTTCTTCTCATGTTTAACTCGACATCTCACTCGTTCGCTGCGCTCACTCATGAGCTACTGAGTTAAACACTCGAACAGAATTTCCATATCTAGGCGCGCCCATGTATTATTCTCTGTATATCCTTCTCCTGCTTCAGTTCCTTCAAACCGATTCCTTCTTTTTCATCACTGAAGTCTGAATACTGACGGACACGACGTAATATCTAGGGAGTGTCTACAGTACTTAGCTAAAGAGAGTGCTTTTTTCCTGGGAGATTCCATTCATACACACTGGAAGCTTAACGTGCTCAGACATTTCCCGAGCCAAAGTGGCAGCCGGAAGCTGCTCTCCCCGCTTAATCCAGTACGTCATCGCATAAAGTTTCCGCTCTGTTACCTCATCAAAACCCAGATAAAGCATAACTTAATGTCATGCCTAATTTTAGTATCTATGACGTTTTTGTAATTCGGCGAATTTCTCTTGGAATCCTTAGGAAACCTCGTTGAAACTGTTTCAAACTTTTTAAAACAAGTCCCTTGTGGCATTTTATAAAAGCAAAGTAGTTTAAAAATGATTTGTTTTCTACGGAAGCATTTAATAAGAAGCTAACCGCAAGTCTCCATAACAGACCAGACAAGTCATCGTAAGGATTCCTTTCTTTAGAACGATTTCCTCCGATATCGAAACAGTACAGTCATCGGTAAGCTCCTTGAGTTCTTAATTCGAATTTTCAGGATACTAGTGTGAGCTGAGTAATGCGGACATTCTAGGCATAATTTACATAAATATGCAGCACAACAGGGAATAACTAACGGTTCCCTGCAACAGGTACTTTAAAAAAATTCGTAGATCATGGCTTGAGAAGTGAAAAAAAAAGTCATCAAGCTTTAGTTCTGATGGACATTTCAGAAACTGTTCGAGTATCTTGATAAATATTTCACAATGTTATTTGACATTCGACCTCTTTGGATAGTTTAGCTTGGTTTTATGGTCGCTAAATCATTCAACCGAATGGTTGGATCTTTTCAGTTGTCGCCAATTAAGAGAGCATGTGGAAACGTCCAACCTGATGCTGGTGGACTAAACTTGTTTACTACATGTATAATGTTCACCAATGTTTGAAAACCGTTTCATGACATCTCAGTTTACAAACACTCAACCTGCGGAATTCACACAACACACCAAATTTCAGCACTTCACACGCTGTGTTCATCCAAAGTTTTGCTGCGCATTCACGAGCATTTTAGCAGTAAAACAAGGAAAAATCGACTGAATCGATAACGAAACATTTCCCACTAGGTATTATTTAATTAAGCGGTATCGCCTCCTTCACTTCGGCATAACTATGAAATTGACTTCGATCGATCAACCATGAACATTAAATCATGAAATACAAGAGCAGTTCATTTTTTTTAATTGCTGTATTTTCAGCAAAGTTTTTTTGGAAAATGCTCGGGTGTCTTCCAATTCTCTGAATAGGTAATTCTATACGCTACTTGTTACCGACAAACTTGGGCTTACGTTTTCCTAGTATTTAAGAATTTACCAGATTGTTTTTTTTGGAAGCTTAGATTTTGAGGGAAGAAAAAACGGAAATCCCATGTTCCACTCTACATTCTATCCAAACATTCATCATTGACCACTTGGGAACGACATAATGTTTTTTATCACGGATATGTAATGCACTTTCCCGCAAGCTTTTCAACACTAATACTAAGAATATAAACTTCGTACAATACTACGATCCAGTTTTACTTCTTCTTACCTCTACTAGATCTTCTTCTTGCATAGAACACAAATCTTCATTTGTTGATGGCTGAGGTGACGAATGAACTATAAGATAGTTAAAAAGTAACCACAAAGCAGTTAAATATTGTAAAAATTGTGAATTGAACAGAACAAAATTTACTTGACATGTTAGAACTTAGTAATTTAGTATAGAATGTAAAACATAATAATTTGGTTCATTTACTATTTTTTCTTAATCAGCAAAGCAAAGGTGAGGGGATAAAATTGTTTCTTTTTTTTTCTTAATTTGGTCACCAGGCTGGAAAAAAAGAAAGGAACCTACCATTCAATCGATAGAAAACAGTTATCATCTAACATTCCTTTTTTATGTTCAGGTGTCTGACTGTGTGCCAGAGAAAAGATTGAAAATGCAAAGGGTAAAACATAGATTGGGTGATAATTAGTAAAACCTCACAATAATTCTAAAAAGATAAAGCCTTAGAGTTAATTGTTATAGCAGTTATAGTACCTAGTTTTCATAGTAGATATTGGAAATTTGTTTTTATCTTAGTTAATTGTTTGAAACCTTTGTGGGTTTTTTCAATGTACAAGTAAGTTGTTTACTTAAAGTAAGTAAAGTTTACTTGAGTAAAATTTCCATTAAAAGCATCACTAAACATCATGAGAGTCTTCTATACCTTGGTGATGATTTCCATTCAAACATGAGTGCTCCTCTCTTCCTTGACATTCTCCTTCGGCAGGAGTACCAGTAGTAAGAGGAGACTGAACATCCCTAGGGCTGACAAAGACAAAACAAGACAGTTCACTATATATTGTTTGAGAAAACTTAATTGTTTGAATTGAAGTTTTGATTGCTTTTCATGACTGTGGGTTTGTAAAGGATAGAAAAGACTCATCCTGTGATGTACATGTACATGAACACACTAAGGAAACATTACTTCTATATCAGAAGATAACACACTTCTCAAAATAACCATTTACCTGCAACACTTTTAAATTCATCAACTAGAGTCAGACTCAGTGTTAAGGTTTCGCATTAAGATCAATAATAAAATAATAACTAATGATGATTAAGATGCTATAAATAAGGCACTATAGTTTCCCTGAAATATCTTAAGGATCAAAAGCATTTTAGTGCATTATTTTTTTAAAAACAGTACATTCACTTTCAATTAATTTCACATGAATATTTGGAAGTTAAACAGTATCAAGAGTTATTTCTTTTAAAAAAATACACTGAATTGATGAAAAAACATCTACAAAACTCCATTATAAGTTTTCATGGCCATTAATGGTCCAAGCAATAAAGCAAACTACCATCACATGCTAATAAAATAGGACTCAATAGGTTAGAATTGTGAAAACTAGACAGCACAGTACAATAAACTTTAAAAGGAACTACAGGGTTTTTGTTGCTCATTTTTCAAGTTCAGTTATTTTTCAAAATTGTGGATGCCCACATTAATAAATGCAAAACATTTTGTGTGGAAGGCAAGAACTTTGGTACCAATCAGCATTTCTGGAAGCATCTCTTTTCCTGCTATTTTTACAACCCTTTGATATATTTTTATTGGGAAAAAATTTCTAGGTGTGGCATTTAACAGAATTTCTCCTTACACTATCGGTATGATATCAAGCAGGCAAGTAATAGGATAAACTAAAAATATCAATTAGGGGATTATTGGTTAATCCAATGCCAAATTCTCCAAACTAACATCATATAAATTGTATGGCAGAATTATTTATGAAATCTTGGTAGTTAAAGGGTCAATAAAGTTTTAAAAAAGAAAAAAGTAACTCAGGTTCCTTTTCTTGTTCCATTTCCTTATAGAAAAATGTCAATCCAGAACAGTTATGTCCAGTACGCTAGGGTGCCACAAAACTAAGCTACTTAAACTTCTGTGATGAACAGATCTTTAGAGGAAAAAATCAATGAATGTGATGATAGATGGTATTGGTACAGTAAATGTTTTGAATAATTGGGGGTAACATTTGATAACATGGGGGTAACTCAGTGATAAGAACAGTTGAAGGTAGTGGCAAAATATCAGTGAGCACTACTAACAACAGTCCTTCTTAGGATTACACTCACCGTGACAAACAGTCCATGGGATTGCATAGAAAAAAATAACTTCAGTATGCTTCAAAAAGGTAAAGTTTACAAGTTTCAGACAAAACAACTTACCTATTTGAAACTTGATCAGTAACACTATCATTTAATCCTCTATAGGCAAGGGGAACCTTTCAAAAACAAACAATTAAAAATCAAATAGTTGAGTAAAAGGTAAAGTGTTCACATGAAGCACCTCTTCCTTGCAAAGTTTAAATGTACCTCATATTACACAACTTGAGTTGTATTCATTTTACAAGCAGTGTGAATTCCCCCTTTCCACATTTCCATTTCATTTAATAGCTTTGTTTTGCTGGCACCCTCAAAAGACAACTAGCAATCCTCAGGCATATTCTGGCATCAAAAGAAGTTTATTTCAACCTAAAAAATTCAATAATGCTCATCTGTTATAATACATATCATGAGTAAAGCCGGGGCCCTAAGGAGGGGGGGGGGAGAGGGAGAAGCACACTCTTCAATAATTGGCCCAAAAGGGTATGTAATAAAGCAGTAAGTTCAATGACAGTATTAATTCCTGTAGTCTTCGAATAGTTTCTCTCACCTCAGAGTAATTGATGTGAACAGTTTCCTCTGGTGCAGATCGTGAAGAAGTTGCCGTGAAGTTGGATGCTGTTGCTCGATCTTCCTTTGCATTTTCCATCTGAAAGTGGCAAAGTATGAATGGTATTGTTGCTAAAGTAACGTTGGTCTGTGATCGTGTTACTGCTTTCTTTCAGAGTCTTCAGAAACAACGCTCACGTCTCAAGAAAAAGCCAACGATTAATTCATAAACGCATCAAGTTGTGTGACTCGGTCCCAGGTAAAAATATAAGGTGGGATCCTGCCAATCCCACCTGGGATCCCAGGTGTGTCCTGGGTGGGATCCCGCCTTTTTCAAGTGGGATCCCGGGTGGGATTATGGAACATCCCGCATGGGATCCCGGGTGGGATTATGGAACATCCCGCATGGGATCCCACCTGGGATTATGGAACATCCCGCATGGGATCCCACCTGGGATTATGGAACATCCCGCATGGGATCCCACATGGGATCCCGCCAATTGAAGTTGGGATCCCGCCTTAAATTCCTAATAGCATCCCACCTGGGAAAGCACATCCCAGGCGGGATTAAACCTAGAATCCCACCAATCCCTCTTGGGATCCTGCCTCAAATTTCAGATAGTTTCCCACCTGGGACATCATATCCCAGATGGGATTGCATCTGGGATCCTGCCAATCCCAGTTTAGACCCTGCATAAAATTACAGATGGCTTCCCACTTTCAGAAAAATCCTTTGAGGGATCCTGTTTATCACTGGAGACCACAGATTTATGAAATGTACCAGATAGGATATCTTAAAATTAAGAGGATAAAATTTTCTAGGTGAGCTATAGACCCCATCAATCCACTGAGGGTCCAAAACTTTCCAACTAGCTATAGAACATACTGACACCTCCAATGGGATCCCATTGTCTTACCAAGCTGTTGATCATAAATGATTCAAACAGTACATGAATACACAGACTATATGTGATAAAGATCTCATAATTTATTTGCAATGAACCAGCATGTGTTTGACTTGTTTCATTAACAAATTTCTTAACCGAACATTCTTAAAGAATAACAGCACAACTCAGCATATTACTTTTTCTTCATCATTTAAGCAGACCATCTACAGTGTAATAAGGTTCAACGTTTAAAAAAATTGGCTGTTGTGTATCAAAGAATAAAAGAAAGACAAAACCTCAATCATTCATGTTATCAAAATTTTGACAAAGGTACTGATTGAAAGTCTGCTCTCTCTTCAGTCGAATTTTTCAAAGCAAAGCAAGGTCAGAATGTTCCCAAATGTGACTAAAGTAATCTTGAAACCTTACTCATAGATTTATTTCATTGTAAAGTGTAAGCTTAGGAAACTACAGCATGCAAGCGACCAGTTCGATTCTCAGAATTATTTGAGTTTCAGTTGCACTGAGCGTTAGGTAAGCTCAATTCAAGCCGTTATTTCTATTCTTTGATAAGATTTTGATCACGTAACGAATATGGCAATTTGTACTCACCACAAACTTCTAAAAATCCTAGCTTAAAATGGCCACTCGATCGTTGTTTGAACTAGTTGATATGTCAACTGTTAATTGTCCCTTCTTTTAATTCCACGGCGCCAACGACTTTCTTTTTATTTAAAACACTCACGCTGTTCTCGTTTTCCCATTAAACCACAATAAAACCAATCTTTAGAAGTGTTATATTAAGCAAAACAGTTGAGAAAAGAAACAACTTGAAGCAAGAGCGGTTAACCGATGAAAAGTACATTCAAAGATGAGCGCCAAATGGAGTTTTCTTTGTTTCCGATCACGGGCATGATCACGTGGACCGTTTAGCAAAGAGAATCCGCTGGCTTGACCCATTGCAGTCTCAAGAGAAGCGTGCAACATTATTCTGTCTCCTCTGATCGGTTCTCCTCTCTTAGATGGTGGATACCTTGGATTCATGTTTTGATGATGACATAAATAATGATGTGAATTCACTCTATGTAGAAATAATCGACAAGAATCGAACAAGAATGCACGATTTGTGGCCGAAAGTTTTCGAGGAAAGAAAGACTCGAAACCCACTTGAGTTATGTTCACGGCGAAGGTGAGAAACAACACAAGCCAATCACATTAGGAAGTATAAGAGATACCTAAATGATCCCAGTGTACCAGTACCCAAATCAACAAGGCTTGACCACAACAAGCGTTCAGCAACACGTTCCAACACAGCTAGCCATCTCGATTCCTCAGTCGGTCTTTCCAGTGAACTAGCAGTGGTGCCAACAGAGTCAAGTGCGTCTCATAACGGAGAAAACATTTGCACGAGAGACAGAAGCAACTACATGCGATTACAGAGGTGCATTGGAATTCTCGTCTGCAAATGGTTATGCACAGTCTGAAGCGTTACCGAGCTTGGAAAGGGGTGGAGAGAACAAAGATACAAGGTTGTCATTTTATACTACAAGTAAAATTTTATACCAGACCTACAAGGTATAGAAAAATTTTGTTGATCGCTGACTCAGAGAAGAACAACAAGTAAACTTTAGAGCTGTTATTATTGAACTGTGACTTGTACTTTTCATTTGTATGTAAAGAAGGAATTGTATTTTGCACCAAAAATATAAAGAAGTAATATTTTTTAGGAGGTCCAGTGATTGGGACATTTAAGAAATTAAGTTATGAAAAGAAACTCGGTTTCTACTTCTCACTACTAACAAGTCTTGTTTTAAAAATATTTTCAGATCAGAGTTTCAAATAAAGCAAATTGAAGAAGTCATTTAAAAGGTGTATTTTCTCAAAGGGAACAGTGACCACCTCTGTCTTGTCCGCATGCCAAATATTTGCGGAGTGTGTGGATGATCCATAAGTTTTGGAACTCTCACAAAAACGTTTTGTAAGAAGATATACAGCAAAACAATATTTTTGTAGGTGGGATAAAGAATCCCAGGTGGGATATGTAAATCCCGACTAGGATCCCGGGTAGAATGCATAAGTCCCACCTAAGATCCCGGGTGGGATGCAGGAATCCCGCATTAAATGCGGGATCCCAGGTGGGATCAAATTTTCATCCCAGGTGGGAAAGGTGGGATCCCACCACCTAAGGCGGGATCCTGCCATTCCCACCTGGGATCCTGGGTGGGATTGCCAGGATCCCGCCTATATCCCGCCTGGCATTTTACCTGGATAAGCTACGAGAGGAACCGTTGAAAATTTGAACACATTATAGTATGGGGAACGAAATATGGTCGATTTACAACGATAAATATTTCGAAATATGAATAATTTACACGTAAAATCATTAACACTTACTCACATCCTGTGTGTCCGTTGTAGCTTCTGGCGATTTCTTCCGTTTTAGGCTTGCTTTACCATCACTGTTATTCCTGTCAAAAGTCTTTTGACAGGACTATTTTTTGACATACTATTCGTTATAACGTGTTCAAATCTTCAACGGTCCTCTAGTAGCTTACAGTGCAACGGCCTCAACCGGGGCCACCCGAGGTTTTTTAACCAATCAGAAACCGATTCGTTAACAAACAATTTCGACTGTGGGAACAGCCGCGGCAGATTCAAAATTTCGATGAATATTTTGAAGCGGCCGCGTTTGATTTTCCGACTGTATGTACAGTTTTGGTCAATAAATAAATGTTGATCACCAAAGCGGCCCTTTGTCGAACAAATTTCAATCGATATTGAAAGATAACTGAGCGGTTGAAATTTCAAAACAGAAATCGGCCCTAATAATTTTTTCTACGCCTTTGTGGTTTGCGTAAGCCAATCATTAAAAAGCGACCGTTGGTATATACTCCTTCGCTTCCTTTTTTGAGAAGCAGTTAGTGTTGGATAAGTGCGTGCAACTTAGAATCAATCAGGCTGGTGGGCTTTTCGATAACGGTAGACGTTTACCAAACTTTGTTCGCGAAAGGGTCTTGGATCTTCACCACGATGGAGTATCTCAGCGCACAATTGCACAACAACTTTGGGCAAGTCGTCGTTTTGTTCAAAATGTCTTGCGTGACTATGATTTGACAAACTCCTGTTTTCAACCACCAAAACGCTACAAAGGTCACACTGTTCTGACTCCAGATGCTGCTGAATGCATTGAAATTGAAAAAATTTGTAAACCTAGTATCTATACCTCCGAATTACAGAATAGACTTGTATTGGATGGCGTTTTACACCCAGCGGACTTGCCTCATCCAAGTACAATTACCAAATTCGTTAGAAACGAACTACTGATGACAAAAAAGAAAATTCACGCGGTTCCGTCTGAATCTAGAACAGTAGAGATCAAAGCCCGTACGAACTTCTTTCTTGATCAGGTCAGTGATTTGGTTGTCAGTACAATCCACTTTTTCGACGAGGCAAGTGTTACAAAAACTACAATGAACAGACGATACGGAAATTCAATAATCGGGACTCCTGCCTTTGAAATCCAGAGATTTGCATCCAATGCAACTTTTACAATAAATCTTTTACATTCCTGTCTGGGAGTCGATTTTGTAAATATACTCGAAGGCGCTTCCAACGGTAACGAACTCTTGTTTTTCTTTGAGGAAGCTGTGGAAATAAAGAGGCGGGATAGTTCTGTTCTCCTTTAAAGGGGTGATACTGTTATCATGGATAACTGTCTATTTCATCACGGGAGATTCACAGAAAAAGCCTTGAAGGACCTTCTTGGTGAATATGGAGTAAATCTTCTTTTCCAGCCTCCGTACTCTCCGCACTTGAACACTTGCGAATTCTGTTTTCACCAGATAAAGGCTTTTCTCAACAGGAATCAGTTGTTGGCTGCGAGTGAAACAGAAATTGCCATTCACGAAGCATGCGACAGAATCACACAACAGAACATTCGATGTCATATTTTAGGCACTGTGGGTATTTGATATAGAAAGAAACTCATAAGGAGTTTTTTATCTTCTTGTTTTATGCGAATATCTGTGCCTGGCAATCATACGCGTGATAAACTAGCTGGAATTGCCTTGGTGCTCGAGAAAAATTACATCTGATAAACAAAGAACTTAGTGGTTTACCTTTTTCAGAAAATAAAAAATAAATTTTGTAAGTGTGCATTGTTACTTATTATTTTTTTTCGTATAAATATTTTGTAGAAACATCTAATATAAGTACAAAAACCTTTGTGGCTTCGTTGTTACAATGTAAGAAAATTGAATTTAAGCGTGGTTTTTTTATCTTTTTTCCGAGAAATGAAATTTTCAAGCCTGACAAGTTTTAACAGCTGTCACGCTGGTATGTAATCTGCGATGTGCATTGAAATATAAAATTTTGCGTTCATCTTTGAGTCATTTCCCGCTTTTTCTCGCCATAATGGCAACGCCGAAGAGTGAAGTGTACCAATGGCTTTGTTCAATTTCTAATGGACTCGAACTCGAGCGTCTAGCTGGGGAATTTGAAAGCAGAGGTTTCCGCACGGTAGATTCTTTGAAATACATAAAGTCGCCGGATCTCGATGTCCTGTTTCCTTCACCTCACAAATTGATGATGGCGGAGAAACGAATCATCGAAAGTGAAATAGAGAAGGTGAAGAGCCTAAAGAGCGGACAGTTACCACCACGACAGCTTTTTCCCGCTGTACCCAGGCAAGTTACTACATCACGGGCGACGAGCGGGGGAAGAAGAAAAGATAGAAATACAAATGGTCAGCGGGGAAACAAATTTAATATTTCATATAAAGACATATCAGTTGTAGTTGCAGAAAACAATAGTGATGTAAAGCCGAAATGTTAAGAGTATACTCAGCTAAATAAAATGTTAAGCAATTTCTCAAGAGTGTGGATGGCACATATATCTTTTACTGCTGCATAAAACAATGGAGGCATCGGAAAAGGCATCGGTGGCATTCGGAAAAACACCAAGAAGAATTATATTTACGTTTTGTAACTTGCAAAAAAACAATCGTGTTGTAAAGCCAAAATGTTACCAGGTTATACTTCGATTCTAAAAAAGTTAAGCAATTTTCCAAACGCTTTGACTGGAGCAATATTTTTACTGCTATATTAATCAATGGAGGCATCGGAAAAGGCATCGGTGACACCGGGAAAGGCATCAAGAAGAATGTTATTTACGATATGTAACTCCCAGTGTTGTATGACGAAAAAAAAGTATCTTGACTTCAGGCGTTAATCACAGTTGGTTTGCTTTTCACTTCAATTTTGCAATCTCGACTTTCGATTCCGGAAAAATGAAAAGCTACGCAACTCCAAGTTTCGTTCTAGATTTTTATATTTTTAGAGTCATTAATAAGTTTGCATCCTCAGCCTTTAGATATGAAATTTAAATTTTCCATCAGTTGTAGTTCTTTTAGTGTCTATTGTATATATTCAAGTCGCGTTTCATTTCACGTGAAAAAGGCATGTAGGAAAACACTGAGCTTCGAGAAACAGCCAAGTTAAGGCTTATGTGTTTACCATGCTTAAATATTTATAATCAGGGCCACTCTTGTAGGGTTTTTTTCAAAAGATCCAGACGTTAAAATAATTCTGTTTTCCGTTCGAAGTGTTTTTTTCATATTTATTTTAACAAATGAACTCGGGATGAAAACTTAACTTTCGAACCGAACGGCAGGTGAAATGTTGTGTTGGTGTCTATGTCCGTCCCCCCCCTCCACGTCTCTGCGAAAGGTATATCCACCTTAAAGAGTAAAAAAAGCTGACGTTTCTAGCGTTAGCCCTTTAGAGCGATTGGAGGAACTGTGGGTTGTGCGTGGGTTTATATGCAGAAAGTGGAGCTACGCAATTGGTGGGAATATGGAGACAATAAAACAGGAATAAATTAGTTGAATGAAAAGCGTTCGTTGATTCGTTCGATTTGGAAGATAAATTTTTGTTCTGGTGTTTTGCGGCTTTCCGAACTGCCTAGATGTAAGGAAAGGCCGCAGACTGCCATATGCTGTTTAGAATGATTAGGGAGATGAAAGTGTCTAGCAACTGGTTTGAATGCGTCCTTGTCATTTCTTTCCACGTCGCGAAGGTGTTCTCGGAATCGGTCACCTAGTCGTCTTCCTGTTTCGCCGATGTATAACTTATTGCAATAAGTGCAAGTTATGCAGTAAATAACATTGGCGGAGGTACACGTAAACTGTGATCAGTAATCTTAATGTATCTCTTGGGTCTCGATATCTTCTCCACGTTATGAATGAAAGAACAAGTTTTGCAACGTGAGCAAGCGCATTTAAAAGTTCCAGATTGGTCATTGGTTTGAAATGAACTCCTGACTAAAAAGTTGCCTGTTTTTGTCACGTTGGAATGAAAAAAGTGGGGGTTGTGAAAAGATAGTGCCAGTCTCTGAATCGTTTTGGAGTAATTTAAAATCCTTTCATTAATTGTTTCAGCGAAGTCTGCTTGTTGTCAAATGCTTCCCATAAGGCAAAGAGTCGGCTCTGCAGTTGACTACCAGTTGATCTCTGTATCCCCTAATCAACTTGCTTGGTTAATACATAAGTAATGGCTCCTGGTTAATACTATGTTGTTAATTTTACTTTGTTAGAATATGCGAATTACTTACCGTTATCAACAGTGGGAGAGAAATATTAAACTTACACGAACTGATATTGTTAAAAAGTCACAAGAGACTATTCTTGAGGACTAATGGTAACTTGGGTACGAATCGACTGTACCTAGGCACGAAACAACTAGGCAGGAGACGACCGTGGGTACGAAACGACCGGATATCTAGAAGACAAGGATGAGAGTTCGGTGGCGGTCGTACCCCCCTCTTCCTCCACCCCTGTGAAAGGCAACCATTAAGAGAGGGCGTTTTGCCCCAAAAGAGCATTGACACGTGTTCCAGGCCCTATGTTGGTGAGCATGTGCAAGAGGAGCGGGTGGGCGAAAAGCATTGCTAACGAGGAAATTACTTCGGAAAGAGGGCCCTGTTTTTCTTTGCCTGACGCCGGTTTTCACTCTTTTACGTGGCTCAGGGTGGAGTAACGTAGACTCGTCCTCACTATATTAGACGGTAACTGGTGAATTCGTCCCCTTGCAAGTTTGCCCCAATCACCTTTGCGAGTTCGCTCCCAAACGTAAAAGGAGTTCGCCCCCCACCTTAACCAGTTCGCCCCCAAATCATTCAACTTGATTTCTATTTCTTTAGTCGCCATGAAGCGTCAGGGCCATTACGGCAGGAGTGCGAGTATTCAATTACGAAACAATTTTTTCATCAATATGGTTAAAAATAGAACTTGTAGCTAAATACAGTCAAGTGACTTGCCTGCTGAATGTCTAAATTGATAGAAACCTACAACAAAAGTGTCTGCAAGAATGTTTTCTTACAATGCTGTTGACTATTCAGATGAGTAAGATCTCCGCCCAGCCCAATGCTTGATTATGCATACAGTTCTTTTAAAACATCTTGGATAAAGAACGCAATGGCGAAAACAATAGATCGCCTTCGGGACTAATGTTCACAATCTGATACTTCGTTCACAATAGTATCGGGTTGTGCGGAAATCTTGCCCTCTGTTTTGAAATTATGACTTTATTTACACCAGAGCGCCTTCATTTCCTCAGTTTTCTAAGGGCTGAGGGCATGACCAGCAGGAAACGCCCATATTACACCCTTCGATAAAAAGGATGGCACATACAATTTCTTTACTTAATGGTCAAATTTGGCTAGTAATAATAAATCACCTATGAGAATTGTGGTAGAATTGCATTGAATAGTTTTCTTTTCATTATCATTATTTATATTTTTTGTTATACCTGCATCGTTTATTCACCAAAACTGCACGATTTCATTGATGTCATCATTACATTTCTAAGGGGCACATTTTAAAAAATATATATATGTGATTCGAATTTAACATTAAGGTGTACAGAACTTCGACGGGAATAAAAACTGAGGCATCATGAAAATCACGAACCAATGAACTCTTAAAACTTTTTTCATTGACTGGTGTTAAGAAGGAGATTTATATCCGGGTGGATCCAAAGAGAAGGTGTTCCGTTTGATTATTGGCGGGAAAATCTGATTCTGGCATAATGTGAAGTGAAGGGAAATAATTTTGTGTCAATCTAATGATACTTTTTAATATTCCAAACGGAGAAAAATTGATTGGAACTTGACATTTCTTTGGCTTAAATACTTCAAGACCTGTAAGAGTTTTGTTTTTCTATCACAGAACTAAAAAAAACATTACCATGTACACTCGTTATCTGCTGATTTTGAGGTTGAGTTTTAAGAATGCCTTAAGTAAGGGTGACAATTCAGAGGCTGATTGGTGGAAAGGCAAGTAGAGCTGATTCAAGATTAAATGTTCAAATCACTTTGATTCTCTTCGCATAAAGTACTTGTTAGAGCCAACATCTTGTTATATTTAAATTTTTGTTAGGTTTTATTTCAGCAATCTGGATGAAAGCAAATATAAACTGCAAAAAGCATGCAAACAACCTAGCAATTCAACATTTGGCCACCAAAATTTCCCCAAACCTTAAAGGTGTTAATGGGAGGCAACAACTTTCTGTTCTGGTTTACACTACATGACAGGTGATTTGGATCAATTTTTCTCATAGAGCAATCAGCATTCATTAATGTGATGTGTGATGTGTTTGCCAATAGCGATTGAGTTCAGTTGTGAAACCCCACCCAAATTAACTCATCATAATTACACTCGACGGGATCTTGGGATCTTATCTCCAAAAAATATTATTTCAATAGCTATAAGTTTGTGCTACAAAAAAAGCAGACACCTATATACCGTGTAAAAAACTGAGCACATTGAAAAATAAAAAAAATTGTTCAATGGTTCAAATATACATCAATTGCAAAATATAAAAAATGGGCTCTTTAAATAAAAATATTTGATGATGTTTTGTCAAATTTTTCCTTGGATCTTTGTATAGAAGTATAATTTTGAGAAACACTTCTATTCAAAATCAAAAACTGTACCAAACACAATGGTTCAAAGATACATTAATTGACAAAATAGAAAAATGGGTTGTCTGAGTAAAAATATGTACAAACTACATAATAAAGTATTTAATTGGGATCTTATCTCCAAAAGATATCTATTATTTCAATAGCTATAAGTATGTGATAAAAAAGCAGACACCTATATACTTTATAAAAAAACTGAACTCATTGGAAAATGGTTCAATGGTTCAAATATACATCAGTTGTAAAATATAAAAAAAACCTAAATTAGCCACCGTAAAGAGTAAAAAAGCTGACGTTTCGAGCCTTAGCCCTTCGTCAGAGCACTAAATAACCTGCTATACTCTCCCACCGACGCAGCACCACAGTTTCTTTAGAAACTTACCCCTTTATAAAAAAAAAGGCTCGTCATATAAAAATATTTGATGTTTCGTCAAATGTGTCCTTGGATCTTTGTATAGAAATATAATTTTCAGAAACACTTCTATTCAATACTAAAAACTGCATCGAGCAAAATGGTTGGTGCAGATTACAAATTACATCATAAAGTATTTAATTGAGATCTTATCGCAAAAATAAACTATTTCAATAGCTATAAGTATGTGCTTAAAAAAAGCAGTAATTAAAAAATAGTTTTGATGTAGAAAATTTTCTAATGAACAATTTATGCCATTGATCTAAAAAGTCTAAAACTCTAGCCTCATAATAGCCCAGCCTCAAGCAAATCATTGTCAACTAGTGAATACAGAACCCTGCTCAGACGGACTTGGCTGAGTTCAGTTTGCGTGCGCTTGTAAGGCTTCCTTAAACAGTTGGTATCCTTTTGTTAGCTTCAATTCCTCCAAACTAATTCCTTCCCCTTCATCACTGGACCATGAATCCTAAATGCCAAAGTAGAAAATGTTAAGCCCAAACACCTAAATCAGCTCAAATGATTTGCCAAGGAATGATAGTTGCAGAAGGGAGCTAAATTGCTTCCTCTTTTATATAGAATTTACCTGCCAGATGGTAGTTTTACTTTCCTATACATAAAGAACATTCGCTTGACTGATGGTGACTGGTCATGAACGACAAAAGGCACTCGCATTTAATTCGCAGTCCTCACACATTGTTTAACATATTTTGACCTTTGAAAGTTCTCTACCTCAAGTTTATCCAGAGATAAAGCATGTAAAAAACACCAAAAAGCATCACTTTGACTTCTTCGAAATAATAATGCTTCATATTCAATTCCCAATACCCACCTTATAATCAGAATTGTCTTCAATTTTGCTATCAGCTTCTTTCCTATGAATTTCCTGATAGTTCTTCTGATCCTAAGAATCACGGAAGTCACATTAACGAGTTAATACTACATAGTGGCATTTAAGTTGAATCCATGCTGTCATGCCCTCAAGTACCATGATGTCTTATTTTTCCTCAATTTGGTCGCCTTCTAGTCTGATCTCTAATGTGCCACACTATAGTATGTATATTATGTCAAAGAAATTTCTTAACAAATACTTTTAATCAGTCAATGGTTGGTTGCTGATGACTCCCACACACCAGCAGAATCAACAGAACTAGTACCGGAATAGTAATGCAATTCATTGTTGCCATTATCCGAGTAACTATGTCCACAGTTGATTGGTTCAGTTCCTTTTCATTGTAACCAGGTTACAAGTAATTGATTGGCTAATGTGGCCTCCGGGATATAAACCTAGTAAGTTGTCATGTATACTCTCTAGAAGTTCTCTGTAGAAAAGATCTTTAAATGCCTCTAATTGAGAGAAATGGGGTGCCATTTTCTATATCGTTATTGACACAAGCCTAACTTATAATAAATCAAGACATCCTTATTCAAGGTTTAGCTAAATCTAAAGCACTGTGCCAACAACTGATCTTTAAAGACTCAGGAAAGGGTAATGAAAATTAACTGAAGTGTACTAAAGGGTTCAAGATTCATCCGAAGCTTGAACAGAAATTTGATAAAACTGTCGCCGTAGAACTTGAGATTTGACTTGTTGTACAACCAAGTTAGATTTTGAAAAGGGGATCTTAGTTGCCTAAACTGGGTGTAATCAGTTGGGTTAAGCCTTAGAAATAGGAAGGAATTCGAACTGACGTCTTATTCAGATAAATGACTTAGAACTGTGTAAAGAACCCAAACTTCATTTGTAGAGCACAGCCCCCATTGTTTGAGCTGATGAAGACTAGAATAAATGTTTATTCCAGTTTCATCACGTCCGACTGGCAACGGGAAGCCTTGAAGAATTTCTTTCAACTAGTAATCAGAAGAACACACCAGACCTTACATTACTGTCTTAATTTTACCTGGAAAGATGATGGAAATGGCATCCCAGCCTTGCCACCCCCTTCCGCTTCGTCATGTTTTGCTTTTTTAGCCCGCATGTTCGACAAATTCGCAGAATACTAGAAGAATAAGACAAGATTCCCTATTAAGCTTTAAAAGTGTCCCGTCACTTTGCTCCATATTTAAGCAAAATGCGGCGTAAAATATATAAAAGATAGACATCTAGGTCTATGCCTTTACATAACACAATAAAAAATCTTTTTCGCCATTCATAAATAAATATTTGATAAAAACCATTTTTTCATAAATGGCAAGGGGGGGGGGGGGCTCCAGAAACCACGGGGCCTATACGAGGGAGGCCTCCTTACTAGAAAAAAAAGAAAACCGTATATAAACGAGGGCGATACGATACGGGAACATTTCTTTCACCAAACCACCAATCTCAATAGTCATTATATCTATCGATTTGGTAATAAACTTCGAAGACGTCTTTTAAAAGAAGCAAAAGCTTCAGAATGCCTAATATCATCCGGTAAGGAATTCCACATTTTCGGTCTATGAAAAAATACAGAAAAACATTTAAGACTGCTTCGACATTGATGATCGGTAATTAGTGCCTCTTCTGATGTTATACGGGTGCATGAGGTTATTGGTGACAAAAAGATAAGAAATGACGGCGTTAGTAATGGGTAATGCCATTACCCCTTACTTGCGCTATCATAGCAGGAGCATTCGGTTCAGAATTGTTACATAAGTAGAAGACCAACCTATATTGAAATAAGGTAGAGGTAGACTAAGGTCTAATACAAAGATAATTTAGTTTTCGTAAGTAAGTAATGAGATGTGCATTCAAAGACACAAAGATTTTGACGCCAGTCAAGTCGACCAAAATTGGTGCGAAAAATAGTTTTCTCAAAAGAGACTTGGTCATCCAGAGAAAATTTCGAACAAAAATAACGGAGTAGTTTGTCATCCACGAAATACTGAATTGCACTATTCAGGTGAACAAATTTCGATTTTATTCAGCAAAAGGGTACAGTAAGCAATGTTTCTCCCGATGCGTGAAAAAGAATTGGAAAAATTGTTGACAATACAAGTGGTCTGCGTGTGGTTACGCTCTCATCGATGGCTACCAGAATTTGTCAAAGGCGGAAAGCGGGCCTGTAATTTCAGAGTTGAGGTCGGACGCCAATAAGTGGATGTTGATTGTGTCATGCAGAATAAATTGCTCATTGATCACACTTTTTAATTAAGAGTCGAATCATTCAACTGGTATTATGTTTTTTTTAGTCGTTCGATGCCCAATATTTGTTTGACATATAAGAGTTAAGCTCGTACGCTAATCAGTGGCTTTTGATCACATCATGCTTTGTAAACAAAATGAATTGCTCATTGATCATACTTTTTAATTAACTGTGCTAAGAGTCCAGTCAGTCAACTGACATTGTTTTTGTGTTTTCTTTAGTCGCTTGATTCCTAATATTTGTCTCCACATATGAGTCAAGCTCCCACGCTAATAAGTGGCTGTTGATTACGTCCTGCTTTGTAAACAAAATAAATCGCACATTGTTCGTTCTTAATTAACTATGCCAAGTGTCCAATCAATTTCCGTTTCCGTAAAAACTTCATGCTGAACAATTTTGAAATGTGATTGCTAAAATAGATGATTGCGAGGAAGTGTGGTCTTTAAGAAACTTGGTAGATTATAAAGGGGGGTAAGCTTCTAAAAATATGGTGCTGCTTGAGTTGGGGCTTGGGTTGGGGGTACAGCAAGGTAATTTGGTTTTATCATCAAACTGCACAAAAGTAAAGTACAAATGACGCGCGAATAGAGTAAAAATATCTTGCGATATTTTACAGTTGGTTATTTTGTACCGTAGAAAAACTTGTTTAACCTGACGGTCGGCTGCGCGCGACTTATAGGAAATGAGGAGAAAATAAAGCAATTGGATAATAAATATCAGACGTTTTGGTGTAGTGTTGTTTAGTATTCTTACTCGTTTGTATTTTTGAGATGACGGTTAATCGAGGATATGAAAGACTACCGCACAGAAGATTGGCAAATGAACTTTTTGAAAAATCGATCGAGTCAAATTATATCGACACAGACTAGAAGCATCAGAAAACCTTGCAAACTGTTTAAAGCAGATCAGCTTAGGCTGCTACTCATAATTTTACTTCATGTAAGTTCTTGAACTTACATGAAGTCAAAAAGGAATGTTAAGAATTATACGATCTAAAAGGTTAAGAGCCTTACACCTACCGTTGTGGGTATGTAAGGAGGAATAACTGTAGGCGCCTTATCTATCGCTGCCATCGATACTCCTTTGAAGTAGTTTTGGATCGTTCTTCCTAGTAACGAAACAGCAAGTTAAGCAATTCAGTGAGGAAACTGAAAAAAGAACTAACATTTGCATTCCGTTGCCGCCCACTCGGTAAACATCCGTTTATCATGAGATCAGAGTCATGCGAATTATCCTCCCGCAACGTCACGTTTATTTTTTCCATTATTTACATAATTAATTTATACATTCCACAATGTATTTGAAAGATCCCTCCCCTTGTACAAGACTTCCTTTTTTTGTTGTCATCTGTTTTTGTTTCGTTTTGGGTTTTTTGTTTTTTTTTCTGTGTTTTCTTTATCAGAAAACTCGGGACTTTTGCAAGGCAAGCTTCAAAGATTCTAAATGAAATAAAGCTTAACAAAAGGCTGACCTTAACCTTGCAAATGACACATTGCAAGGTTATGTCTATTTCCTTTTTAGCTGTTGTTCCTACCTCACGTAGTGGGAAAGTCGAATATGTCGGTTAAACCAGCTGGAAAAGCAGCCAATGCAACTGAAAAAATCACACTTCCTTCTCACCATGCCAATAGAAACAGTC
Organism: Pocillopora verrucosa; assembly: GCF_036669915.1. Lineage (NCBI taxonomy): Eukaryota > Metazoa > Cnidaria > Anthozoa > Scleractinia > Pocilloporidae > Pocillopora > Pocillopora verrucosa. Next base: position 10,241,095 of record NC_089320.1, on the reverse strand, counting down.
GGGGGATCGAGACGCAAAGGAAGGTTTCGAAAGTTATATGCGGAAGAACGTGCACGGGCAAGCCGTAAGCGGGCTAATTCCGCCTGCTGATGGAACCAATCAGATATCAGATTGCAGGATTTGTTCAATCGTGCATGCTCATGAACCGTGAATAGTGTAATCATGAGTGCATATACAGTATAAGTGTACAATTTGTCGCGCGACACAATTTGGCCTGAATTTGCTCTCGTCGATCCCTCTAACATGGACACTAGGAGCTTCATCGAAAACACTTTACGCTCAATCGGCAAAGAAAGTAAAAGATTGAAGAAAAGTGTCCAGGAATTTTATGATAAACTTCTGGTACCTGTTAACGACCAGATCGTTCAAAAGAAAGTTTTGCCCGAGACAAAGGAAAGACTGCAATGTTGTTTCAAAGACATTTACTTGAGTTTAAAAGTTCATGTGATGTTCTACCGCGGAATCGATAAAAAGCCATTCGAGGTGAGAAACATAAAACAATCGATCATATACAAGTGTCCCAAATTTCGAGTGTCCTTGCTTTGCCATTTGCAGGAAAACGACAAAAAGATCGATGAGACCCTCAAAAAGATTCGTCACCTCCTTGACCTAAAAAATGAAGATATGGATCCAATAGATGCACAGATAGAGGGCTCAACATACGAGGATTTGTTTGATAAACTTATCGACCCTGGAAGCAAAGTCCTGGAAATGGTGAGTAAAGAGATAGTTAAAAGTCCCAGTTTCCAAGTTCCACTGCATCACCATTTGCAATAGGTTGAGATGTAGCATACTCCGTCATTAGGAATGAAAAGGCCAGGAAACAGAATAAGCAGCTTGCGCTCAGAATCTCTCAAGCAATAGATAGATAAATTGTGTTCTAAGAAGTAAACATAGAATGCAAATTTCATGTAACAAGGCTATTTACGGCTTGGCGTCATGTGCGGACGCTCTCCAGGGTCGTCACGCGTTCTTGCTTCCCTCCCTCCCCCCCCCCCTCCCCCCCACGAACGTCTGCTCAACGTGGAAAGAAGTTACCATTATGTGCGGGCTGTAATACCTGCTATGTCGTCGAAACCTCTCGGTATTTATCCACACGTGTGCGTGAGCACTAGGTCAGAGATAGGACCTCACATTTTAAGGCATTTACAAACCTCTCAACATCGTCGCACTGTATGTTCTGACGGGTGTTTTAGCATCTTAGATCACGCTTCCACAACTATCCAACTTAAAATCAAAGAAGCTATTCACATTCAATGGGAGCAACCTAGACTTAACCATCAACTGTATCATGTTAATTCAAAACTTTCCACGCAATTGCATACATTGTTTTGTTTCTATTGTTTGTTTTGTCCAATGAGCATTTTGTTATACACTTCAAATAAGACTTTGTATAAATCAGAACCGAAGACAACAGAAGAACTGTCGAAACATTATTGAAAAAAATGTCACATATTTTCTTATCTGCTACCATTAAGCCACCACTATCGATTGCCACTGGTTTTCCTAAATGAGCAGCAATTTAGCAGTTGCAGAGAAAAGGCCTGAAATTTGTAAGCGCGCCAAATTGGAACCACAACAATAGGGCGGCTCGCGAGGTTATTTGCCTGCTTCATCTGCTCAATGGAAAACAGAGCAAAGAAAATCAAGGATGTACTGGGAAGGGAAGTGAAGAAGAACTGATGCTATCCAAACGTAAATACCTGGAAGCAGGGCACGGTCTTAAATGGATGAAAGACCAGGCACTTGACAAGAGCGTTTGATGATATTAGTAACACCGACCAATCGATTATTACACCTAAGCTTGCTTTTTCTTGAGTTAATCAATCCTTGTACGTTGTTACATTTCAGTTCCGCGTCGTTGCAGCGTCCCCAAAAGGTACTCCTCAGGAAAAGAGCATCCAAACAGGAAGTAAGGATCATGCCAATCGAGTATTACAAATGGCTCGAAGCTTTCTACGAACACTTCATGACAAAAACACCTTCCTGCCGAAAGTTTTAGCAAAGGTGTCGCGTGAAGAAAATTCTTTTATCGGTGCTTCAATAGCAGTAAGCCATTTCTTAAGGCCGATCTATTTGTACAGTAGAGTCATTAATCGCAAAAAGAGTCTCGCGGAAGCAATTATAAAATTCCGAGCCTTAGATATTTCCCCTGAGCAAAACTGGGAATTTGAGGCATTTGAAAGGGAAACTGTAGAAATTCAAAAAAATGAGGGAAAAAAAGAAATTACCAAACAACATGTAGGCCCCAAAGACCTTTGTCAAAACTGTAAAATGATGTTTCTTGGGGATAAGTCAGGAAAAGGAGGTCGTTCTTTTCTCGGTGCATGTGCAGAGTATTGTCCTGTTGACGAGCTTCTCCCTGATGAATCGAAGTTAAAGGTGACTGATGTTAAAGGTGATGACTCAGTAATCGGCTATCTTCTGAAAAGAAACCTTTCTCGATGCTCACTTCTGTTTAAAGAGTTTGAAAATATCTACGAAAGATGCAAATCTGCTGTAAACTCGGGAAATGATAGAGAAGTGGAGGCGGTTTACTGGGAAGTGATACATAAATTGAACATTTTTGGTTTAAAGCCAGAATGTAATCCTTACTTTTAATTTTCTTTTGGTCCCTTTGTTATCAGCGCTTTACTGGAACAAAATTGTTCAAATCTAACAGTTTAAACAGTTTTGAGTTTTTGGTTATTTCAAAACCGAAATTTCTTCTTTTGAACAATGCAAAAATGTGTGGTAAACAATCCGTTATGCTTTATATCTTATTCACTTAGTTCAACCGAGACTGTAGAGGACAAAAGTTTTTAAAGGTTAGACTCAGTAGCGATACTTTATGCATCTTCCACAGAGCTGAGAGATCAGTGTTCCACAGGAAAATCGATCATTTCCCTTTAAAAAAAAGGTCAATTTTCTTGTATAGAAGAGAGCTGTAAATTTTTTCATTGTTAAATCGGTGAATGTTCGCTTTTTTCTTTTTTGGTTATTTTTTTGTTTCACATATCACGTGTCCGTGAGTGATGGGGACTGAGCATTGCATGAAAAAAGTCTTAGAATAATTATAATTGTTACTGCTGCGTCTAACTAGTGACTAGAGTTGTAGTTACAAGAAAAAATCTCACACAAGATTTGTTTTCAGTTGGAAGTTCTCTTTTCAAACAATTATTAGATTGAAAAGACTATTTTAACTCTAAAATTCCCCTGAAATCTGAACAGTGACAAATCAGTACATGACAAGAACTAAGTGGTTCTCTAGTCAGCGGTTGTCTGAATATCAGGGTGGTATTGGTATTGTTTAAGAAATTATGGGTAATGCCAACTATATCCATAATCATCCCATACAACTTTATCACTCTTTTACCATAAAACGATAATACCCGAAAAACTAAATTATCCGAAACAAGTTTTCATACATCAACGTCTTTTAATATAAAAAAAATCTTAAAACTTAACATGTACAGCTTGGGAATATTGGTCTGCTCTTTACATCAGTGAAAAGACCAATGATTGTGGAAAAATTGAAGAGATGATAACACCATGACGTCGACTGACTTAATAAAGAGTAGCTCCTAACCATTTCCTCGATGTCACCCATGATAAGAAATATCTACGAGCCAAGAACACTGAAACTGTTATTAAAGCATTTTTGTTATCTAAGATGGACCATCATGTGGCAAATGTCATTCTTCCACGTTCCGAACTATTGGAAGTTCTCTTATGCTAGAAACACTGCTGCTCGTGTTATAAATTACTTTCACCATTGGGCGCCCAAAGAAAATCTTAATTGAGTACCACCATCTATCTATTGCTAAATGCATCAAGTTGAAGTTTGTATTGCTGTCCTTCAAGGCCTTACGAAACCAGTCTTCAAGTCTTGGTTAAGACTTTTTTTCCTACTACATCCAAAGTAGATCCTCACCATCATCAGCTGGTCCATGTTTAGACCGTGACTAGAATATGCAAAGATTCACAGGGCAAGAAACGTTTCACACCTTTTGATGTCCAAATGTTAAGTTATGTTTAAAATCTAAGTACCAGAAATGCCAACCACGAAGGAAATACAAAGGTGTCCTGAGGAGTCTTAGGACACTCCTAACTTGAAGTTAATAGATTTACGCAGGGCTACAAGTTTATCAGCCCGTGGCTGAACTAAATCTGAAATAGTAGTAGTAGCATACAAAAAACGGACTGATTAAAGCCATATATCCATTCCAATTTTCTCACACAGAAAAAGGATAATTACAAATGTACAAAAAATATTATAAATTGTTTTTGGTTGTCCCAAGTATTAAAGATAACTGTTTTTCTGCACTAATTTCTAGTTTAAGTTTTGGTGCAGGAGTGATTACAGATTTATGAATAGCTGGTAGTCTGTTAAGGGGGTTAACTACTCCTAGCAGAGGTTTTCTTAATCGCATGTGCACCCAAGGCTTCCTTTTACAGCCTGTCTCTTTCGGATTTCTTGTGTTCTTCCAGGCTGATTCCTTCCTTTATTTCACTTGACTGTGATTGCCATTGAACCTTACGAAAGGCGGACAAGTGGCTTCGTCTTCTGCTCACATATTCTTCGTTGATGACTCAACAGAAATCTTACTCAGAACTCATGATCAGATGCATTACGATTACAAACATAAGAATAAACAAAATCTAGGCCATCTTGAGGCCCCTTTGTTCTTAGGAATTTCCCAAACTACTAGAATACTAAGAAAAAGTTTTCCGTCATGACTGTCATCCGCAATTCGTTGTTGTCATAGGCTTTGACGAAATTCGAAAGTAATTGACGACGATTCCAAATCTAATCAAGTGCATAAAGTCGAGAACTACATGACACAAGAACTACGTGATACCCAGCCTGGCATACAAGAGTAGGCTGGAACGGTTGGTTCGTCTAAGCACGGGAGCGGTTGGTTCATCTGTGCACAAAGTAGTTAAAATGAGGATGTATCTTTTCGTCAGGAACATATGATGTACTTTAGCTTTTAAGGTGGATTCGGTTTTTCTTTTGCTCCATTCCCCATACATTTTCTCCAGTTCTTCCTATAATCGTACAAGTTATAAACAAGAGTTAACTACTTGAGATATCTAGATTCTACGACGAGTACGATTTCGAGTTCGAGATTTTCTAACACTGAAATAGTTGGCGCGCACGAGCTTGCGCTACTTTGGCCGGGAAAACCAAATAAATCAAAACTTTTTAACAGGATTTTTTTGCGAATATGGCGTACAAGAAACCGACAAACAATCCGTTATTTAGTATTTCAAAACAGAAGAGGGTTCAATTACGCCTCATACGGAACCTATGGCGCGAAACCTTGCGCGCTCAAGTTTAAAGAACTCTCAGTGTCAACAAAACGTAATAATCACCAAAACAATTGTTAAACTTTAGAATCAACAGAAACCCCGAATTTCTCTTCGCGGCGAATAGTGTAACAAACGTCCATATACTTCTTTCTCCTTTATTTTAGTTAGAAATGAGTAGAGAGAGATCCCAGCCTGCTAATGTGCTTCAGAGAAAATATATGGAGATGCGATGCGTCGTCTAGCAGTTTTATGGGATGAAATTTTGCCAAAAGCACACAACCTTTAGGATTGTATGCTTGCAATTTTACAATTTATTGAAGCTTGCAGGCGAAAATATTTTTCGACTGCAGGGCTGTTCAGTTAACGACTTCCACAGATGTCAAATAAGGGAGTTTCACACAAATAGTGCACTGAAGCCCATGTTAGAGACGAAAAAATTGTCCCAGGATAAAGTCACAAAGGCAGTAAATTAAATATGCATAAACCTGAACTGTTATCTCAACTTTCAACTCATGGCAGGATATCTATTGATGGTAAAATATTTCAAAACGTTGACAACTAAGATCCCAAATATATTTTGGAACTGCCTGAATAAGAATGTTTAATTAACAAAAAAACACTCTGTCTGGCAAGCCTTTCCCAATTAATGGCGTACAAGAAAACGAAAAACAATCCGTTATTTAGTATTTCATATCAGAAAAGGATTCCATTACGCCTCTTACTGAACCTATAGCGCGAGACCTTGCGCGCTCAAGTTTAAAGCATTCTCAGCGTCAACAAAACGTAACAATCATCAAAACAATTGCTAAACTTTAGAATCAGCAAAAAAACACGAATTACTCTTCGCTGAAAAAGGTGTTATAAACTTTCTATACCTCTTTCTCCCTTCTTTTAGTTAGAAAGGAGTATAGAGATCTCGGCCCGCTAACATGCTTCAGAAAAAATAGGGAGATGCGGTGCATCGTCTAGCAGTTCTATGGGATGTAAAAACATTTTGCTAGAAGTACACAAACTTTGAGATTGTATGCTTCCAATTTTGCAATTTATTGAAGTTTGCAGGTGAAGATATACTCTCGACTGCAAGGCTGTTAATTAACCACTTTCAAATTTGTCAAATAAGGAGATTTCGCACAAATAGTGCACTAAAGCCCATGTTAGAGACGAAATATGTGTTCTAGGGTAAAGTCACGGCTCAGGCAGTAAATTAAATATGCATAAACCAGAACCGTTATCTCAACTTGCAACTCATGGCAGCATATCTATTGATGGTAAAATAATTCAAAATATTGACATCCAAGATCACAAATATATTTCACAACAGCCTGAATAGGAATGTTTAATTAACAAAAAACCACTCTGTCTGGCAAGCTTTTGGCAATTGAAAAATCAGTGATGGGGTCGACGTCCTCCAAATATTCTTCGTCTCCTGTCACACACTTTCTTTCCAATATACAACTTTGCAATATGCATTTATATACATACAGTCATAAACTTTGAGTTTCTGAGCACTTCGCTAAATTCAGGTTTCCTTTGTTTCGGGTGACAGGTGTACCTTTAATGGACGTGACTAATAGTGATAGTGAAATGAATTGTTTCTCTTATTTTCATCATAATTAAGAAGGAATTTTGAATCTTTTGCTTTATCTACACAGAAAAACAAGGCAACAGATAAGATATTGATGCACGCGAAACTATGATATGAATGTGTTGGCTGGGCCTGTATTAAATTTTAACTTCTACCTGAGAATAGAATCGAAATTGACGCAGTGAACGGGAAGGATGTTGTTGTATGTCACAAGCCCATTCCTTCGCCTTCGATTTTCTCCTTTTCGAGGAGTCTTTTTTCTTCCGCAATTTCGTTAAAAGTATACGAGAAGTTATAACTGAGAGACTTCTAGAGAGGGAGATGAATCGCACTTGGAAAACAAGAAAACTAAACCAGTCCTTGTGCTATACCTGTGTAGTCGGTCTCGTCCCTACTGAAAAAGTTCAGATGTAGCACGATTGCGCGGTCTTTCTTCAAATCACCTCAATGCTGGAAGCATTTGATAAAAAAGACATCTAAGATAGTTCTATTTATTTCATCAATATCATCTACTCTAAAAGTTAGAACTGAAAAAAGAGGCTAGTGAGACTAATAATCCAAACCCAACCGAGTCTCCACCATTACTGGTCCCATCCATCCATGCGCAGACACCGCCCGCCTTTGTATTCAAAAGATTACGAATACTGACTTATGAAACAGACTTTGCTATATATTTATATTCATTGTACCAGTCTGCGTTTTGTGATGGTTTTCCTAGATAACGTATAACTACACATGAACTTTTAGGTGAATTGACAATTTAATTGCTTTCTTGAACCATTTCGAGTTATGTTTCATCGTTTCCTTTTAAACAACAGAGAGGATTTGTAACAAGTAGTCACATGAAGTAACAGTGCGCTGTTCCCGCCTTCGCAGGTCACATGAGAGACACAGATCAGCCATGTTGCAACAGTGCGATTGAAGAAGATTACCTTATGAGCTTTTTGTCTCTCAATGGTTTTCCCTGCATGTTACAGATCGCATAAAACTCTTTAAAAGTAGTAGAATATAGAACATATACTGGAAAAAAGTCAAATATTCATTTTACATCTCTCACACAGAAAATGGACAATTAAAAAGTGTAAGTAATTTTATTGAATTTTCGTTCTGGTTCCCTTAGAGTTAAAGAAAACTGTTTGGATCAATATCAGTATCTGGGCAACTGCCCACCTACCCCTCCCCTAACTCAACAACAGTCAATTGATAACATGTTGGGCTAATGCTGGGTTAGGGGAGGGGTAGGTGGGTAGTTGCCCAGATACTGATATTGATCCAACTGTTTTTCTGCACTAATCTTCAGTTTAAGGCTTGGTGCAGGACTGAGTACAGATTTATGACTATCAGGCAGTCTATTTAGCAGGCAGTCTGGGGCAGCTTTTCTTGATCGCATGTGCTGCCAATGCTTCCATAAACAGCCTGTATCCTTCGGTTTTCTCGAGTTCTTCCTGGCTGATTCTTTCCTTTACTTTACTTGACTGTGATTTCTGATGAGTGTAACGAAAAGTAAAGACAGACAAATAATTTTGTTAAGAACATAAATATACAGAACTTACTTTGCCTCTTGATAAAATTTCACCATAGATGGCAGTTCAAAAATGTTATTGTGAGTGATCAGATGAAATACGATGACAAAGATTAGAATGACTAAAAAACAAACCCAAATAATCTAAGACATCTCGAGGCTTTTCAAAGAAGGAGATCCCTGCCGCACCCTGTTGTTAATAATCTCCCGAACTATAGCAATAATAAGAAGGCACTCTTGAGACATGACGACCATTCGCGATTCATTGTTATCATAGACAATCATAGGCTCGAAAAAAACAGAAAGTGACTGGCGAAGATTATTGAAATATATAAGGGCCTAAAATATGACTTATCAATGAGAATGGTTAGTTCTAAAACGAAAACTTCATGGCACCGAGCCTGGCACACCTGATAATCGGTGTCGCTTGGAGCGGCTGGTTCACCTATGCACAAAGTAGTGAAAATGAGGGTGAATCGTTTCGTCTGGAACATGTGATGTATAGTAGCTTCAACACTCACCTTAGAAACCGAATTCAAGGTGGATTTGATTTTCCTCTTCTTTCGTTTCCCGGAAATTTTCTCCGGTTCTTCCTAGAAACGTAGAAGTAACGAAAAAGAGTTTATTATTTGAATCTGTAAATTCTAATGCGAACACGATTCCTAGTTCGGGATCTTCCAACAATCCAATAGTGAAATAGCGGGCGCCCGCGAATCTGCGCTACCTTGGTAAGAAAGACGCAATAACCTAGAACTTTATATAGGACGAGCAATTATGATAATTATGGCGTACAAGATACTTACAAACAAGCAGATATTGGAAAAGGGTTCCATAACGACCCTTTCGAAATAGGGGAGATGTGACTTATCTTCCAGCAATTTTATGGGGCATGAAGTTTTACGAAAAGCATATGACTTTTGAGATTGTACGCCTCTGATTTTACAAATTACTGAAACTCAGTTGCTGGCGAAAATGTTTTTTGACGGCAAGGCTGTTGCATCAACCACTTTCGAGGTTATCAAAATAGGGGTTCCCACAGCTAGCTCTTGGAGGCCTTTAAGCCCATGTTAGAGACAAAAAATTTTCGTATGTTAAAGTCAAGTCATATTTAGTATTTTAAAGCATGAAAGGGATCCATTACGCCTCTTATCAAACCTATGGCAAGACCTTGCGTGGTTTAGTTCAATGAATTCTCCGGGTTAACCAAACAGAACAATGATCAAAACAATTGCAAAACTGTGGAATCAACAAAATTTTCAGAATTACTCTTCACACAATAAAATGCGACAAACTCTACGTACTTCTTCCTCCTTTTTTTCAAGAAAGTAAGTTAAAAAGGAGCTTAAAGATACCAGCCCGCTAAGATGCTTCAGAAAAAAATAAGGAAGATGTGACGTATCGTCTAGTCATTTTATGGGGCGTAACATTTTACCAAAAGCAAACAATCTTCCAGATTTTTATGCTTATGATTTTACAAATTATCGAAACTTGCTAACCAAATATTTTTTTACGGCTTCTTCAGTAAATTAAATACGTTCAAACCAAACTGTTATCTCAAATTTCAGCTCATAGGACGATATCTATTGATGGTAAAGTATTTCAAAACATTGACAATTAAGATCCTAAATATGTTTCGGAACAACTTGAATAGGAATGTCTATATAAAAAACTTATCTTTCTGGCAAGCTTTTCGCAATTAAAAACCAGACCTAATTATGCCGATTGGAATCGATGAAATTTTTGTCCAATAATGTCAGCTATCACATACTTTTTTTCAGAAACTTTGTAATATGCATCTGCATAACTAAAATTCTAAATTTTGAGATCATGAAATTTTTTTTCAATTCAGCTTTCCTTCATTTTAGTCGACAGGTATGTTTCCAAAATTGAAGCGATGATTAATAATGATACCAAAAATAAATTGTCTCCTATTATCATAATAATTAAGAGGAGATCTTGAAGCTTTTGTCTCATCTACCCAGGGAAACAAGGTAACAGGTAAAATATTAAAACGAAACTGATATGGATGTGATTGCTAGGCCTTTGTCAATTATTAACTTCTACCTAAGTATGGAATCGAAATTGTAGCAGTGAACGTGAAGGATGATGTTGTATGTCACAAACCTTTTAACTTCTTCCTTCGCCTTCGTCTTTTTCCCTTTCCCTTTTAACTCATACATTATGAAATATTCATTTCTCGTAGCAACGAATCAACCAATCACTTGACAAGGTGACAAGTTGCATATCTTGCATGGCTTTGATGGTTTTAATGGGGGGTGCTGTTTTAATAATCATATGGAAAACATTTATGTCATTAGGTTTCTGTGGTTTGTTCATGAGATGATGCGACGATCATAGCAGAAAGTGAAAAAATTAAAATAACAAAGATTTTCTGTTTCTAAGTAACAGGCAAAATATTAATAAACGCGAAACCGATATGAATGTGTTGGCTAGGCTTATGTTAATTTTTTAACTTCTACCTGAGTATCGAATCGAAATGGAAGCAGTGAACAGGAAGGATGTCGCATGTCACACGCATTATCACTTTCTCCTTCGCCTTTGCCTCTTTCCTTTTCGAGATGTCTTTTTTTCTTCTGCAATTTTTTAAAATGTATATGAGAAGATATCACTGAGAGACAACAGAGAATGAGATGAATCGCACTTGGAAAACAAGTTACACTTGTATTGTCGGTTTCATCACAACTGAAAAACTTAAGATGTAAAATGATTGCATGTTCTTTCCTCAAAACATTTCAATGCTGGCAGCATTTGATGAAAGTAAGATTTAAGCTATTTCCATTTATTTCATCTGTATCAAAAAAATTAGAATTGAAAAAACTTAGCCTACCAGTGATTCTCTTGTAAAGACATCGTTCGCGGCATCAGCATAAAGCAACTGGGACAGTTTGACTGACTTGATTCTAACTTGTTCGGGATTGTCATTTAGAGTCGTTGAAAACGGATCATTGCAATTCACGTCCATGACAGCACCTCTGTTTTGAAAGTTTCGAAAACAAGTTTTCAATCAGTTTGCCAAAATTTTTTGCAATCGTTTCCAATTAACTCATACATTATGAAATATTTATACTGAGTCAACCAATCACTTGACAAGGCGAAAATTACAGGCCTATTAAAGTGTGTAGAACAGATGGGGGTCAACACCTGCCAATTTAAAGCATCTTTAACGCACGACTCCTTATGCCGAGACTTACAGATTAAAGTTTAGGATAACTTGACCACTGTCGATCCCTCCAGCATGGAGGTTGGGTATTTCAGAACATATATTGCCGACAGAATGAAACTCTTTCGAGAAACGATAACGCAGGATGTCAATGAATTTTTAGGAGCCATTCTTGAACCGCTGGGAATGAAATACTTCATGGAAGAAGAATATTCTTTAAATGACGAACTTGTGACGAAACTAAGAGGATGTTTTAAAGACTTGTACTGGAGTTTAAGAGTTCACTTGTACTTGCACCTTAAAGAACTTGTCATGCCGCCTGATACTGGGAGACTCCTTGAAATGGTGGGCAGATGGGGCGACCTGAGCGAAGATGAGATGAAGATGTATATAGACTCAAACCATATAATAGACCCTGCAAGCAAACTCTTGGAAATGGTGAGTAGGAAAGCGGTCAGGAAAATACATTAGAATATCGGCCATGGATCGCATGCATTGCAATCACATCTTTAGTGGATTGAGATATCTGATCCCTTGCTTTTTTTTCCTATCTTATCTTACTAATAATTGCTAAGGAGCATGAATGGAACTGGATCACAAACTGAAAGGAGATCAATTTGAATTCAGGGCAGCTTTTTTTTGTCCCTGTCAGAACTATATTAGTGCTGTGAAACGGTATTTAGCTTAATCAAAAAGGGTACCTCTTCGAGCTGCTGATAGCTCTTCCAAGTTATTGGGTCATTTTACTGAAATTAACTTCCCGAATAAGTAATGAATTTCAGACTAAACATTTGCGATTTATGATGGCCAGTATGCAGAGAGCGAGTTTGGTTCCAGGACGTTCAAATCAAAAGGGTGAGTGAGCACCCACGGACAGTCTTGAGAAAACATTTTGTCCGTAAAGTTTTACTTGATTTTCTAATTTCACAAATTTTTGCATATTGCTACATTTCAGTTCAGCTGCGTCATGGAAAATCAGTTTACCAAAAGAGGGAGCGAAGAGCACGCCAACGGTGTATTTGAAATAGCAAAGTCCTGGCTAGGCTGTCTAGATCCCGAAAACATCTTCTTACCAGACGTTTTGGCGATAGTTGAACATGTGCCCTCGAAGAGGTTTTTCGTGGGTGCATCAATAGCAGTAAGTGACTTCTTAAGGCCTATCTGTTTGCACAATCGAGTCATTAATCTTAAAGAAAAACTCGGAGGTGCAGTGATACATTTCTGTACTCTGAATGATCCAACTCGACATGATTTGCTATTTTCATATGCCCTTAAAACTCAAAGCTATGTTGCCTTGACTCGTGGGCTTCCTTGCCAAAATTGTAAACTGTTGTTCCAAGGAGATAGATCGGGAAGGGGAGAACCCACAATTCTTGGTGCATGTGCCGAATATTGCGCTGTTAATGAGCTTCTACCAGAAGAGATAACTTTAAAGTACAGTCAGAATAAGCGTGTAAATTCAAAAGTGGAGGGAAACTTTAAACAATGTATCACTCTCCTCAAAAACTACAGAGATATGTCGGAAAGGTGCATTACTACCTTTGAAAACGGAAACCAAAATGAAATGGAGACATTGTACTTGCAAGTGAAATACCTTTTCCCCACTTTTGGCCTGAGGCCAGAGTTTAATCGTTGCTTGCAACAGGATACTGAGCCCGTCAACAATCGGTGATCAGAAAAAAATTCGACTTCTATTTTCTGGTAATGAGGGGAATTTCTGGTAGAATAAAACCCAAGTTACGCTCTTTGAGTTTTGAATTATATTTGCTCGGTAAAGATGGCACTCTTTTAGGTTGAAGTTGAAAATTATGCTATATGTTATTACAGAACATTTATTTTTCCAATTAGCTAGGTTTATTGTCTTCTGTGAAACTGGGATTGCTACACAGTTTTCCTCTTTCGATCTGTTGTAACGTCACTTCGTTATAGTTACTTCAAAGTATTAAAATATGTTGCATGTGTGATTCCGCCCCATGGATGTCAAGCAGCGCTCCACAAAAAGTAAGACGGAATTTTGCGTAACATACGAAAGAATGATGGTGAAAGGGACTACCTCTTATAGGCATTGAAACACAAGCTGAGAGGAGAAGGATGAGCCAGTGACCAGTATGGCTCACTTATCACTGCTCTTCCTCACATAAGTCTTGTTAGGAACTCATAACATTCATGTATTTGTCTCTAAATTGCATCAATAAGATGTAATTGTCAACTAAAAAACTTACTTAGAATGATCGACACAAGTTATATCACTTGTTAATCCGCTTATATTGAATCTCGTCCGAATAATGTATGCAAATCTGTGGCAAATCAATAAAAAAAAACCACAAAAGATTCTTAATAATAAGTTGTTTGAGTATTAAGATCATGCTTTTGAACAAAAAAATCAGGGTAAGGCCAGCTTTTCAAAAGCATTATAACCTAGGCAATTTTGCAACCCTGTGCGCCTAGGAAACCCGCAGATGCCCCCAAAATATTCAGACCTCAAACACACGTTTCTGTTTTCAGTCTTATTTTCAACATCCTAAATCCTAAACAAGAGGCTTGAATGTTGGAGATTGTTCCACTCTTCTCCATTTAGATGAAAAGAATGATGAATTTTCTCCAGCTTTGCCTTGAATGGTACAAGTTTTAACAAGAGCTACGTATTTGAGATGTACAGATTCTACGACGAGTACGATTCCGAGATTTTCTCAGGGTTAGTTGGCAGGCGCAAGCCTGTGATACTTCGGCCGGAAAGACAAAATAGATAAAAACTTCTTTAGACGAGTTTTTGCAAATATGGCGTACAAGAAATCAAAAAACAATTCGTTATTTAGTATTTCCTATCAGAAAATGGTTTCATTACGCCTCCTACCGAACCTATGGTGCGAGTCTTTGCGCGGTCAAGTTTAAAGAATTCTCAGGGTCAACAAAACATACAACCATCAAAACAATTACCAAACTTTAGAATGGACAAAAAACCCGAATTACTCTTCGCTGAAAAAGGAATACCTCTTTCGCCTTTCTTTTAGTTAGAAATGAGTATAGAGATCCCGGCCTGCTAAAATGCTTCAGAAAAAATATAGGGAGATGCGGTGCATCGTCTAGTAGTCTTATGGGACGTAAAAAAATTTTCAAAAAGCACATAACCTTTAAGATTGTATGCTTCCAATTTTACAGTTTATTAAAACTTGCTGGCGAAAATGTTTCTTGACTGCAAGGCTGTTAAATCACCACCTTTAAATTTGTCAAATAAGGGGGGTTTCGCACGAATAATGCGCTAAAGCCCATGCTAGAGACGAAATATGTGTTCTAGGATAAAGTCACGCCTCAGGTAGTAAATTAGATATGCATAAACCAGAACTGTTATCTCAACTTGCAACTCATAGCAGGATATCTAGTCATCGTAAAATAATTCAAAATACTGACATCCAAGATCACAAGTGCATTTCACAACAGCCTGAATAGGAATGTTTAATTGACAAAAAACCTCGCTGTCTGAGAAGCCTTTGGCAATTGAAAAATCAATGATGGGGTCGACGTCCTCCAAATATTGCATAACTTTGTCTCCGCCTATATTAAATTTTAACTTTTACCTGAGAATAGAATCGAAATTGACGCAGTGAACGGTAAGGATGTTGTTGTATGTCACAAGCCTCTTCCTTCGCCTTCGGTTTTCTCCTTTTCGAGGAGTCTTTTTCCGCAATTTCGTAAAACGTATATGAGAAGCCATAACTGAGAGACTTCAGAGAGGGAGATGAATTGCACTTGGAAAACAAGAAAACTAAACCAGCCCTTGTGCTATACCTGTATAGTCGGTCTCGTCACTACTGAAAAAGTTAAGATGTAGCACGATTGTGCGGTCTTTCTTCAAATCACCTCAATGCTGGAAGCATTTGATAAAAGAGACATCTTAAGATAGTTCTATTTATTTCATCAATATCATCTACTCTAAAAGTTAAGAACTGAAAAAAGAGGCTAGTGAGACTAATAATCCAAACCCAACCGAGTCTCCACAATTACTGGTCCAATCCATGGCATTAATTACAAGAACAGTGGTCATTCCATGCGCAAACACCGCCCGCCTTTGTATTCAAAAGATTACGAATACTGACTTATGAAACAGACTTTGCTGTATATTCATATTCATTGTACCAGCCTACTTTTTGTGATGCAGGTAATTTAGTGTTAACAACTGGGTTGAAAACGTAAATTAGCCAACGTAAAGGGTAAAAAAAGCTGACGTTTCGAGCGTTAGCCCTTCGTCAGAGCGAAGGGCTAACGCTCGAAACGTCAGCTTTTTTTACCCTTTACGGTGGCCAATTTACGTTTTCAACTCAGTTGTTAACACTAAATTACCTGCTATATTCTCCCACCGACGCAGCACCACAGTTTCTTTAGAAACTTACCCCTTTACTTTTTTTGATGGTTTTCCTAGATAACGTACAACTACACATGAACTTTTAGGTGAATTGACAATTTAATTGCTTTCTTGAACCATTTCGATTTATGTTTCATCGTTTCCTTTTAAACAACGGAGAGGATTTGTAACAAGTAGTCACATGAAGTAACAGTGCGCTGTTCCCGCCTTCGCAGGTCACATGAGAGAGACAGATCAGCCATGTTGCAACAGTGCCATTGAAGAAGATTACCTTATAAGCTTTTTGTCTCTCAATAGTTTTCCCTGCATGTTACAGATATCATAAAACTCTTTAGAAGTAGTAGAATATAAAACATATACTGAAAAAAAGTCAAATATTCATTTTACATCTCTCACACAGAAAATGGACAATTAAAAAGTGCAAATAATTTTATTAAATTTTCGTTCTGGTTCCCTTAGAGTTAAAGAAAACTGTTTTTCTGCACTAATCTTAAGTTAAAGGCTTGGTGCAGGACTGAGTACAGATTTATGACTATCAGGTAGTCCATTTAGCAGGCAGTCTGGGAGGGGGGGCTTTTCTTGATCGCATGTGCCGCCAGGGCTTCCATAAACAGCCTGTATCCTTCGGTTTTCTCGAGTTCTTCCTGGCTGATTCTTTCCTTTACTTTACTTGACTGTGATTTCTAATAAGCGTAACGACTTATCAATGAGAATGGTTAGTTCTAAAACGAGAACTTCATGGCACCCAGCCTGGCACACCTGATAATCGGTGTCGCCTGGAGCGGGTGGTTCACCTATGCACAAACTAGTGAAAATGAGGATGAATCATTTCGTCTGGAACATGTGATGTATCGTAGCTTCAACACTCACCTTAGAAACCGAATTTAAGGTGGATTTGATTTTCCTCTTCTTTCGTTTCCCGGAAATTTTCTCCGGTTCTTCCTAAAATCGTAGAAGTAATGAAAAAGAGTTTATTATTTGAATCTGCAAATTCTAATGCGAACACGATTCCGAGTTCGGGATCTTCTAACAATCCAACAGTGAAATAGTGGGCGCCCGCGAATCTGCGCTATCTTAGTAAGAAAAACGCAATAACCTAGCACTTTATAGAGGACGAGCAATTATGACAATTATGGCGTACAAGACACTAACAAACAAGCAGATATTGGGAAAGGGTTCCATAGCGACCCTTTCGAAATAGGGGAGATGTGACTTATCTTCCAGCAATTTTATGGGGCATGAAGTTTTACGAAAAGCATATGACCTTTGAGATTGTACGCCTCTGATTTTACAAATTACTGAAACTCAGTTGCTGGCGAAAATGTTTTTTGACGGCAAGGCTGTTACATCAACCACTTTCGAAGTTGTCAAAATAGGGGTTCCCACAGCTAGCTCTTGGAGGCCTTAAAGCCCATGTTAGAGACAAAAAATTTTCGTATGTTAAAGTCAAGTCTTATTTAGTATTTTAAAGCATGAAAGGGTTCCATTACGCCTCTTTCGAACCTATGGCAAGACCTTGCGTGGTCTAGCTTAATGAATTCTCCGGGTTAACCAAACAGAAAAATGATCAAAACAATTGCAAAACTGTAGAATCAACAAAATTTTCAGAACTGCTCTTCACAAAATAAGGTGCAACAAACTCTACATACTTCTTTCTCATTTTTTTCAAGACAGTACGTTAAAAAGGAGCTTAAAGATAGCAGCCCGCTAAGATGCTTCAGAAAAAATACGGGAGCTGTGACGTATCGTCTAGTAATTTTATGGGGCGTAAAATTTTACCGAAAGCAAACAACCTTTCAGATTTTTATACCTATGATTTTACAAATTATCAAAACTTGCTGACCAAATATTATTTTACGGCTTCGTCAGTAAATTAAATACGCATAAACCAAAACTGTTATCTCAAATTTCAGCTCATAGTACGATATCTATTGATGGTAAAACATTGACAATTAAGATTCCAAATGTGTTTCGGAACAACCTGAATAGGAATGTCTATTTAAAAACCAATCTTTCTGGAAAGCTTTTCGCAATTAAAAAATCAGACCAAATGCCGATTGGAGTCGATGAAATTTTTGTCCAATAATGTCTACTGTCACATACTTTTTTTCAGAAACTTTGCAGTATGCATCTGTATAGATAAAATTCTAAATTTTGAGATTGTGAAAATTTTGTTCAATTCAGCTTTCCTTCATTTCAGTCGACAGGTATGTTTCCAAAATTGAAGCGATGATTAATAATGTTAAAAATTAAAAATTAAAAATTAATTGTCTCCTATTATCATAATTAAGAGGAGATCTTGAAGCTTTTGTCTCATCTACCTAGGGAAACAAGGTAATAGGTAAAGTATTAAAACGAAACTCATATGGATGTGATTGCTAGGCCTTTGTCAATTA
This sequence comes from Pocillopora verrucosa, assembly GCF_036669915.1. NCBI lineage: Eukaryota > Metazoa > Cnidaria > Anthozoa > Scleractinia > Pocilloporidae > Pocillopora > Pocillopora verrucosa. The sequence continues at coordinate 10,222,756 of NC_089320.1, read as the reverse complement.
TTAACTTCTACCTGAGTATGGAATCGAAATGGAGGTAGTGAACGGGAAAGATGTTGTATGCCTTTTCACTTCTTCCTTCGCCTTTTTCCCTTTCTTTTTTAGCTCGTACATTATGAAATATTCATTTCTCGTTACAATAAGTCAACCAGTCATGTGGCAAGGCGACAACTTGCATATCTTGCATGGCTCTGATGGTTTAATGGGAGTATTGTTTTAACGATCATATGACAAACATTTATGTCATTAGGTTTCTGTGGTTTGTTCATGAGATGATGCGACGATCATGGCAGAAAGTGAAAAAATTTCAGAGAGATTTTCTGTTACTAAGTAACAGGCAAAATATTATTAAAGGCGAAACTGATATGAATGTGTCGGCTTCTACCTGAGTTTGGAATCGAAATGGAAGCAGTGAACGGGAAGGATGTTGTATGTCACACACATTATCCCTTTCTCCTTCGCCTTCGCCTCTTTCCTTTTCAAGACGTCTTTTTTTCTTCTGCAATTTTGTAAAATGTATGTGAGAAAATACAACTAAGAGACAACAGAGAATAAGATGAATTGCACTTGGAAAACAAGTTATATTTGTATTGTCAGTCTCATCATTACTAAAAAACTTAAGATGTAGTATGATTGCATGTTCTCTTTTCAAAACATTTCAATGCTGGCAGCATTTGATGAGAGGAAATTTTAAGTTATTTCCATTTATTTCATCAATACCAAAAAAATTAAAACTGAAAAAAACTTACCTACCAATGATTCTCTTGTAAAGACATCATTCGCGGCATCAGCATAAAGCACTTGGGACAGTTTGACTGACCTGACTCTACCTTGTTCGGGACTGTCATTTAGAGTCGTTAAAACGGATCATTGCAATTCACGTCCATGACAGCACCTCTGTTTTGAAAGTTTCGAAAACAAGTTTTCAATCAGTTTGCCAAAATTTTTTGCAATCGTTTCCAATCAACTCATACATTATGAAATATTCATTGCCCTTAACAGTGAATCAACCAATCACTTGGCAAGGCCAAAAAATTACAGTCGTCTTTAACCTATCAATGAATTGTTAGAAGAGGTTCTTAGATTAACCGCTGCGCATGATATACCGTATAGAAGGTGATCACAATTTTTTTGAGGAATAATACGCGACACTAAGGGGACGTTTTGAAGACATGTACTGAAGTTTAAGAGTTCACTCGTACTTGCACCTTTAAAATCTTGTCACAATAATAATAATAATAATAATAATAATATATTTAAACAGGATGAATCCGTCAGTTGAAGCCGTTATAAACGGGTGCCCTTGGCAATGAAAAATTTTACAATTAAAGAAAAATAACTTTAACAGATGAACCATTAGAAAAATTTTAAAAAAATTTAAACAATGTCAATGGATAACAACTAAGAATTATATAACTGAGTAAATTAAGCAAATCCAAAAGATTTTCTAGATCCATGAGAAACAATATCATTAAGCCGTGTTTAAAAAATCCCTATAGAGTCAACTTCCTTTAGATGCGGTGGCAAGTTCTAGAGAGCCTTGGCTCCAAAATAAAATGTTCCTTTTTTGGCAGATTCTGTACAGACTTTAGAAATTAAAATATCTAAACAATTACGCCTAGGGAATGAACATGTGAGGACTTGATGAAATAACTCTTAAAAAGATCTGGAACAATGTGATGGAGACACTTACCAACAAAAGTTAAATTGTGCATAATAGAACGCGCCTTAAGGGACTTCCAACTGAATTGGCATATCAGTTGATGGTTAACTAAACCGGTATCGCAGAGGTCATGGGTTCAAATCCCGTAGGGGCCTGAGTTTTTTTCAGGCCTTACTTCAACTACTCAGTAGTTTTGTAGCGTTCATAACTGCGAGGATCGATTCTATATTCGTTTCCTAAACCGCAGTGCACAGATATGATTTTCATATATTTACAGCCATTATTCAGTTGATGATAACTTAGATTACTATCCTTCAGAATAATTCTTGCGGCCCTCGTTTGAAGTCGCTCCAAAGATTAATAACTAGAAGGAGCTAAGTTGTTCAAAACAAAATGGCAATAACCTAATTTGGGAAGTATCATTGTTGTAAAGACTCTTTCAGCTGTATAGACCGGTAAGTTATTACGTGCCCCACGTAACAAACCAAGGTGACTAGGTATCTTGCTATTCAGCCGAGTAACATGTTCCTTAAAAAACAGGGACTGGTCTAGGTACATCTCTATATACTTATAAAAAGGTACACGATTTACAACTTGACCTTCGAAGTTAACTTCACTTAGATTAACAGTCAAACTGATTGAGTTTCACAGATGTTCCAAAGATCACATATTCAGTTTTCTTAGGATGAACATGATAAATAGATTGCTCTTGTTAGACCAATCCAAAAGGATCTTGACCTCGTCATTCAACGCTTGCAGTAAGTGGTTAGCATTTGAGGCAGCATAATAGATGACGGTATCATCTGCGTACATTAACACATTAGAAGCTTGCCAACAGCTCGGTAGATCAGTGACATACAATGAAGATAGCAACGGGCCCAGCATAGAACCTCGCGGAACTCCACAAACTACTTGTTGGCGACTGGACAGAACACCTCCTACGAAAACAGATGGGTGTGGTCAGTTAGGTAATAATATTGTGTGGGTGTGTTGAAAGAATGGTGGCCAACAATGAATCTCCAACCAAATCCCCTCGTCTAGATACCGACAAACAATCGCGAACATAGACAGCAACATCGCACCCTTCGTTTGAGCTTGTCGACCGGTAGCCAACGGTAGCCAATTTCATTATCAGATACTTGTGCCGATAGATGAGTTTCGGTGACAGAAAAACAATCAATGTTCTTATACCGTTGTAACACGCCGCCCGATACTGACAGACTTCTGAGTGGGCAGATGAGCAGATGGGCCGGCCTTACCAACGGAGAGATAGAGGAGCTGAAGGAGAACCGGTCAAACCATTTTATGGACCGCTTAAGCAAACTCTTAGAAATGGTGAGTAGGAAAGCGGTCAGGAAAATACATCAGAATATCGGCCATAATTCGGATTTTTAATTGCATTCACATTTTAAGTGAATTGAGATTTCACATGCCTTGCTCGTGCTAATTATCGCACCTTATTAATCACTGCAACAAATTGAACTAAGATTAATTTAAGCTCAGTAAAACCAGTCAGAACAGTTTTAGTGCTGTGGAACGGTGCTTGAAAGGGGTACTGTCTTTTAGCTGGTGCAGAAAAGCTCTTCTACGTTATCGGGGCATTTTGGTGAAATTTCCTTTCATTATCAGTGTAGGAATTTCAGACAAAACGTTTGGGTTTATAATGACCCGTTTGCAGACTGCAAGGTTGGTTCCGGCACGGTCAAATCAAAAGGGTGAGCAAGCGACCATGTACTTTCTTGAGAATGAGATTGGTCCCTGTAGTTAACATTCTGATATTGGGATTTTAGTTTGACGAATTTTTGCATAGTGTCATATTTCAGTTCAGCCACCTCATGGAGAGTCTTGCCCAAAGAGGGAGCGAAGAGCACGTCAACGGTGTATTTGAAATAGCAAAATTCTGGCTAGCCCATCATAGACCCAAAAACATCTCACCAGACGTTTTAGCGATAGTTGAACATAAGCCCTCGAAGAAGTTTTTTGTAGGTGCATCAATAGCAGTAAGTGACTTTGTAAGGCCTTGTACAATCGAATCACCAATCTTAAAGAAAGCCTTGGAGCTTCAGGTATACATTTCTGTCCTCTGAATAATCCAGATCGACATGATTGGAAATTTTCATATGCCTTTAAAACTCAAAGATATGATTCTTTGAATACTGGGCTTCCTTGTCAAAATTGTAGGACGTTGTTCCAAGGAGTTCTTTCGGGAAGGGGAGGACCCACATTTCTTGGTGCATGTGCAGAGTATCATACTGTTAATGAGCCTCTACCAAATGAGCAAACTTTGAAGCATAGTCAAGATCGGCCCGGCAAGTTAAAACTGGTGAGAAGCTATAACAAATGCACGAGTCTCTCCACAAACTACAGAGATATGTTGGAAATGTACATTACTGCCTTGGACAATGGAGACCAAATTGGAATGGAGAGAGCATTCTTGGGAAGTGATATACTTTTTTCACACTTTTGGCCCAAGGCCAGAGTGTAATCATTACTTTTGATTTTCTTCCATTTTCCTTTTTGACAGGAATTGTTCCACTCTTCTCCATTTAGATGAAAAGAATGATGATGATGATGATAGAAAGAATTTAAAATATTATTGATGGTGTAAAAAATTCAAATGTTAACTTCACTAAATGAGACATAATTAACTCCTAATGCCATTTTATTTTTAATTACTCAGTATCACCTGTGTTAGGAAATACCTTCCAGATAGGAATAATGAAATTTTTAATTCCCAAATTTATCCCATCAAAGTTTGACAAATGTAACCCTCATTGATCCTATGTCACAAGGTATGTTACTAGGAAGTTCTATGTTGAAAACACAGCAGTTTGTGTAATAACTGTCAATACTCTTGCAAACTTTAGCAACCAAAGTAAATTTCAACAAAACTCCACTCTTGACCTAATTCTGAATACATTGCTGACCTTCAAGGCCTTCCACTACTAATCTCCAGGTTAAAATAAACATTAGAAAATGCAGCACAGGTACCTGTACCTGTAAATGTTCACATCAGGGCATTTTATTGAATCTTCAAGAAAGCCAGCCAAAAAAAAAGGAGGTGAAGCCCACATTGCCCCTATGCAATGAGCATAATGTCTTCTTGCATCATGTGTGAAACCATCAAAAAGGGATTTTAATTTCCTTTTTCAATTATCTAGAATTTTGGCCTTAATTATTTGAAAAAACATCCAACACCATTATCTGAGAATCATGTGAAGACAAAAGTGAAAAAACCATTAAAGTTTCCTTCAAAACAAACTGAAAAAATTTGTGTTACATACATGTAAAAGTTGGTCACTTAACCATTATTAAGGCTGTAAACAAATCAAACTTTGGTGCATATAGTGCAGCCATTTGTCTACTTTAACCTCTGCATGTAATTTTACCTTGTTGCACAATATACCAATCCTGTTACATACTTTGGGTGCTCTGTTTTCCAAATATGGTAAAATGCTGCAAAAGTAGAATGGTATTTCAAAATGTAAACTGCATTTCTTCCTACTCAGTTCTGGTCACAGGTTTATCACCTGGTTATTGACTATTAAATATCTGTTCCTATCTAACAGAAAAATGGACATCCATGTGAACATCAATCCACGCACAACAGTTACAAATTCCATGGCTTGAGAAAAATTTACAATAATCATATTTAATGTGGCTCTCCTCTAAGCTTGTTGATGGCATCAGCAAGCATTCTGTTACACATGGCAGCATATGGATTCAACTGTACAACCATTGATTTTGCAAATGCACTGCCAAGTTCTGCTGCCTTTGTAAAGTCCTCAAGTGCTTTGTCTTCATTTCCATTCAGCCTATGAATTAATGCTCGCTGGGTGTATGCCTGAGCAGTAGCAGCACCTCTGTCTTCACCCAGTTGAATGGCTTTGTTTAAATCTTCCAGAGCACTGGGTATGTCTCCTAAAATCATAAGTCATACCAGTAAATCAATATCAGTATAGGATTCAGTCTTGTTGAAGGAAAGATCAAGACCCACCCTAAACTGATCTCCCTGTCTTCTACAGAAAAGATCTGACAAAAATGCACCAATACAGGGACATAGCTTGAGCTTAAAGCCCTATTAGATAGTGCTAACATAACTTTTGGCAAAATTTGGAACAAGAAGCATAATTATAGCTCTTTTTATAAATGTATCAGTGCTGGCATAATCAGCATATTTTTTCAGGTTTCTTGAGGCAAACATTACCAGAGTCCTGACTTTTTTGGTGGCTACAATTTATTATGTTCAAGTTCTATCCATAGTTCAGTGTACTCGCAATTTTGCAATGTTTAAGGGGACTGTTCACACCTGAGTGAAGATGAGTCAATCCCAGTTCCTGCTTCCACAGGCAACAAAATGGCATTGAATAGAAACATGATGCTAACTGTGATAGACTGTACATTTTGACAGGTTGAGTCATTGCTTTAAGTCTAGTCTGGAAGTAGTAAATTGTGTTTTACAACAGCAAGTATATAACTCAAAGCAAAGAAGATATCATGCTTTATTAACAATATCTAAACAATTTGGACCTGTTTAGTGTTCCCCTTTTTGAAAAGCACACTTAAAGAAAATGTACCATAGTTTTCAAAAACGGGCAAAATTCCTCTGTTATATAACATTTTTTATGTCAACAACATACCTTTACAAATCTTACACTTCAGGTGTAAAAAGAAAATGGAAATCCGAAAAATGTACAAATGGTACTAAACTGTCCCAGTGCTTGATACTTCAATTGTCAGTCCTTCTCATTACACAAATACAAGCCTACTTAAACACACAACAGAGCAGCCATATCAGCCAATCCACATGGGGTGAATGGAAATTCTTCACTATGAGTCCCACCCCTCCCCCATCCCTTTAAAATACCTTGCTACCCCCTGGCATCTCATGCACGAAAAAGATGAAAAAAATAAAAAGCATCCCGGCTGTTTCAATTTTAGAGTAAAAGTGACTGAAGACAGAGATTGCAAAAAAGTGACTAGGGTCCAGTTCTTGAAGAGAGAGTGCCACAGGGGAAGGGGAAGGTATACTTCCATTTCCAAGCCTATTTCTTGACTTAGTCTTACTCTCATCCTCAGTTTCATCTTCTTCTTGAAACTAAGTCCCAGAGACCCAAATCACAATGTCCTTCCTCTAAAGTACACCTATTTTATCAATGTACATTCATGAAAGCAGCTTTAAGAAATAAAATAATTTCAAGATGATACCTTAGAGACTTTGAACAAAGTGAACGCCATAATTACCTTTTAACCTCCACAGCTGAGCTCTATTGTTGAAACACGAAGAACGTAAAGGGCAAATTTCGCAAGCTTGATTAAAACACTCCAATGCCTCATCTAGATCGCCCTGTTCTGCTTTCTCAACACCAGATGCCTCCAGTTGTTTAGCTAGCATGGCATCCTCGGTATTTTCTTCATTAACGTCGTTTTCATTTTGAAGCTTCGGAGCAGCATCGCCTAAGGGTAACATAGGATTAAAAATGCTCTCCAACACCGCTTGATCATTGTTATTAGTCGCCATTTTGTTTTGAAACTCGGATCCAAAGCACCTGGGTACTACTATTGCCTCATTTCGCGTCTCGCGTTGTCGCTGCGTGTTCTTCCGCGCGTTCTCCCGCGTGGTAAATTCGCGAGGTGAGTTCTGTTCGTGTCACTTATTCAAAATTCATTTTTATTTTTTGAAAACAGCGATATTTTCAGATCGATAGTGACAGTTACTCATATTTCCTTCTTCGGATTTCCAAACACTCTTTCATTTTCCTATATTTTTAGTTATCATCGTTACTTGTCTTATTCTAGTTGTCGTCAAATTGAGACGGAAGAGGAGTCTGGGTACTACAGTATCTATTCTCGTGACTTTGGTTTTGCCTATTCCACTAGAGTTCAGATTTAGCAGCATAATCTAGCGGAGATTTTGGACGATTCGCCATGGATGGAAGCATTAGAGTCAGCATACCGTCTGTTTCACTAAAGGTCAGTACGTTTACATTTAGCAGATTCGTCTTCAAGTTTCCTTTCGACTTTGATTGGACACCCTCGGAAGATCGACTGGTAGAACTGAGTGCGCATATGTCAGTAGTTTTGAAATGATTGATGGATTTCTTTTAACATTTCTAGATCGTGGTGTCAGTTCATTTCATTCTAACGATATGGTAAGTATATAAAACAAGATGTTCGAAAGACGTGATAGAATGACGTGAAGTAGCAACAAAGCGGGAATTAATTCAATTTGTTAACTTCTGAAAGTGAAATTAATTATCTAGGGGAACTTTATTTGAGGAACACTGGAGAAATGACCAGCGTTGTGATAAACTGAAAAAGATGGACTCTTTATTTCTCTCGTGAATAAATTTTGCGTGGATTTTAAGGGTTGCAGAGCCAAAAAAACTATTGGTCATGATAAGTCCTGTGGGGTAGTGGGAGGGGAGTGGTCAAAAAGCTGGGGTGGATTGATTTGGAGCAGCTGCACTCAGAATTAATAAGCTCTCTTGTCATCCATTCCTGGCTTCTCCTTCTGATTATAAGTAAGCTATATATTGGGTGTAGAATAGCTTACCTGAGTATTTTTCAACATAAAGAACCCACTGTGAAAGATGGCAAATGGTCTATACATGACCCATGATTAATTCCAAAATTAATATGTGTTGCGTGAATTTTACAGAAATGCCAGGTAAGGTGAGTTTTGAAATCTACCCTGTTTAAAGTCCATGTGATACTTTAATTTTTCCGAAATTTGTGTGTGAAATGGTATCAGAACCTCCTAACCCTCCTCCCTGCCTCCAATTTGCTACCCTCACAATGATCAGAAAAGTTTTACTCTCCCTCTCTTCCCTGAAAGAAGAAGTCAACTGTCAGGACAGTGAAATTTGCTATTTGGAAACACCAACTTTCTTCTTCATTTTAGTTTTGGTTTCTTGGTTCCCTTTAATATTTATTATTGCTGTAAATTATTTCCAACTCATAACTACAAGTAACATATTCACAAACATTGTTATAGCCATCATTAGTGACACTTATTGATTTCCTTTTTTCCCCCTTTTTTAAAGGGGTGATCAATACCGATGGTTACCGCCCTCATATTTGTTCTGTAACTTAGCTGTTCTGGCTGTAGGAGTGTGGGCAATAGCATCACCAAGCAATGAAGATGCCTCTCAGTTGGTTTGTATAAATGAGATTTATTATTAATTTCATTTATAATAGAGTTTGGGTATAATGCTCTCTGTCATTGGTTGAAAGAATGTGCTCGATCAGAGTACAAAGCATAGAGCTGAGCTAAAGCTGTGATGCCATCTGCCAAATTGTACTATGTTGACCTTTTCCCGGTCTTCTCTCTAGCTTTTTTTTTTTTGTTAATTGAAAATGAAATTTTGGAACAAGTGAGCTGGAAAATAGCAACAGAAGAACCAAAGAAGGGTTTTTAAACATGCCATTGGCATCCTAATTTACATTATCATAATGCGAGCAGAGACGAAAATCCTCAAAGAGAAAACAAAATGGACAGTACAAGTTTTGAAGGTTTTCATGCTCAGTTAGATTACAAGCTTATGTATGAACAGTAATAAAAATCAATCACAGCTAACACTCATGCAGTATATATAGTTTTATGTTCAAAAACAAAACAGAACCAAACAGGAGTGATGAAAAATAAAGCCAAACTGGCATAACAGTCAAAATTTATACCAATCATGACAGTGTCCTAGCCACTGTGACTAGTTGATCATGACCATCTTCAGTCATTGCAGTGAAGAAAGCCTCAGAAATTACATCGTCCACCCTTTAAGTGAACAACTAAGAGCTTGATCTTGCTAGCTCTTGCTTGTTGTTGCTTGCAATCTTCATGGTTTTCAAGAATTTGGCTGTTGTACATTCATAAAACACACGCCTTGAACAGTTTGTATTCTAATTGCTATGCAAAAATACCTTGTGTGTTTTTATAAGCCACAATTTGGCTGGATTTCATGGAACATTTCACTTTCAGATTATGTATTAGAGACTTAAAAATAACTTTAGGCAAAAGTGTTGAATTCTACCTGTCAAACTATTTCTTGTTCAACCAATCAGACTATTTGAACCATTTTAACAAAGATTCTGATTAGCTTATTGCATGGGGAATTTAAAGGATTCTTTAGTATGAAATAAATAGAGAAGCCTTGACTGTGCTCTGTTCTGTTGTAAAGCACATTATAGAAAGCAGCTAGCACTCAAGAAGTGAAGTGAGGATGTGAAAACTGTCTTTCCAAGCCATTCACTCTTAACCTATTCCAGACCCTTTACCTTTAAACTCCTCCATTAAAACAAGTGTAGTATGCTGGAAAGACTTGACACTTCTGCTTCAAATGCCTGACCCAAACCCAGGTAAGGTTGGGGGGGAAGAGAGATGCTGAAGCTTGAAATTGATCGGCACACAACTCATTAAAGTGATTCAATAAAATTATTGTCTCTTAGCTTATCACGAAACACAAATAGACAAAATTTTGTTATCTCTTGTAGTTTCTGTTGGGAATGCTGTTTACTATCATTCATGACATCATAGTCATAGCCATCTTTTATACTTCTGATATATCAAGTAAGTTTAAACAGTAATGAGAATGTGTTTAATTTTAATATTTCGTGAAAATTCTTTTATTCAATGTGATTATACATGTATTTATATCCATTTATAGTACTGAGGCAAGTATGATAATTCTTTCCAGTTCCACTCCAGTAAAAGTATTTACAGCTTCAATATCAATAAATTATCTCCCAACAATCAACATATACAATGCATGTTGCAGGATTGACATCTCAAAAAAAACAATTTAATGTATACTTTTAGATTTTTATTGTTAGTGATTGTTTTTTAATCAGCACCTCACTAGTTGCAAATAGCTTACATGCACTACTAGTCCAGCTGATGCATCTTTTTGTTTAGCTGGTTTATCATTGGTTTGTAAAGGTAAGGTGTTAGTACTGGCAATTACCATCTTCTAGATTCAACCATGTTTTGTAGCATGTTGACCCTAAAATTAACTTGGGAACTTGTAGAAGACAATGAGCTAGTGCCATGAGTTGAATATATAAAAACAGTTCAATACAACTAAGAAATCTTAATCACAGACAATGTGCAGAGAAATCCTGAAGGCTTGTCAAACAAAAATGCTTGCACACCAAAAGCACTTTGATATTTGATCAAGTGATAATTACAGGGTGGCAGTAGTATACAGACAAATTCATTGATGATCAGTAAGGACTTTGTCAAATAATTTTCTGAGTTAACTCTAGTTTTTTGTCCCTGTAACTGTCTGAATTACATACATAAACCTCTTTTAAATGTAAATGTGTGTTGAGTCCTATATGGCAAACCTGTACTATATTATATTAATATATTTTTGTTCTTTCAGTTTCTCACTACAGGTTTTGTGTGGGGTATCCTTTATATTACTTTTAGGCCAACACTTTGAAAAGGGTTTTTTTAGGACACTTGCAATGAGTAGACATGTATAGTAGAATGAGGAAGTAATGATCAGTAAATCAAGCAAAGTCAAGCAAAAATTGTAAGTGAAGTAATTTAGTTTATGTTGTTACTAGTACATTATTTGCAAAATGCAAAACACTTTGTACACTATCTCTCACAGCTTCTCTTAAATCTAGAGTCTACTATACACAGAAAGGGTCTCATGGCCCTGTTTACCTGATTGCTACATATATATCCAATATATAAAAAAATTAATTAACATTATTAAGTAATTTTTTTCCATAAACAAAGGATCAAGTGAGTTTTCTCGCTTTAAGAAGATAACACAGTCAAAATAATCCCTAATGAAGTTTCATATTTATATTGCGTGGCATCTCTGAACATTCTAGCAGCAGTGAAAGTCAAATTCAGCATTGTACAGTTAAGGTAACAATAAGTTGTTTACATGAATGGTGCTACAGCTTTTATTTTTTAGAAATGATTCGTTGATAATCTTGTACACTTGTACACTTGCACACTTATAAATAACTCCAAAAGAGAATGAAATGTTTTCAGTTTAGGAATACTGCAAGGATGTATGAATGCAAGTTTGTTTCTGTACAACATTTATGCACATATTATTTCCTTGACATCTATTCCATAACAGAATGGCTATTTTAAGTTTGATTTTAAAGGTGAGTTGTTGACTTAAATTCATCCTTTACAAAAGGCCTAAATTGAAAAAAAAAAGAGTATTTCTCCTTCCTTTGGAGGAGTGTTTGACAAATTGAAGCCCTCCAGGAAAAAATAATAATGTAACATTGGCTATATGTTGGCCTGGTCTAACAGACCTCTGAAAGGACTGGTACAATTTAAAATATTATGTTCTCATTCTTGTTCAAATACGTTCTGTTACTTGAATGGAAAAGTGGCAATGATAATTCATTAGTTCTCAGTTAACCGTTTAACCCCCAAGATCTCTTTAGTAATTCTCCCCACTGTCTGTCATTTAGTTCTTGTGGTGTCAATTTTGAGAATTTGGTATTTGATCAACTTATAATCCTCTAATTGATATTTTTCTTTTTTCTCATCACCTGTCTGCCTGATATTGTATTGATATTGTAAGGAGAAATTCTGTCTTGGTCACTCATGGGAGTTAAAGGGTTAAAACTTCAAGCAGGCAAATTTGTTTCTGCTAACCTCGATATCTCCAATCTGAGAAATGAATAATTTTCACAAAATTTGCAAGTTTCTGGGTGACATTCATTTGTTTCATAATTTGTACTGTTTGAATGTATTATTTTTTGTTGTGTCTTTCCTTTTTTCTTAGCCTCTGTCATGCTTGCTTATTTTTCAAAATCACCGCAACAGGGGAGGAGGAGAAGGTTACAGCTGGGCAGGTATATATATGTTGTTTTTATTATTATTATAATTATTATTGTTAGTTTTAATCACCCTTTAAGTTAGCAATTTGTGCAGGTGCAGTCACCTTATTTATGACTTTCAGTCAGTGTTTATTGACACTTAATGAGTGGGACTTCCTGGTGCAGGTGGCTATTTTTGGTACATCCTGAACTCTTGCTATAATTTCTCACTTTGAAAAGCTGTTGGAAGATAGATGACCTTAATTGTGGTGTTATGATTTGGGAGTGAGGATGGGAGTGAAGGCAGAATATTCCAGGGAAGGAGGAGGAGTGGTTGCCACACTAGAATCTCATTAGTTGGTGTTGAAGAAGAACTGTGCTCCAGATACCAAAATAAAATTTCAGTCTGTCTTTGCCATTAAGGATGAAGGGAATTCAAGCATGTGATCCATATCCTTTCAAAAATTGTCTTCAAGTGGTTTAAAGTTCTGTCAGAACCCCATCCCCCTCCACAACTACCCTGCCAGCTTCCACCCATGTTAAGTTGTATAGGCCAAAACAACATGTCAAATTAAAGACCTCTAGTTCCAGAGAGAGTGTAACTTTTACTCAAGTTTTAACCACTTGTTAGAATCTATTGTCCAGGTAGAGACAAAAGAGGATCAAAGACTTACACTCTGAGAGCTGCACATTGTAGCTTGACCTAGGCTATTAAACCAATCAAGTTTCATGCATGTATTTGCACATTTGTTTTCCTGTTTAGTAATGAAGCAAGAAATTTTATTTTATATGATGAGTAACCATGTGAATGAAATTTTCACTTTAGGTTCAAATTATGTGACCATAGAAGGCCAATCAAGCTCACAGTCAGCTCCTGGACACTCTTCTCATCCATAAAACAAAACAAGATTCCCTCTTTTGAGGGATTAAAGATAAGCATAATTGATGCTTTTAATAACAAACAAACTCTGAAGTTATCAAAATTTCAATCAAGTAGCTCTTTCAATTAGTATCCTAAGTTTGCAAACTTTTCACATAAAAAATTCAATGTTTTTGAAGGATTCAAAGATGATATTTTCTTCTTAAATGTAATTAAATTAATGTGCTAAATATGGTATATAGAGCTCTCAAGTTGATTTGCTGTTACTCGAGGGCAAGATCGTAGATCTGGCAGCATCACCTTTCTGGATGGGTGCATGTTCTACCCAGAAATTTAGTGAACTCTCTGACCTGGATATAGGTGGCTCTGCACCAGAATTTCTACTGTTGGAAAGTGATCAGAGCAAGTACAAAGGGAAAAAGGAGTAACTAATGTCTAGAAAGATAAATAATGTAATATGCACTTATTAAAGCAGTAGATTATTATCTCAAAATCAACAATTTAAATTAAAAAACCATAAATGGGTGAGAAATACTGTAGTTTCATTGTGAGAGTGTAAGATTAGAATTCTTCTCATGAATCTCACACTCAATGTGGGAGACTTGAGAGCTCTGGGTAGTTATCATAGAAATTGAGATTGTTTCAACTTCAGAGCTTATATGTTATCAAAAGGCATGGTTATCAGCTTGATTATATTTAGGTTTAATCACAAGTTGAATGTTAGTTAGTTAGAGTAAGTTCTAGACCTTCACATGGAGCAGCATGTACCAATCTGATACCTGAATAACACAGTACATTTGTTAGAAAGTGCCACTCTTGGTAACATATAATTAACTTAACATGAAAAAATTCCCAGTTAAAAATGTCTGATAGTTCAAATTGGATCTCAATAGCTGCTACCGTTATTAATCCTTGACTGAAACAAAATGTAATATTGCAAGTCATTTTGTAATGTAAACCATTTTCTAGAAGAATGGGGGAACAATTTAAAGCTGCAGTAATGAATGCACCTCTGGGGAAAGGGTAGTAGAAAAAGAGAATCAATTTTGGCCTTGTGATGCATTTTATTTGCATTTTTTCCTTCTTGTTTTTGGCTTTTTTAGATTTTTAGAAATTAATATATTTTGCAAATTAGAACAATCCATTCTATGATAAATGTGAAAGTTCACAAAGTAACCAGGTGGTCAATCAGACATGGTTTGATGCTACTCTGGTTTAAAAATTTAATGAATGTAACCAAGAAGTTACATGGTTTATGTTACAGGATCTATGGATTGTAACTTCTCAGTTATATTCATTCAATCTTTAAACCAGAATAGCATCATACCATGCCTAATCCATTCTGTGTTTTTAATGATGTAGTGGGTGAATTCAATCAATGTTTGAACTAAATACACACTCACCAGTCATCTCATATGAGCATAATTTCAATCCATTTCGTAGGATTGTGTAAATGCTTTTATAATTATCTGTAATAAATAGGTCTTGGTATTTTCATTATCTTGATGTGCTTTTTGCTAAAATGGGGGAAGCTTTTACTGGTAGTCCTTGTTGTTTTGTGTGAAAAAAAGAAATTGTCCCAGAAGCATGTGGATAACTTTCAAGGTTGAAATATTCTCTTAAAATTGACAGTTTGCAGAAAAGCAAAGGCTTTAACTTGGGGCAACTTAGAAATTTAAAGGGCCATTTTTCAACTGAGGACTTCAGACCCCCAGCCAGACATTTCTTTGTTACAAAAGGATTCAAGGGCCAGCAAATAGCAACAATACAAATGTGCTAGGCTGATTTGCACTGCATATATGGGTTAACATTGTTGTCACGTTGGTTATTATTATTTTTCTTTTTTTGTGTGTGACCTGTGTGCCACTTGTTGATTATATAATCGTTGTAAGTGATGCTTAAATCAAGAGACCCATTCAATTATCAATTCCAATTTTTTTTCCATGGAAAAAAGACTGACTAACTTTGTGTTGTCTAAGTTAATAATTTCTATCCATTTGATGGCAATGCTGTACATTTGTATACAGCAATCCTTCAACTTGAAGAACTGACTTCTTGCTGGGTTAATGCAAGGAATAGGTTTGAAAAAAACAGTTACATTGTCACACTGAGTTTGTGACAACTTCCTTGAAAGGTTCATTACAGCATTAGTTGTTTGCCTAGGATGGAGAAAAAGGTTCAGTTTTTGGAAAATATCATAATGGCTCTCTTACAGCACAAATAAGAGTCAAAGCTGTGATGGAATTTTACATCCAAGGCTCACTTAAAAGTCCACACTGTCAGGAATCTTAATCAATGTTCCACAATATTAATGCTGCATATACTATGAATTTTTAAAAGTAATGAAATTTCAAATTGTGAAAGATTTTCTCTCATAGATATCATTATTTTTCAGCAACAATATGTGGCAATGCACCTGAACTTCCAATTAACAAGACTTTATCACAGCTGTATTTAGGTCAGTGTTGTCTATAAACAGGCTCACTTGTACAGACAATTTTTTTCTTCTTAAACTTTTATTGCACAGATACCAATCAAAATCAGAGCAAACAGAAATACAAATTCATAAGAAAAGAAAATCAGATTCCATCCTCTGGAGTTTGAAATGACAAACATTTTCTAAATAACCAGTGCAAGAAATTATTTCAAAGAAAATAATTTTAGGCTTGAGTGCTTAATTTAAATGATGTCTTCATTCTTGTTGAGTTCCTGGGCCTCCTCCAGCTCAGCCTTCTGCTCTTCTTCCTTCCTTTTTTCTTTCCTTTTTTCCCTAAAAACTTTTATGTGCCTACGTTTGAATAAGTCTCGCTTCCTTCTTTTTCTGTACTTGTGCTTATTCATCTTCTTACGACGTATCTTACGAATGCCCTTAAATCTCTTGCACTGTAAGGTTTTGGTATTTTGTGTGTCATCACCAATTGTAAGTTCATGTGTGTCATGATCCCTGATGATTGTTCTGATGATCCTTGAATGATGTGGAAAAATCAACTCTCCAATTCTTTCCTTTGGAATCTCAGGCAATATTGCATCACATCCAGGGTTTCCATCTGGGAAAACTCTCCCATCACTGGTTATGTTTAGAATATATGAATTTGGTCTCTGAAGTAAAAAGGGAACAGTGGCAAATAGAGGAAAACTTTTGGTGAAATATGCCTCACTGTTGTTCACTAATGTTGCTGATGTTCCAGTTCCCAAATCTGAAAACACATAGCAAAACAAGAAATGATAATGAAGTTACATAACGAACACAGTATTGTTTGTATGCTGACAAAGCTTAAGGAATGTCAGATTCATGGAAATTTTGGAAGAAAGCCCAAACTTTAGTTATTGGTTTTCAACTTCTATTAAAGTCCTTGAAATTTTGGTTATAAATTGTTGTGCAAAGCTGGCTCCAGGTCGTAGATAATTAGACTCATTGAGTGTTTCTTTTGTTATTCACTGAATCAGCTGAATGCTTTACTTATCAGCTTAATGATGGTTTGATTTTAATCAACTACTGAAGTATTACTATTCATAAGACTTACAAAAAATCTGATTGGTCGATCATAAGAGCATTCAGGCAATGCACAATAGCATGTGAAGTTGCTTCAGCAGATGACTCGGACTTCAGCTTTGATAAATCATGATATCATCGTCAACTTAATTCAATAATTGCACAATATCACTGCCAATTGAGACCAAACCATATGGAATGGCCAAAACAGAAAAAGGCTTCAAAGACCTTGCGATGTAAAAATCTAGAGTACACACTGCAACGAACATGAAAGCTGTAAAGAGATCAAGGCAGAATCAGAACCAATCAAACGGTCAACCAAGATTCATCTGCTGATACAGAGGGTCATAGGCAACATAAATTATCGCCAGCTTTAAAATACAGCAATGAACTCAACTCAAACATTGTTTTCATACTACTCGACAGCTTTCCATTAGCCCAGCTAAAGAAATTATCGTCTTAAGTCTAATTTATTTCAGGATCATTCTTAAATATAAAAAGATTTGATAGGGGAGGAAAAGGTAGAAAGGATCAGTAACCGCCTTGTGATGAAATCATAAGTTATAATTTACATACCGATGACAAGTGTACGCAGAAAGCTATACGATGACAGTAAGTCTACCTTTAAATCGATTATGTAAGTTCACATTGTACATCATCAAGATTACTTTTTAGAAAACATTGAACAGGTAACCCTCCCTAATCCAGAAAAGAAAGCGATTTCTGTAAGTTTATGAGCTCACTACCCGAATAAATGGCCGCCAATACCTAAGAGGGTATATGCGTCTAAAGGGTAAAGATATAGTCTCAAGCAACGTCACATGTTGAGATGTTCAGTCGATCATACAAAGTATATCACATGGCGTACAAACTTCATCATGATGAGCTATGCGCATCAATGTAAAGGCACAATACCTTCTGTCAAATTGCGAGACGCCACTTTTGCACTCTGACTGTGTAGAGCTCGAAAATGCCGAGTAACTAATCGACAGATAAACTGCCTTTGAAATAACTGCTTCATCGTCGAATAATTCAAGCCGCCATCGCCGCCATGGTGGAAGGTAGTAGTACCCAGATTATCACGTCCAAATCTCAGGCGTGGCAGCTCGATGTACTTGTACTGGGGTAAAATGAGGAGTATCTGGAGTGTTCCACCGTGGGGTGGTAAAAAATAAGTAAGCTAGAGTTAGATCACTTTCACAGGAAGCGATGCTGTTTTGTTTAGAAGACCGCTTGTTATCTACATTAACTGTGGATGCTAACAGGGTAACCCACTTATTCCTGTTAAACCAGCTATCCAGTTTTGTTAAACTGACTAAACTTTTGTAATGCAATGTATCTGTCCTGTACAGTCCTACCGCCCAATTTTACCCCAGTTTACAGATGAATTCCTGTATCGCCCAACTTCTACAGCATTCAAATAATTTAGTTCATGAGGATTACGGGTGGTATTTATATAAACGCAACGCTGTCTTCACGGACACTTAAGTTGATAAGAAAGGCATATTATATAACACGAACAGAAACCTTCATAAGACCGGTTCATCCACGGGACGAACACCAATTTTAGAGTGACACCACTGCAAACTAAGGGATGATCCTTGTCGTTTTTCAGTACTTTTTCTGTTACCTAACTTTCACTCCCAAAAGTGACCAAGACAGAATTTCTAGTCATGGTAATGACGTCACAGCCTATCGTGCCCCACGATATAAATACAACATCAAGCAGGTAGGTGATGAGAATAAAGAAAAATATTAATTATGGGATTATTAGTTGATCCAATACCAAATTCTCTGAACTACCATCATGAGAATTGTATGGCAGACAGTAAGGAACATTACCAATGAGATCTTTGGGGTGAAAGGGTTAACTCTCTATGAACGGAATGGTTCGCCGGTGCTATTCTAGGAAGGACAAAGGAATGAACTTCAAGCCCTGAACGCACTAAAGAAGTGCTTTTATGAATACAAACTCAACGACAGACGTCAAAAAGAAACGGTGAATGTTGAATTTGAAAATTACTGTAATAATTAATAACATGAGTTATTCCTTGTTTCAATAAAATCATGTTTTGGGGGGCAATACGTTTCTTTTTATGAAAAAATGGTTCCACTTTGCTAAAACAATCTTAACACAAGCGTGTATTTATTATAAGATGTGTAAGCTCTGTTGTCTCAAAATTGTTGCCAAAGTGAGATTGGTCCTTGCGGGACCCGTTTCAGTAAGAAAGAATTTAGTGTTTTTTTACCGTTAAGTCTGACTGTAGGTTTTAATTGGACTCCAGTGAAATAGGACCTAATCTCGTCACCGTGGCAACAAGTAACAGCTGATACCTGATTACGACTCACTCTCAGACAATATTAGACTCTTACCGATGTACCTTTCTTTTTTTTGATCAAGGCGATGCGTTTCATTTTGGTCGGCACCCTCGCCCATAAAGAAACAGTTAGGTCTGCCAAAAGGTGTCACAATGATAACAGCAGCATTCAGTGCTGCTGTTCCTAATAAGTTCAAATGGACACGTTAATTTCGGGGATAATTTTTTCCTCTTTGTTCAGAAGGCTTCGTCTTCAGCCTTATATTGTGAACATAACCTCGAGCAAAGATAAAAGTGTCACGATTGCATCAGATTCCCGTATACGAAACAGAAGTGAATGGAACGATGCAAACAAGCTTTCAGTTACTTTTTATTAGTTTTAAGCATTACTGATATTCAAGTCCTGGAATAAGAACACCTTTAAATATACAAGGCTAGTTATTGAAGCAAAGTTTAGCCATTGTTTAACAAAACCGCGTTCTAAGCCATCTTCAGTCTCGCCGAACCTGAACATTTATTTTTGTGAGCAGTGTCAAGAGGGCCGAAAGCTTATATTGGAAAGGTATTTATTCAATTAAATCAACCCTCTTAAAGAGAATCCCTAAGGCACACTGCTTGCGTCGAATAGAACAAATCGAATTATTTAATTTTCATACTTTCAAATTTTCTCACTTTTTACGATATAACAAATATGGATTGAAAAATGCTGATGATTTGTTGAGAAGAAAATTATATGGAACTCATGATTCATTCGTTACTTAAAATGAGTCAATAGCAATAATTAAGCTGTGAAAAATATCCACAAGTTGGTGGTCTAGTGGGGATTGAAATGGAGGCGACTCAAAGGACACTTCTTTGACTTAATTTATTAGAGTCCCGATGTAGAGCACTACTACTATTTACGATTGCTGCAGCTATAACAATAGGAACCTACACTTTTATTCTGGAGGCTGCATATTGCGTTTTTCCCAACCTACATTTGCCTAACGTATCAATCAAAACAAAGTTTTTCTTTAATTCGATGGTAATTTGCAGATATATCATAGAGCTTACCACTATGGTTGAACTACCTCAGAACTAACCGTCTACGGCCCAAAAACATGGCCGCAGGTCATAACTCTTTACAAGGCACAAAGATCATTCTGACTGAAGAGTATTGGACCATTCCGTAAATAATACATTTCCTGGTGAATTGAGTAATTCGTAATTTCACACCTCAATGGCTTTAACGTCCGTTTCTTGGACACAGCCGCACTCAATTATTTGTCTAAAATGCAAAGGAAGAGAAATGCCGACAGCAAAACACATAACATACAGGTAAATGACCCTCTCAACAAACCTTAAACTTTGGAACGTTTCTTCGGACTCTTGAAATCGGTATGCAGCAGAGCAAACGACATCCAAAGCTATAATTGTAGTAATACCTAAAGAAATTAAAATCGTATAAAATACAGACATCTTATTTTTGCTTAAAAAGTTTAGCAAAGTGGTTGTGTCTGCCAATTCCTCTGTGTCGTCCTCAGTATGGGTGCAAATTCTCCACGACACCACCAAAACAAGGCCCATAATCAACAAGCAGGCCACAGTTATGGCAAGATGAGATGAACACAAATATGCAGCGGAGGAAACAACCAACAATAATCCAATCCCAGTGCTGATAACTACAAGAAAAATCAATGCCACTTTGGGGGATATTGCTTTCGTGAGGCCGACTATGGTGTGATGTTCGATTGCCAGCATTGCCAAAATGTTGTAAATCATAAGGAATCCAACAGAAGTCATAAGAATGCTGTTTGTTCCGCACCACTCCTCCTGCTGTTTGTTTGTGAATGCCATTGTGGCTTCGTTGGCATTCAAACCGAGAAGGATAAGCTGTAAAATACTCTGGCAAATCATTAGTGGCCTGCTTTTCTGAAGAACCGCGTATTTCGTTTTGTCCTTGAAGCAGCTTCTTAATAGTCGTACGTTGTAGAAGAGACCAAACAGATGAAACATCATTAGCAGCCAGTAGCACGGCTCCATGATATGCACCATCTTGCTGAAAAAAAAGTTATGCATCGGCCCCACAGTTCTCACTTTGGTATTATGCGCGGACAACACTCCCTTTATGTCCAACTGAAGAATAAATTCATAATGTAAGTCCTGGGCAACATTCGTGACACTTTAACACAAGTTCCCAATATCCCCTAGTTTCACCGTGAAACTTTCACGGTTACGTATGTAGTATGCTTCTCATCAGCAAAACTTTATTTGGCTCAGTTTAACATGAATTAAAACAAGTTGTCAAATTTTCAGAAAATTTATTTAGCGGAACAAATTAAAGTTTTCGCGGTTTTTTTGTTGTTGTTTTTTTTTTTGTAGTAATTGCGGTAACTTGCCTTGAAGAGGCCTCACCACGACCAATATTGGACAATACAGAAAAAGCTTTGGAACTGCATTAAAGGCTTATTAGTCACGAAATATGACCCCAGCTGTATCATGCCAAATTCTCTGCAAAGATAAATGGGAGGAATTTCAATTTCTTAAAACTGTTTCCGAGGCTTGGCATTGCATCAGAATTGAGGCTGAGTATAGAGAAAGAGGAAAAGCTGAGGTTAAACTCACCCAGGAGACTCAATTAAAGATGATAAATATGCAAACCAAACATAAACAATGTGTTAGCGATCTTTTACAACTCTATTTTTAATTGTTTCTGTTTCTTAAGCCGTGAGTCGACCAATACATATACAGTCAGTCTTGAGAGCAAATATAGTTTGAAAGTTTATCTATTGTCACCTCTTCTATTCACGACGAGTCGATTTCGGGTGAGAACACGGAATCAAAGTATAGCATAAATCTACTTTCTTTCAATGTCATAGCCTGGGCGGTTTGAGCCCTCTAACGCGTTTACTTCCTATAATTGGGTAAAAACGATGCATAAATAACAAAAAGTAGACATGCTTCGAGCTGGGATCTAATCTGGAGCCACAGAGGCACTAAGCTCAATATAACCAGTTAACCACCCACTATTGTAGCCCGGTGGTCTTGTCTGAAGACACAAAAACTGAGGAAAAATTTCCACATTTAGCTGAGTAATGATTATGTTGCAAGTGCTTCATGGCTTTCACATCAACAAGTGACAGCGCATTAGATTAAGACGTGTGGCGTAGCGATTTATCAATTAGAAATTTCAATCTAAGCTGTGTGCATCTTAGAACTTCTGTCGTAACTGATTAACTATATTGCGAAGTATCTGTAACACGTGACAGAAGTGACTACAATTTAACCAATGGAGAAGCCTTGACTGTGCTCTGTTCTGTTGTAAAGCACGCAAGAAGCAGCCAGAGCACGAAAGAAGTGTAGGGAGAAACACGAGACGTACTCGAGTGTTTCTCCTCACTTCTTGAACAGAACAGAGCACAGTCAAGGCTTTTTATTTATTTCATTATAAAAAATCCGTTAAATTTCCCGAGCATTACTTTCAAAGTTCAAAACAAACCATATTTTCAAAGCGAACAACAGTGTCGTCAACATGATTTACACTCTCGTAAAGCACGTTACAATAAGCCAATCGGAACCCTTGTTAGAATGGTTCAAATGATCTGATTGGTCGAGCAAGGCTAAAGCCGAGCTTAAAACCTATCACCTCTCTTATTCTATCTGCAAAGTTAACATTTCGACGCTATCGACATAGCTGATCCTAAAAGTAGATGCAGGACGCGTGTCTTATGAACTTCGTAATAAAGAGCATCGAGGCAAAGAATCCGAAGGTCTGAGATTCGATTCCTCGTGGGGGCTCGGAATATTTTCTTTTTCCCACGCTCGTGACAAGACGAAAAACATCTTTCTCTAAGACTAAGGTTGTCAAAAATGTCAAACCATCAAAGTTCACAAACCCACATTGAAGTTCAAAATCTTCAATAGTTTACAAAATGAAATATGTCGCCGGGTCGAATTTAACATGTTTACCTGAAGTTTTTTTAGTCTCTAATACAGAATTTGAAAGTGAAATGTTCAGTGAAATCGAGCTGAATTGTGGCGCATAAAAACATGACAATTAGAAAACAAACTGCTCAAGGCGTGTGTTTTATGAATGAACGACAGCCGAATTCACAGGAACATGAAGATTGCGTGGGATAACAGCGCCATAAAACTCGCCTGCTGTGACTGATGTAGCCTTCCACTTAACGTATCGGAAAGGATATCAAAGCAAGCTCTTAGTTGTTCACTCTTAAGCCGGCCGTTCAAATTTCTGAGGTTTTCTTCACTTCCGCGATGGACCTCAGCATGATCGCAGTCGCTCTAGATCTGGCATCGTCATGATTGATCATGAATTTTAACAGTTATGCTAAGTTGGCTGTATTTTTCATCATTCCTGTATTGATCTGTTTTTTTTTTTATGAACACGAACCTACATATATATATATATATATATATATACTATACGAGTGTTCGCTGTGTTTAATTTTTATTACCGTACAAAGGCTTGCAATCTAACTGAGTGTGAAAACCTTTAAAACTCGAACTGTCCATTGTGTCTTCTCTCTGAGGATTTTCGTCTACGCTGAAGTTATAATAACGTAAATTACGGTGCTTGGCGTGTTTACAAACCTTTGTTTGGTTCTCAGTCTGTTGCTACTTGCCAGCTCGCTTGTACCGAAATTTCACTTTCAATTAACACAAAAAAGCTAGATAGAAGTCCCGTAAAAGGTCGTACATAGTACAATTTGGCAGCGGTAGCTGAGCTCTATGCTTTGTACTCTGATAGAGCACGCTCTTCAACCAATGACGGTACACGTTGTTTCCGAACTTTATTAGAGGTAGTTAATCAGATAACCGAAGTTCTAAGATGCATGGCTTGAATTGAAATTTTTATTGATAAATCGTTAAGCCACATGTCTTAATCTAATACACTGTGACTTATTAATGTGAAAACGATAAAGCGTTGGCATCACGATGATTGTTCAGCTGATAATGGCGAAGCGAAAAAACGAGGGAGGCTTGGGTCGGGTGGTGTAACTGACATGACCTCAGTCTCTCTCGTTTTTTCTTTACCTTTACTATTACTCTGCTTATTTTACTTACTTTACTATTACTCTTGCTTTATTTCTGATTTTAGATCACATATAATGTGCATGAAATAATCGATGGGTAGTTTTCTTAACTATCAACTATAAAGTTTTCAGTCAGGCTCTAATCTGCTTTCGATAGCATAGTAGGGACTTAACTGTAACGAAAAAATTATGATAATTACGTGAAAAAGATATTCAGAAGTTTCCATCGAGGGCTTTTTACTTTTGGATGATAACAGGATTTCAGACGTAAAAGAATGTCCCCGAGGAATGATCTGAAATGTTTGCTAATTGCTTTGTTTGAGCATTCTGGAAAAAAACGTTTTTCTTTTTTCGCACGGTCATTAATCGCGAAATTGAAAAGTCCAGATCTTTCTTTTGATTGAGTGGATAACTTGAGTCGCTGATTCAATCTTTTGTTTTATGTTCTCTCGCCACTCACTTCTATACAAGGTTCTCTAGATCACTTCGTTCAAGGAGAACAACATCTGATTATCGCTTTACATGAGCAATCCGCATATCAACCATGAATCTATTCTTCCAGGGCTTACATTGGCTCACAATGGCTGTTCATCTCATTGGAGTTTCGTTTAACTTAAGATTGTTATTGAGCTGCTTCAAAGACAAGCAGAGGAACATTTTTCTAGAGAAATGCAGACCAATCATGGTCTTTCAATGCGTTCTACAACTGACTGTCCTTGCTTTGAACGCCAACAGAACAGGGAAAATGTTTAACTACTTTGATGGTAAATAAAACAAGTAGAACGGAACCAGTGATGAGCTAATCTATTTACTTTGGCCTTTCTTGCTTTACAACATGTTGGGGATTATAACAATGACGGATCATACCATAATCGGCCATAATCGTGAGCCATCTTCCGAAGAAGCAATTCCAATGCTGTTAATTGCTGGAGTTGTTACCTGTGGAATAATTTACTGGATCGAATTCATTCCTATACACAGTTAATTTTTTTGTGTATTGTTGTTGGCGTGGATAAATTTTTTATGCGATGACGATGGAGCGATGAATCTAAGAGAAGTACAGTCGGAGCTCAATTTAAAACGTGAGGAGTCGACTGTGATAAACAAATGGAAGGCGATCACTTCATTTTTCTGGTTTTGGTTTCCACATCCTACATTAGTACTATATGGATTCAAGAACGAGAGTTGTATGATGAAGAAACCCTTCTATGGCTTCTGGTATTCATTTTATACAACGTAACTTTATTTGCAGTGGAAATTGGTTTATATCTAACTTTGGAACAATTGATTCTTCATGGAGGTAATTTGAGCTCTAATAATATCCAGACAAACTCCCTGCTCAAACAGGCCTTGCTCAACAAATACAGCTTACATTTAGAGGACAGGCACTGACTAGTATAACGCAGATAAAATCTGATCGCAGGAAATACGGTCCACGATGATAGTTCATGAGCTCTCAAAACCTATGCCAAAAGTTTTGGATAATTCCAGAAATTAACAATCAATCATGTAGAAATATTCTGTAAGGCAGTGTAACATTCAGGCTTAAATTGCGGTCACGAATAGAGATCAATAAACTGAACCCTATGCGGCCAGAAAAAAGCCCATCAGAACCATAGTCTATAATTCACTGCCTCCATCTTTATCTCTTCTTCTAAGGTTTTTGTTCATGCACCATCTGCATAAAACATTTGCTCTGACGAAGGGCTTGCACTCGAAACGTCAGCTTAGAAACTCTTTATGGTGGCTGATTTATAATGGTAATTGAACTGAGTGGAGCACAATTTGGGCTGAAATCATACGCGTGATTTCAAAATCGAACAGGTGCACAGCGCGGCGAGTTCGATTTCTAATCACAAGTATGATTTCAGACCAAAATTGCACGACACGAGGTTTAATTACCACTTTATCACATCCATTTTGAAATCGCCCAAATACAGGACTTAGTCAGTTCAAATATTTTATTGATGCAGCACTGAGCCAGTTTAAAATTAAATTCATTCACCATCAATTTTTTTTTTTGGGGGGGGGGGAATAAGAGTTTTGGAAACAAAAGTTGCAAAATTTGCCGCATGATACTCTTTGTCTTTCATTTTCCTGCAATTTGATTGGTTACTTTAAACAAGCCTTGAAATCTGATTGTTTGTTTTTTTTTAGTGCAGCCTCCTCATTGGCTGGGAAAAAGATGCGATTTAAAGCAAAAAATGGTGCGATTCGTGAATAAATAGCACCAATTAGAGCCAATCAGATTACAGGGACCACCAGTGATTTCAAAATGGGTGTAATAAAAATCAGAAACTCAGTTGATAACATCAGATTACCTGAAACATTGGCATGTCCTGTGAATGGGAATTGTTGCCTTCATCTGTTCAATTTGGCGATCAAAATAGCAACCACACTTGAGATTGCTTTTGATATAGTGTGAGTTCACAACTAGATTACTCAACAGTAATGTCGGCCTTCTCAGGGCTGTTGTCACCCATAATGGTGACATGGCTAAAACTACAAAGGCGACGCCGGGCAGCTTCCCTCTATTGGGAAATTGTCTCTTATGGTAAAATAACATATAAGCACAACTATTGACTGTTTCATTGAATTAGATCGTGTCTGAACGAAAAACAAAGCTAAAAATATAAGAACAGTAAAAATGTAATACATTTATCCCATTGCTTCAATTTTTTTCCCACGGCACCCCTCCCCCCCCCCCCCACCTCTCTTAGTGCCTGTCAATTAGGGCTGACCCCCTTTGCCCCCTGTGTTTTCTTGAAAAATATGTGATCTCCCCAAACTTCTCCGCCCCTCCCTGCTGAGTAACAAATTATGACTGGTTCCTTCAGGGGTGTTGAATGTAGGTAAGGTGATGACCTCTCGCTGCTGACGAGCATCCCGGTTTATGTAAGTGTTACAAGGACAAAACGAGACACTTGTTAAGTCGACTGATAATAAAGTATCAACGTTATTACTGTGATCAGTTGGTAGCTTTATACTCGTATAACAAAATGTTTCTGCGCTCCCTACGATATTTAGAGTTGTGTAGTAGTTTTGTATAGTAGTATTTCAATTATTCATATACGTAACCTTCCTGCCCACCCGATTTAGGACTGTTAGTAAACGGGGTGCTCATTCCTGACTCTTGAATGCGTAAGCTGATGTTTAGTATGGAAATGGTTTGTTCTCGTCTCCTTGCAGAGTGATTAGAGATCAATTTAGCCGCTCGCGTGTAATCGCCAAAATGCAAGACACTTGTAATGTGCATTTTGTGGGCACATGAAAGGAAAGCAACTTACAGTACAAACTCATCTGCCAACTTCCATGAGAACCAATTTTCCTGAAAGATCATCAGCACTTATACTTATATTTCCAGGGAGAGCACTGACACCTACATTTACATGCAATTTCAACAGTAATGGTCATCAAAGTACCGACATACAGGTGTATAATGAAAGGCAAAGTAAAAAAATGTAATTGTTGATAATTCAAAACTACTGTGGCTTTTCTACATTTTTTAGAATACTAGAGCAAAAGATCTTGAATAAATCGAAAATGTTTAAACATGAAAATTTTATGTGTAAACGTGTTCCAAACAAACACACGGAAAAATCACTAAATTTTTCCGTAACAGGAGAAAGTAGGTACTCTGGAATAGGCAATTGTAAGAGCTTGCCATTTGAAAAATATAGCCTTCCTTCTGACCCTGACATATCTGGTCGTATTTAAGATCTAATTTGAAGGGCTTATAGAACTTTCTACCCACGTGAATATAGGCCATTATTTTGAAAATTTTTAGGCTCGTTTTGCTTATATTCCAGCCTTGTTTATGTTCAGCTTGAATTCCACTTGTAATTCCGCTGTACCGCCGGAACGGACTTCCCATGGTGACCTAAGCTATGATACAATAGGAACAAAACTTGAGATTTGAGTCTTTTAAATTGGCTTTTTAACTAAGCATACGTTTTTAACACAACATTTTCGTCATATTATTGTATCATATACAGGTTTTCACTAATACTATCAAAGGGAAGAAGAATTGCGTGAGCTTAAAGGTCGAGTATTTGTTCGCTTCGTCCGCCATATGCATGACTGCGTCCATCTTGCGTGAGATTACAAAAACAGAAAGGGTGGAAGAGCATTTCTTGCGACTCTTGTTGTCTCTCAGATCAACTCGTGGGTCTTGACAGATAGCTGATTTTTACTGTGGTCATGGGTCCCATATTTGTCCTTTTAATAACGTTTCATCTCATCGGAGCTTTGCTCAACGTGCGATTGTTGGCAAGCTGCTTCAAGGACAAAATGAAGTATGTTTTTCTTCAGAAATGCAGACCAACCATTATATTTCAGTGTTTTCTTCAACTGATTCTTCTGGCTTTTAATGCATATCAAGTAAAGTACGATTTTAGCGACCACCAAGGAAAGAAAAGGTGCGACTTTATAGGTGTGTTTATGACATCCTTGACGTTTTTCTTGATTTACAACCTGCTGGCAATACAAGCAATAGAAGACCTTTCCATTCTTGGTTTAAAGCGTGTATTAACGCCCAGACAAGCCATCTCAGCAGTATTAATTGCTGGTATTTTAACTTGTGGTAGTTTACTCTGGGCAGGATGTTTCTTCGCGGCAGGTCTTTGCACGTCTCATCTCGCTTCAGCCGCAGCCTGTTGGCTAATTAGTATCATTCTGTTAATGTCAGCCTGGAAGATTTATTCACGTGGCGCTCCAGATACAACAACAATTATGCCACAGGATTTTGAAGTCAAAAACAGAGGGACTGTGTTTTGGTTGACGGGTTTAGTTTTCCTCTGCGCTCTTTTGACTCTCTCAAAGTTTGCGGAAGCAGTGCAGATAATCGATATACAACAATGGGTGGATTTAAAAAAAATGGTTCGTCTCTTCTCTATCAACGTAATTTGGCTGGCAGTAGGAATTGTTCTCCCTGTCTGCTTTCAGTTTTTAATCGAAAGTAGTGCTGATGACTTCGAATGGATGAAAATCGATCCGGCATGAAACTGAAGTAGTTGACTTATAGCACTTTAGAGAGAAACAGACTTATTGAACCTTCATAAACTAACTCATTTTGGAAAGGTTTATAGTCACTTCGGTACATTCTTTTTAACGGTTCGCTTTGTAGAACGATGAAGTGTTCAGGTTGATCAATTTGGTTTTTCTTCACCACCATGTTGTTATGATGTGTATATTAGTCAAGGAGAGTTTTCTTCAGGAGCTTGTCATTTTTGACTTGTTAGTATGATCGTATAAATTTCAGGTCCAAGGTTATTTGCCTTTCAGCCATCATACGAAATTCCTAGTTTTGACTGTTTTGCGTGTTAGCATTAATGTCAGGATTTAAAGATTAGTCGGAATCGCTGTGTACCCCTAACCTTTCATTTTTCATAAAGCTTATCTAGAAGTCATAGTAATAATCCGTGAGAACTGACGGATTAAGTCATTGAACAGAGACTTCATAATTACGCAAGCATAATTCTTAGACACGCAAGTGAAATTTAAATAGCGAGCATAATGAAAAATCAAATTATTCGCTCTTGATTATTATCGCGTGATAATGAGGACGAAGCCTAAATCAGCTATTACGAATAGAAATCGAGAGCGTACAATTTAATTGTTTAAGTTTAATTCGAATATTCGTTCGAAACTAAACATAAAGACAAGTTCCTGTTTAAACTATGTGTCCTTTCGTTTACAACTGCACACCGCTAGGATACTCACTATTTAATCACGGAACAGATAGTGTTTAATGTTTCCAGTCAGATGGCAGTATTTATGACAAAACAAGAGTAGATTTGATTAAGAATAGGCAATGTATGAAACTTCACCAAACTGAACAAGTCTCACTTTGGATACCTAAACAGAAAAAAAGACAAAATAAAACACAAAACCTGCACTCTTGTCTCTTCATGAAGGCGATCAAGAAACAATTTCAGCTGCTCAGTAAATGTGTCATCCGCTTTCCCGAAAAGACTGGGTTTACATTCGTCAATCAGCGGCGACGAATGATTTTTTTTACCTCTCAATGTAAAGTCGGGAAAGGACCTAATTACTTCTGTGGTTGCAAATGTCGCAAAAAGAAAGTCTTTCTATTGAAAGTTCTTAGCTCACGAGACTCACAGTGAAACCAATTGAGCTACTGGAGATTTAAATGTTGTGAGATTTTAACTTCAAAGTATTAAAGGAACAGCTATGCTTTGGAAACATCACAGCTACGCGAAAAACAAAAATTATTTCCGAACACAAGCTATGTGTTCAAATTGAGATATTAGTGAGTTTCAGCCTAGTGTTTATGGCAACGACAAACCACAGAAAATTGTTCTTATTCACTTTTCCATGATCCTTCAATCAACAGTGTAGAAAAATTATGAGAAAAACCCTCTTGTTTATAATTATTAAACTCTTTTGTCTCTGGCGTTAAAAGATCGATAGCGGACAGCAAGAAGTTCCCTTTTACCATTCGTCTGTTGCTGTAAATGTCTCAACCTCACAGACCTTAAAGAACGTCACACTGCAGTTTTTGTAAGACCTCTTTTTTTATCAATCTTACCAAGTAGCGTAGGGTAGTAATTTCCAAATAAATACATCCTCTTCGGATGTAAAATGGAGCGCCCCTACTTGATACTTTCTCTTCGAAACACGTATCGGGGTAATGTTGATTTTATGTCCGTCAGTCGTGTCATATCCTCTACTCGGAGAAAAAAAGCATTCAGAATCAGGGGGGGGGGTACTGCTATGTTTTGCGCAGTCGCCCACTCAAGTTTACGTTGTATTTGATTTACCGCTGGTAACTTGATAACATGACCATTTTATTCCTCTAAACATTTACGTCAAGATTTTATCTTTTATTTCTAATCAAATGCTTCAGAGCAGAAGATATCGCTAAGCATTTCACAGTAGAACCGTGAGGGTGGATATAGATTTGACCTCACACAAAGTTACGAAATCGAAAACCATAACTCATTTTACACTATTTCTACGAACGATTGCAATTGCAATTTGCTACATCACTTTAAGGAAAACTGGTATCCTTCAAGGCCGAGACTAAAGCAGCGATAAATGCTTTTAAAAGTTAAATCGTATTGAATACATGAAAATCTGAAAAAAAATCCGTTTAATGTGTATTGTCTTTTTTCAGTTGCTCGCGGTTTTGCTTCCTACCCATATGCTTCGCTCTCTTTATGAGTTTGCCCAAGTTCTTGATGTTCAAGTTTTCCTCATTGATCTTTGGGTGGCCACGCTTCCGGTGGCCACGATGCCTTTTGTGGAAGCCGCGTTTGTGCTTGTGAAAACCTTCGTCCTTCTTGCGGAAAGCAAACCGTTCGCGTCCCTTACGGCCTCTGCGGTGTTTTGTTTGGACGGGAAGTTCTTCTGCTTCTACTTGGACGTCAGAAGCTGTTATGGCTGTATCTTGTTTAATCAGAGGCAGCACCTGTAAAATATGCATGTTTACGTTTTAGTGATAGGATCTAGTCCGCGAGAATTCTTGACCTCAGTGCTTATCTGTAAAAGAAGGTGACTACACATGAAATATGTACAGACCACCTTGTTGACTACTATCATCGCAATCCACTTTGCATGATTCCTGTAAATGCATAGTTGCCCTATTAATGGACAAAAACAATTTCTAGAATTTTGTTTTGTGCA
Source organism: Pocillopora verrucosa (assembly GCF_036669915.1). Lineage (NCBI taxonomy): Eukaryota > Metazoa > Cnidaria > Anthozoa > Scleractinia > Pocilloporidae > Pocillopora > Pocillopora verrucosa. The sequence continues at coordinate 10,190,928 of NC_089320.1, read as the reverse complement.
AAATCTCCTTATGAATTTGTTTACTGCATTCCTTCGATCACAAACAACAACAGACTGTCATTTTCACAGCAAAAGAAACCGGTTGCCGCAAATTATTGCGTTTTACATAAAATGTGCACGAAATAATCAAGGGGTATTTTTCTTAATTATTAACTATAAAGTTTTCAGTCGCTCAGTAGATTAGAATTGGCAACAGCACATGCTTCTTATCGATTTTCAAACAGGTTAGATGATGTTTCGACAAGCCCCTTGAAATAAACAAAGCGAAATTGTGTGCGTGCATAACATGGTGGGGAGCCAAACATTATTAGAATATGCGGACACTCTTTGCCGATCTATTCGGCTCTATTCTGCTTTCTACGGTATAGTAGGAATCTTGAATTTTACGAAAAAATTATGACAATTACGTGGAAAGAATTTTTTCAGCAGTTTCCATCAAGGGCTTTACTTTTGGATGATAACAGGTTTTCAGACGCAAAAGAATGTCCCTGAGGAGTGATCTGAATTATTTGCTAATTGCTTTGTTTCTCGAAAGTTTCACAAATCCGCCCTTGTTTTTCCCGTAACTGATTTGTGACCGAGTTTATTGAAAAAACAGGAAAAGGCAACCTAAAGAGTACTGAGAAAGAGCAAATAATAACAAAGAACTAATATAACGAGATTAAAACATTAAAAAAAATGGCCAATTACGCCACTGCATGTGAAAACAGACAAAAACTGAGTCAACAACAACATCTGTTCATAATTATGCAAAAATTTCACGTTCATTAAATTCTCTTTAAAGAGCTGAAGCTACACAACTCTTATTTTGAAAAAAAACCTTCATAGACGTCGTGATAAAAAGTTCAACGTAAAATGATCGCAGTTAGTTTCGGTTAAAACAAATTGAGAGATATTGCTTTCCTTAAAAGTGACTATCCAATATCGCCTAGGCATTGTATGACGAAATATGTCTTTATTCAAGGAAAAGTCAGTTTGCTGTTTCAGATATAAAAGACTCGTACTAAGTCGCGCATTAGCTTGTCGAGTCATATCAGAAAGTTGTATTGAGTATGTTGTCGGTCATTGATGTAAAAAAACTTGAGGAATTTATCATTCAAATGATGGCGTTAATCTACATTATTGTTTTAAGACAATCTCGTACATTTAAGTATACAGGCCACTCTATGGCAATCAAGTTTACAAGCTTGTTTCTGTTATTTCATAAATATCTGCGGTTTACTTTTGTTTACCGAAGTGGTGTTATTTGTTTGAGAAAAAAACTGCGGCAAAAACGAATACTTTTTGCGAATTCTGGAGGAAATTTATGCCAGCATCTAATCTTCCTTGCGTAGCAAAACAGTGCAATATGTCGTTCGTCAAATTACACAATCGGATATTACTAATCGCTTTTGGAATTGTTCCGATTCGAGCAAGGATTCTACCGTTCAATTTGTAACTAAACCTTGTTTTTAAAATGTCATAATATCTGTTCCTTATTCAGTAGCCTCATGTTTGGCGGGAGCTGTCCTGTTCGAAGGAATTTTTTATGTGTAAAATTCTGAGCTTTTCAACTTCGCATCATCGCAGCATGAAGTTTTTAAACTACAAAGCGATACTCGGCGTTCGCTGTTCACAAATTCTTTTCGTTATAACTGCTATTTGTAGTGCATCACAACACAGCTCAGGTTTAAAATTATACTAGTTCAATAAACTTTTCTTAAAACAGTTTTGGGCCTCGAAGTTATCAAGCGGCATATTGAACTTTTGTCGTGAAATAAGACTCTACATCTTTGGCTTTTGCAATGAGTTCAGTAAGCAATTGGCTCAAAGGAAGGACATTTTTCATTTCTAAGTTTCAACCTCGGAAATTAACTTTTTCATCTGATCATGCAACAATTCACTTGAAAACTTGTACATAGGCTTCTGATATTTGAATAATTTAAACAAAGACAATTCTTCCGATGCTCAACCTGTGTTTTCAAAGTCGAAGTCCTACAATTTTCGAGGACAGTTCCCCGAAGAATTTAGACTAAGCGTTCTCTAATATCTACACATGATGCAATTGTACTGTTCCTACACTGTTTCCAGGAATTTTGCCTAGTTACCACCGCACCTTGTTCTCAGCAGTAGCCTTGTTATCATTTTTGACTACGTCAAGGACAGCATCTGTAGCTTTGTTGGTGTTTCGCACTAACTTAGGCACGATCTCTCTCGCACCTTCCTCTGGCCTCATTCGCTCCTTCCCTCGTTTCATGTGACGGTGGTGTTTTCTGCCATCGACAGCATGAACCATCAAAACGCAGACAAGAAACAGCGAAACAAAATGTGCGAACCTCATCATCGACGCTTGTCGCTCGTTTGACAAAGAACCGTCTATTCTAATTTATTCCTTTCAAAAATATGCAGGTGCGTGTTCAAAGGGACTTTGTGATTACGTCAAGACTCAAAATCTATTCTCCGCGACCAATTAAGTGGACAGAAATGAGCAAAGGGTTATAAATAGTTGGCCATTTCCTTTTTTTAATGGCATCAGACATTCACTGGATTCGCCAGCAAGGAAAATAAGGGGAAAGATAATAAAAAAATTAAGCAAAATTAAAAAACTTTTCAATTAAGCTGATTATTTTCTAAAGAAACTGTAGTGCTACACCAGTATGGGGATCACAAGATGATTTGGTTTTATCACCTGAGTTGATCATGTAAATTGGCCACCGCAGGGAGTTTCTGAAGCTGACGTTTCGAGCGTTAGTCCTTCGTCAGAGCGAATGACATCTTCTGGGCCCTTTTAGACTGAGTTGAAATTAAGTTATCAGATAATTTGTAATTGCTAACGATTTATTCGGCAAAACGTTGATATCATATTCTTGTCTCGTATCGGAGCATTTGTATTCAGAGCAGTAACCAATTTTTATCTTCCCTTCTCACTGATTAGAAGGTTTCTGAATAAAAGAAAAAGCAAAGGTTGACTTTAAAATAACTTTGTCGGTAGGGGTGTCACAATATAGTTTGGTTTTCTCGACTGAGTTGATGATGCATATTGGGAGGTTTCGAGCATAAGCACTTCGTCAGAACGACTTTAGAGTTGAAGAAATGACCTGAAAGTAGCAGAGCATAACGGCTCCTCCATTTTTCCGTAGTGGCTCCATGCTGAAATCTTCAAAGTGTGCATGAAATCACCTTCATAACAGGTTTGAAATGAGCCGGCCATTAGCTTAATTTAACACACCATTAAAGTGGCTCAGTTTATTTTACAGCATGGCCTAAACTCTGACTCGAGGTCTCTCTCCCAGTGTAAATGAAGCTGTGAGAGCATTAAGATGGAGAAAACTCGGTGCCCTGGTCTCCAAATGCAACTTTCTTCAAGGGCTTGCAAAACAGCCAGAAACGAGGCATATGCTTTCCTTTTTAAGCTCTGATTGTTGCTACTCCACAAATTTTAGTAGCTGCAGTAGTCTGTTGTGCAGAGGAGGAGATTTAAACCATCCTGGTAAAGAGAATGCACCAGTACCAAGTATGGTAGGTGGGGGGGGGGGGGGGGGGACCTACCATTGTAGGTTCAAGCCCATGAAGGGGAAGGGGAGAGTTTAGGGACTTAAAATAGTCATGGATCAAGTGTCAAAGGAATGTTCCATAATGAGTTGAATAAACAATATTATTTATTTAACCACTCACCTAAGCAGTCGTTGTCATTTGATCAAATTGTCATCCCTCTCCCTGAGTGACTATACAAGAATACTTGCCACCTTGAGTACCACAAACTTTGATATCTTAACACCCCAACCTTACTCCCTTCCTTTCCCTTAAGTAACAAAATACCAATGAAATGAGGTTGTTATCACAGTTATCAACTCCTGTTTGCAACCCTATCCCTTACCCCTAACAGCCCACCTCTCTGGTGGCCTTTTTTACTCAGAGTTTTTTGGATACTCAAATTTATTGATATATATGGTTACTCACAAATACAGTCAGCTAATGTGACACCTGATTGTTGACCATCAATTATTTAAGGATGCAAACTTCTCCTGCCAGCCACTAATAAATTCTAACCACCTTTGCAATCTCACCCTATACACACACACGCTCACACACTAGGAAATTATAGTTTTAGATTCACTTTTTCTACAACCGTGTATTTTCTTCCAGATCACCAATACCAGAATTTCTTTTAATTTCTCTTATCTCATTAGAAACACTGTATCCCCTACAGCCATCTTTCCTCTCCATGCCAACAAAACTGTCTCAACAAGTTTCAGTCAGCTTAAAATCAATGTAAATGGTACAAGAAAAAATTAATTTAGTAGTGCAAAGTAATCTTTGAAAAAAATATATTCTGTCGCAATAAGTTTGACATAAAAATGGGAGGAAAAAGAAAATTTGAACCTCATCATACACACAAAATCTCCTCAAGACTGATTGCAAGAAATAACTCATAGAATGGAAATAAAGTCTGAGTGAAACAATCACAAAACTGAAGAAAACTTTGTTTATTGATATTCATTTGTTTCTCACAAAAAGCTTACCAGATAATCCAAACTTACACACTTGTGACAGTTTTACAAACCAAAACTATATTCAAAAGCAGATGATCCGTTTCACAATTAAGATTTTTTTACCTAATCAACAGACACCTTTAAAAAAGGGAAAAAAAGGTAATTAAATACATTTCATACATGATAATATTTTAATGTCAACAACCTTGTAAGAACAGTCAAACAATGACATGTATCTTATTAGAAATATAATAAAATTGTGACTAGCATATGGTGTCAGTTGTACTTTACTATTAGTGAAATATTGTACAACAAATAATGCCAAAATCAAGTAACTACGTATTGAAACATATTTTATTCTCTCCTCCTCAAGAGAATAATAATCTTAAATTGTGATATAATTAACAAAAATTATAAATCAATTGACCTGCAAAGCTTGACCTAGCAAAATAAATAGGACATTAATTTTAAGGTCATTGTCTCAAAATGAGTAACTAGCTTAAAAATTAATGTCAAATTGCAAAATAAGGAATTCTAAATGAAAAAATAAATAATGAATTAGTTTTACCGTTCTAGGATTGTTCCCAATCACATCAACACACTTTTCAGCAATCATGTAAGAGAACTGAAATTTTCAACATGTGCACCATAGTCAGAGCTCATTATTAATACTCCTAGACTTGGCTGGAGATCAATTTAATTCAATATATGGATAATCTAGAACACTGATGTCTTGAAAGTCCCGGAAATTTTGGAAAAACAAATTTGAGGAAGAACAGTGAAATCTCTCATCGTGTGAGAAATTCAAACAAACGTAAATCATCATTAACTCTACCATAAGAGTGACCAGAGTCTAATTTCTCCTTACCATAACACTGCTAAAAAATTCATTACGATCATGAGAATAAAGGAAATGATCACAAACTTAAGAAGCTTTGATTGATAAACAAAATCTCCTTTTCAGTACAAATGGAAATGTAAAGAGAAGAGAGAAGAGAATATGGATACTGATAATAGGGTGTAAAGGGTTAACAATGGAGTGGGAATTGAAAGAACAAACACAATTTGCTTCTATTTGGCCTATTCTGTTTCAAGTTCTATTTCCCTTTTAACTGAGGGATTCACTTTCTCATGCTTCCTGATTAGTCACTAGAAAAATAATTGATTCTTGGCAAATAAGTATTTACTTAATGAGAAATCACAAAAAAATAGTTTATATCTAAAATAGAGTACCAGTTAAGTATATGCAATGTCAAAACAACAATAATCATGGACTTACTGTTGAGTTTGCCTTCTAATAGATGATACTGACCCTTTTACTCCCTGATGTGATTAACAAGTAACTTCTCTATACATTATCCACAAATTATCCAACAAACAGATGATGGGATACGAAAACTTACCAGATAGAAGTTGCTATCTTGATCTAACACCAAATTCTTGTCACTAATTTACACGGAAATGTATGGCAGCTAGAGGGGGAAATTAACAATCAGATCTTGGGAGTCAAAGGGTTACTTGATATTTAGTCATCTTTATCTGAAGAACTGGTGTTGTTTGCACTCTCAACCGACTTCATTGACTTTGTAAACCAGATAACCACCGCAACATTACATGCGAGTACAAGCAGTATCACACAAAGGCTGTTTGTAAAGGTGGGTAGGTTTGATAAATTTTCCAAAGCCTGCCTCCTTCCTAACATGTCCAAATAAAGGGCTGAATATTCATCCACTGCTCCGATCGCACAAAGTATGTGTAAAAAGTGATGACTTTGGCCACAGAAATCGAACACGCCCGGTAGAAGTCTCTCTGGCAACCTGCTACCGTTAGCCAAAGCAGCTACCGCAAAGAACATAAACTGTCGCTTAAAATACGGGATAGACACAACATTACAATCTACTTCTGATGAACAGTCGTACATCCGCAGCCAATATGGCAGCGTGTTTATAAAAAAAGATGCCGCGAATGTTCCGGTTCGAATTAGGAACTTGAAATCGATCCAACGGTGTCTGGATGCACAACAGGAAAAAGTCGAAAAAATGGAGACCATGACACAAACAACCATGAAAAGTGAATGGGATCGAAACATCAGCCTGTCACTATTTAAAGGTCTTGAGTAAAAGTACATGGCCTGTCCCACAGAAAACGCGTACACTCCAATAGCAGCGTAGTCGAAGAAGAAGCAAACATGGCGAATCTTGCTCGACATCGAGTTGAAAAGGTGCGCTCCTGAGCTCATGAAGAACATAGCTGATGTCCCAATAGCAAAGGAAAGTAACGGATAAACAAAAGCATCCTCAAATGGATTGTGCTGCCTGAAGACGATGATCGAGCGAATAACGAAGACAGCAAAGGCAGCAACATGTGACCAAACATTGATGGTTTCGTTCGTTCTCTTGAACAAACTCAGTAAACATTCCCAAGCAGACAATTGTGGACGGCGATAGCCGGTTAAAATGTATGGTTCACGAAATTCAAATGGAACCTTGAAGTCAGGAAGATAGCAGTTGTCTTTGGCGCGATTAAAATTAAGATCTGAGTTTTCTTGGTGACGACGAGACTTCATCGCGAAAATTTCACTTTTAAAAGCCGGCGCTGCGACCTTGCTGTCCTTTTGTGGAGCTCCTCTAAGCTGATGATGGCCTGGGATCAGAAAATTACGCATATTTAACAATGGGTCAGGGGATGACAATGGGTAATACCACAGGCTACCCAAGAACTGTGATGTAGCATAGCACTTGGAACTTTTCACAAAGACGCACGAGACGTGGCATAACCCCTTTAAAATTGATCGAATTTTTTTCCACTATATATAATATATGACGTAGTGTTGTCCATAAAGAACGGAATGTTTTATGGTATCTTTAAACCGAAGGTGTGACAGGACATGCTACATTATAATAAAAATATTAATAGAGTACTAAAACATTGGATAGGGTTAAAGGCGCGCGATGATTGGCTGCTCAAACTCCGAATATCCTCTGCTATTCACAGTCCAAGCAACTCCGTGGGATCTGCGCCCGAAAATATTGTAATCGTTGCAAGAATAAATGAGTTAAAATCATCTTTTTGTCCTATATTAACTTAAGGTTTGAGTATATACTAAAATATCTACAGTCACCTTTGTAAGCCAGTATTGGTGACTAGTGGTGGGGCGGTTTGTTAAATATCCACCAATAGCCACCCTCCACTTCGGTGAATAGCTGTTACTTATTTTTTTTTTTTAATCCTCAAAAGGGCTCACCATTGGTTCGTATTAGTTTCGATACTTTAGTAAACTTTCCAATATCAAAGGCTTTTCGGTCAAGAAAAAGTTGGGTTAAACAAATAAGAAGAGGATAAATGAGGAAATTAGAAAACGATAACAGGACGGTAGAAGACATGAAGAGGATCAAAAAGGGATTGCAACTCAGAAATAAGTGAGGCGCGAAAAAATTAACCGGCCTCCTTTTTCTTCAAACAACTCGTAGAACCAGTTCTGTTTAAGCTGAGCTTGAAGGTCTTCTTCGAACAACATCACAAATGCCCTACCCCCTAGAGAAGAATGAGTGTTTCATTCCAAAATACTCATGTTTTTGTCTTTGGCGTAAGCTAGTTGAAAGCTCTTATATAGAAGTCGGAAATTGCGACTTTTAGCTTTTAAATCCTAGAATCAAGCATCCTAACTTCAAACGAATGGCTGGGGTGAATATCACCCACTAAAAAGTACTCAAAACTCTTTTCGAAAACACTTGGCCGCTCAAGTTACACAAATGACCATAGAGGGTAACTACCCTTTAATGAATCTTAGTGGAAGATACAGGTAAAGTGTTTACTGTCAGCCACATAGTGTGCTGGATCAGTTGCCCTTACCCAGGGCTTTCCTCTCTTCTGTTTTTTCAACTGAATTTGTAAACCAAAGTACCACAGCAATGTTACTAATTACCACTAACAACGTTACACAAAGACAGTTTGCACATGATGGAACAATTGACAGATTTTCCATAGCTTTCCTCCTGCCCAACATGTCCAAATAAACGGCTGTATATTCACCCATAGTACCTATTGCATCACAAATATGCAGAATGTGATGACTCTGCCCAAAGAAGTCGAAAACACCTAGCAAGAGTCGTTCAGGTAACCTTGTACCGTTAGCCAAAGCAGCTACTGCAAAGCATAGAAAGTGGCGTCTGGATGGTAGGATGCAACGTTACAATCTACGTCTGATATACAGTCATATATCCGCAGCCAGTATGGCAGTGTGTTTATAAAAAAAGATGTCACAAAAGTTCCGGTTCGAATTAGGAACTTGAAATCGATCCAACGGTGTCTGGATGCACAACAGGAAAAGTTCGAAAAAATGGAAACTGTAACACAGACAAAAATAAAAAGTGAATAAGAGCGAAAGATCAGCCAGTCGTTGTTCACGGGTCTTGAATAGAAGTAAGATGCCTGTCCCACAGAAAAAGCGTACACACTGATAGCGGCATAGTCAAAGAAGAAGCAAACATGGCGAATCTTGCTCAACATCGAGTTAAACAGGTGCGCTCCGACACTCATCAAAGGCGCAGCGTTCATCCCTATGGCCAAGGATAGCAGGGGGTAAAAAACACATCATCAGATGAATTGTGTTCCCTAAATATGATGATCGAGCGAAAAATCAAGGCTATAAAAGTAATAACATGTGACCAAACATTGATCGTTTTTTTGGATTTCTTAAAGACACTTTGAATATATTCCCCAGCCGACAAATGTGGACGACGATAGCCCGATGTTATAAAAGGCTCACGGAATTCTAGAGGTAGTTTGTCCACAGGATAATCAAAGTTGTCCTTGGTATTTTTATTGTGAAATAGCTACTAAATTCTTGCAAGCCGGCTAAGCCCAAGTCTCTCACTGAACAGCTTCATTATCAACAACTCAGTGCGTCACACTGAAAGACTGAAACCGCTATCACGCAAATCATTCGTAATTAAATGCAAATCGTACATATATGTAGAATGTTTCATGGTAACTGAGCAGGTATGATTTACACAAATTTCATGGTCTCTAGAGCTTTCGCCTCATTGCAAGTTCGCCGCCTACCACCTTTGCAAGTTTGCTCCTGCAATAAAACAATTTCCACCAGTTTGCCCCAATTTCCTTTCCACCCGTTCCCTTACGACAGAACGTATTCTGCTGAAACCATAATGACTACTTTATGAACAAACTAGGAGCCAACAGATATTCTAGAGTAAAGACAAACGTACGTATCTCGTATTTTGAGACATGCACTCGTATGTATTTGCGCCCGGCGTTTCATAGCGACTCATCGTGCTTTCGTACTCGAGTGTTTGCCTCAAGATAAAATTACACGATGCTTAAAACGTATTGCGATCTTGATTAAGAAGGTAAAGGAGGTGGAGAACTCGCTTTACTTCCAGGGGCGAACTCGCAAAGGCGAAACCCGCATAAACTATTTTCATCCATAGTACATTCAAGTAAATTAGAATTTTTTAAAGATATCAGCAACGCTTTGCCACGCCTTTTTTACGGGAGAGTATGGCTGAAAGCGTAAATTGACGGGAATATAGACTAGACTACTCTTATTCCTGATCTCGTTCGCGCCCTTTATAGGATTTCAGCCCGTGTGGCCGAAGAGAGAATCCCGGATTTCAGCCGCCACGGCTTAAACCCTTTATGGGAAGGGAAGAGAGAGAGTTAAAGGACTGAACTAATATGTTTTTGAGGTCATTTTATCATTCGCTCTCCCGTTCTTCAACTTTCAATTTTTTTTAATAATCTAATGCCTTTCTTTACCTGCTATTAAAAACAAACCAACAGGTAAACAAAAGGAGACTGATCAAAGGGGAGGGTATAAATTTTCTCTCTTCGCATCTATCATTTAATGTCTTCAGTTAAAACCCAAATCTACCAATTTTTGGGACGGCAACGGAGTCAAAAGGTTAACAACCATTCACAGAGAGGAGATAAATGCTGTTGCTTTTCACCGACAAGGAGAAAATAACTGCTTTTGTCTATAAAAAAAAACAGTGATTAGCAGCGTTTGTTGAAAAAATCTAGTTGTTTAAAACGAAATTACGTATTACAGCCATCTTTTCTGCTTGAAAGTGAGTAGTACTTGCTAATCACCACCGAATTAGCCCAACAGCACAAACAAAAAGTGCTACTTAATGGTTTGGTATATCATACCTGTCAAATCATTATTCTCCTTTTCCTCCACAAGTCTCAAGCTTAAAATTATTTGCTTTCCGTCTGGTCAGATATTACAAATTTCGATATTACATGTATTGATCTACTTACTTAAATAACTTATGAGATTTCACAAGTATTTTAAAATGGGACTTTAGAGATTTCCCTGACGTATAGCATCCAATTGCTGAAACACTTTGAAAATGAAAAACTATCAAATTTTTCGATTCTCTATGCCTGCATCCCTATGATGAAATAGGAGAACCATGAGAAAATGCATTGATCACATCAAAGTGAAGTTGGTTAATTGAATCAGTCTTCATAGATAGTTCTTCATTCAGAAAAAGATCGCCTGTCTTATAAAGAGAGGGAAACAAAATCATAAGCCTTCCTTTTCAAGCTCATTGGCCTCCGAAATAAGAATGAAAGTTCCTCGCTATTATTTGGGGCTGAAGAATGATACATCGTTAAAGAAATGAGAAAGAGAGCAAGTTATTCATGTACAGAACGCCCTTAAAGGCTATTTTTGATAAGCGACTAATATTGCCCGCGCAAACCGCTTCATTTAATGTATGTAAATAAGAATGCGCTGGAAACTTCAACACGGTCCAGTAGACATCTAAAAGAGGTTAAAAACCCTTTGTTTTGATTGTCCCGTCGGGACGCATTTTCATGCAAAATGAGCATAGGAATTTGCATGTGTATTCTTTGTGATCGAAGTAGCCGCGAGCCTTGAATGGCATCTTACTCTTATGAAATCGGCAAGAATCTTGTGAACTACTGCACTCAAACCGAAATCAAAACCTGGCTGAGTGTGAGTTTTTAAGATGACATGGGCCAGCTAAGGATAAATTGTTAACTTTCGCGCTCTTTTTTAATTCAGTGAAGGAGTTTGAAACACTTTCAGTCAAGCAATGGCCGATGAGGTAAGTTTGACACGAAACCATTCACAAGATAAACAACAAATAACTTCGGGACTCAAAGCTTTTTTAAAGTTGTCTTAACTTCAGCTTCTATCAAGCAAAGAGATATTTTTGGTGGTAAAATTTACCAAGGGAGTTCAAACCAAAAAGGCGCTTAATTCTTAACCGTCTGGCACTTTATCGGATTACTGTAGACGATCGAATGATCTCAGGGGGTCAGTAACCTACAAGGTTCTAGATCGAAAAAATTTTCCGCGTTGGGCGGATCGATTTCGCTTTGTTTACAACTCGATTTGGACGAAATATCATGTTTTTCCGTAATTCAAGATATAAATCAATGAGCAATTTTCGCTTAATTTGACATTGAACTTATGCAAACGGCCCAACATTGTGAACGGAAGTTACCGCTCTAAATTGAACAAATTTATATATTCCTATGCATAATTGGAGAAACATAAATTCTTTGAGTAGAGGACAGCTTAATTTTATTTAAGCTAGGCAGAAATAAGCCAGCCGCTGATTAATTTCCACACACATTCCTTCATAGCCGGCAAGTAGGAACACTCTGTTGTCAGAATAATACGCGGCACCTTGTGACGAGACCGTCATAATGACCCTCTCCTACTTTTCCGTAACAACGACACTTGCGAAACCCGGAAAAAAGTGAGCGTAATAGGTTTATTTCGGTGTACACCGTGCGTCATCTTTTTTCTAGTGTATCTGAGTGAAATGATGAGTAGAATATGGATGGTTAGGAGTTTCGACTTGCCTACGTGATGTCAGGCGTGCCCAGGCTGCCAAATGAACGTAAAGAATTTCGTTTCCCCCCTTCTACCCTTCTACGTGTATTCAACCATTCCTGAAAGGACAATTGATCTCTTTGACTTTGGAAATAGATGATTTGTATAAAATGTGTTTTTAAAAGACCTTTCCATTCGGTTTAACAGGAATCAATCCGTGTTCGAGGCGGCTTGAATATTTATGAAGGTCTTTTATGCTGTTTTCTATTCTTGGTGGAATTAGGTGAATTTTCAGACGCTACTGGCTCCAACTTGATCGGTTTTAGAAATTATTCGCAGGAAAGTTCATTAACCATAATTTTTCAGTATAATTCCAAGTAGGATCTTTTTTGAGAAATGTTGAGTGCATTTTTTCGGCTTCTAGATTGGTTAATGACCTCGAGGATCTAGAAGGATTTCTTCTTTTAGAAGGGATTTGCATTGTAAGTAGCTACTGGAAGGAATGTCAATTGACCAATGACTGAGTCACTCTTGCACTTTGTTTGTTAACGGTGCCTTCTAGCGGCAATGGCGATGTTTACCTTCGATGTGCGGTTAATCAAAAACACGTGTTCTTCGAATGCAATTGAAAACATACTTTATTTCACTTTCGTGGCTTATCTAAAGAGAGGATTTAATGAATGTACATAACTTCAATCATAAGCCTTAGCATAAATAAATAAAACCGTTGCTATTTTTGCCATTTGATTAATAGCTTCAGCAGGGCCGTTTACGTAATACAAACCTATATCTCCAAACCTACTAAACTAATATATTTTGATCACGACTATGATGTTTGATCTGCAGATGTGCCTGCTGTTTTACTGTTACTGAGCCATATCATTAGGGGAGTCACAATCAGTTTCCAGATTCTCTCACATCAGGGCTAAAATATCAGTCGCATTTTTTAAACATTAAACACGACATTCAAAAATTGATTTCCCTAACTGCCGGGAGATCACGTACGCCTCGTGTATTTGGAAAACAGTTTGTATTAGACATGAGAAACATCAATTATTGTGTCTAAAGAAGAATTCGATATTTTATTTTCTTCTTTATTATAAGAAGAAAGTTTATAAATCCATTTGGAAAGTTCATCATCCCAACACATGGCCTTCATAGCAATCTATGAATTTAATTGTTCTTTTTTATCTAAAACTATTTGGTGGTGGTTAGATTAGACATTTTAATTAAAACGGTGGTAAAATCGATGTTAGGCTTACATGTCCTATATATTAGCCACAAATAAGCCTCATTACTATTTCTAAAAACTAAACTTAGGATGTCCTCCAGGGTTCAGGTTTTTTTCATCCTGATTCACTTCGAAATTTTCCAAGCGGGTTGTGCCAGTAATGGCTTTAAATTATCATCCGATAAATCGCCCACAGTCTGGGAAGTTTGGTAATATTATCTACTACTTGCGTTATTTTTGCACATCTGGCCAATTTCACCACTTCACTTTCAACAATAACCGATAGGTATTTTTTCTCGGGTGAAACGTGGTCATTCAGGTATATCAGGAGTTAAGTCCTTGGCATTTTGACATTCTGAAAATTTATTCTGAGATTGATCAGAATAAGTCTTGCGATCTTTTCCAGGAGTTGGTTCCGTTGGCTGAGGGGCCTGGTTCGCCGGCTGCCGAAGAATCTGCAGCTGAGCCTGAGTTGACAAATCCTGACGAACCCATGGAAACTCTGACTGTATCGCTCAATAAAAAGAAAGGTACGACTCAAAAAAAAAACAGGTGGTTTTAATTGGAATAGTTTTGATTAATAAATTGTCAACCAAGTTTTTGCAAAAGGTTCCCTTAGTCTTATACACTCAATGTTCATGGAATCGGTGGTTCTTTCATTTAAATTTTGCTATTCATTGCTCAAACCCACAAAAGGGACGTTTTTAAAACCGTCGATCAATCCCGGAATTGTTCGTTTAGTCATCGGTGCCCATATAGTACCCATCGTCACTTGTGGTCACGAAGTCTTATTGAAGTTTTTGCATTCATGAAATAATTTTCAATGCTCTCTTTCTTGTTTTAAACATTAGCCTTTCGACCCCTCACAATATTTTCCTCTAAAACCACCTTTTTCCTTCCTTATCTGATGTAGTTACTATCTCTTAGCCAAAGAAAATTTCAATCATAGTTTGTTTAAAAAAAGATGTATTACAACAATACATTTTTTAACGTTTCTCTTTGGAACTGTTTTGTTCACAGGGGGGTATGGATTCAATATCAAAGGGGGCCGAGACAAGCCCTTCAGAGAAGGGGACTCTTCTATTTATATTACAAGGCTCAGACCGGGGGCTACCGCGGAGAAAGATGGCCGTTTGGCTCCTGGAGACAAAATACTGGAGGTTTGTAACACATGAGTTTTGTAAAATGGAAATTTTTATTTTCCTCTCCGTAACAACTTTACGACCGAAGCGCTAAAAAAAGCGATTTAAAAAGATCTTCTATTAACCAACAAAGTTGTTGACACTTGCAACTGTTCCTGCATAGTTGCCTCTTTTGATACTGTAAGTAACATCAAATTTCTTCTTTTTTTTTTTTAATCATTTTGGGTAGATCAATGGTAACGATGTTAGTGATGTCACGCATTCTGAAGCCTTGGACTTGGTGAGGAAAACAAAAGGAGGGAAGCTGACCTTATTGGTACAGAAACGAGCTATAAAGGTAATCAGCGCTTTAAGGATTGGTAAACGAATATGCCAAGACAAATTCGGTAGCTATAACATTTAAAAAGAGATGAAAACCAGTTGACCCTTCTCTCTTAGGTGAACTTAGATTAAAATTTGCCGTCTTAACGGAACCGCATTTTTCTCGTCATCTTCTTCCAATTGACTCGATTACATGATTCTGATCTAATCTATAGTTTCACTAGGAAACCAAACCGGAACGAATAGCATCAAGGAACTTTGGATAGTTTACTTTTTCATGTTCAGCGTCTCAAATTTGGTTCTATTCCTATAATAATTTTAGCTCGAATTCAATTTTTCGTCTCAAAAAATGTCATTAAAAGGTTTTCACTAATTGACTGAATTTTGCTAAGTCAAAAAACTTCATGTTTGCAGTTCACTGAAGGTGAGGATGGAGATGATGGACTTGGTGTCATGAGCATACAACTGCATAGAGAAAAGAAAGGTACTGTATTGCACCTTTAAAGTATTATAAAAAAATAGTAGTCCATGTACACTTGCTACAAATGCAGTGTCCTTTTTTCGCTTGTTTATTAACATCGTTTCCTTGATAGGGAGAGGCTTGGGTTTTAACATCCGAGGAGGTAGAGATAGCCCGTATGTTCCTGAGGATCCAAGTATCTACGTAACCCGAATCAATTCAGAAGG
Organism: Pocillopora verrucosa; assembly: GCF_036669915.1. Lineage (NCBI taxonomy): Eukaryota > Metazoa > Cnidaria > Anthozoa > Scleractinia > Pocilloporidae > Pocillopora > Pocillopora verrucosa. The sequence goes on along the minus strand of NC_089320.1, from coordinate 10,175,241 downwards.
TGCGGCCGCCAGTGACGGGAGACTTAGCGTTGGTGACAAACTTCTCGAGGTAGGAATGTTTTTGTGACTCATAACCAAATAATTTTAGAACCCTTCTGACGGCTTTTATGAGACGAAAACTGTGGTGGAGTATTGATCAGGTGACCACTCTGCTTAAAACATCAATTAATAGAGTGTGGTATTGTGCGAGAAGTTTATGGATACCATTTCCGAGATAATTTTCTACTAATTTCTCCATAATTTTTTGGCTGTCACTGAAAAGGTGATATATTTTTTTCCCCCATAATAGAGAGTTCTGCATTTAACTGGCATGAAAAAGGTTTATATAACAGAAAAATCACCTTATGTTATTTTTAACCCAACAGATCAATAATGTTAACGTAGAGGACACCACAATAGACCGCGCTATCGATCTCATTCAGTCCAAGAAAAGACTTCTCCTACTGGTAGAGAAAAAGGCACTCCAGCGAGTGGTGGTATGTCATCCAAGTTTCTGATTTCCACCGCTTTTCAACCCAAAACTGAAGCAAATTTAACATCCTTTTTTGCATCCCGCTTCGTTCCCTCTTTCTTCATCCAAACCACCAGTTCAGTTCTTGTTTATCACTGTAGATTTGCTTTTTGTGCACGAACTACACTAAACCTATCTTTCCCTTGTCAGGCTCAAGAGAAAAAGACATCTTTCTGCCTGCTTTTTTCCCTCATTCCCCATAGTATTAGATATTCTTCTGTGGTAGTCGATTAACAAGATCCAAGCTTGGTCACCTCTAATAACTTAAGTTATTAGAGGTGACCAGTTAGATAATCTGACAAATGTTCGATTGTAATCCGGTTATTTTAAGCTGGCTGAATCCATACAAACCTGCCAAAATTTATGCAGATACAATGCGCAAAAAAAAGATTAGTAAGAAAACCTAACTGGCTTAAATCAGTAATGCAGCCAATAAACCTCAACGGGTTTTCTTTTTTTTTGACAACAAACTTTTTAAACATTAAGTTGATGCAGAGATGCCAACATAATACGAGCAAAACAGTACCACGGGTTTGTTGAAATTGAATTCCTTACCGGTGCATTTGACGAATTTTGATTCGGAAATACAATGAGGCCAAGAGCCTTTTGATCGATTACCTGGTTTTCATACGAAAATAATGTAAGTTGATGATATGTATAAAACACGCTCGTGCAACAATGAATTCCTGTTTGCACAACCCAAGACAACAATGTAAACAACGGAATCTTCTAATATTCGCCAACCCCGCCTTTTTAACACCTTTACCAACCATGTAAAAAAACTACTTTGGTGGCCGATTCCAAACGTTGAAGTATGCGACGTTGACTGTGCTCGACATGGCAACACCTCACGTAAGATAAACCTTAGACAGAACGAGTCGTTGTCTCTTATAATTTACAAAAGGGTGACTGACCGCATTTTTCCACAGAAAACCGTACGGGAAGGCGCAGTAGACAGCGTAAGAGGAGTCGAAAATGTGATTGAATTATACAAGGACCCTGAATATGGTAATGACTGAATACACGAGCAATTAGGGTTATCACAAGACTATATGGGCTGTTTTTTTTTTTTTCTTGACTCAGGGAGGAGTTTCGAGTAACGAGTGACCGTTTAGACAATCATAGAGCAAGGAGGAGATCTGAATTGTTCAAAACTTAAGCTGTTTTCCTTTTGCAATTCATTTTTTCGCTCCTTGACAATAACATTAAGAGATCTTAAAAACAAAAGCATCAGTTCCAAGGGTGCTATCTTCATTTGCATTTTTATTTAGATTTTACTTCCATTGTATTTAATCCGTTTGTGTTACTTTAAAAAAAAGCATAGAAAGAGCTTAAAGATTCTTATAATTTTCAATGCATCTTAAAGGGAAGGCTAAACAGCAGAATACCCTACCACTCATTTACATGTCATTAAGTAAGAATAGCGTCTATTGTGTTATGCCACGTTCTTGAAAGCCTCACGACACATGTACATGAGGTGGACCAAAGTGGCAGGGTATTCTGCAGTTACTACCAAGGGACTGACACACAAATCACTGTATCATGAAAGTATTCTCAGAGAAAGATTTCGGGTGAAACCATGTTCAAAAATTTAATTGCATTTGTGGCTTCACTCCTTCCCAGGCCTTGGGTTCAATATCAGAGGAGGCAGTGACGCTAATTACATGCGTGGCCATCCGGGAATCTTTGTAACGTCAATCAAACCAGGAGGCTCCGCTGATCGGGACAGTCGGCTAAAAATCGGAGACAGACTCCTTGAGGTACATTTGAATTGCTAAAAATAAATTTTCTTAATTCCGTTCACGATGGCACACATTGAATGTAGATCGCAGGTTCCGATTGTATACCGCTGACGACTTTATCAGGCGATCAAGGTCACTGTTCATGCGCAAAACGCCCAAGACCACCCACATCTGATGTTTCTGAGTTGGACATGAGCAAATGGCGGTGAGGGATGAACGCTTTCACCAGTGTATTTGCTTCCCCATACCCACCTATACTCCCAGAAACATTTGTTGGGACACCTACTGCCTCCCCTCCCTCTCAATGTTGGTCCGCAAGATGGCATAGACACATTAGTAATTAACAACATTGGAAGGGGGAGAGGGGTGAATAAACATCTTGGAGGTTGCTCTGGAGAAGTGTCCCAACTTATTATGTCTGGGAGTGTAGGTTTCAAATCATATAAAAGCAACAAAAATGTTCTGAAGTAATTGTCTTTTCACCTTCAGATAAATGGCGTGGACGTTCGCTCTGTTCCTCAAGATGCTGCAGTTCAACTTGTTCAAAGATCCGTTGACAAAGTTACTCTATTGGTTGAAAAGGACGCAGAGCAGTTGTTTAAAAACTCTGAGTTTTACAGTTTGGTAAGAGCTTAAGGTCTCAATTTGTAGTTACAATTTCCGAAGTATAGCATTCTGAGTTGAAGTAAACGTAATAAGTTATGAATAAAAGCTGTTCACGCCTTTGTCAATAAACACCCAAGGTAATGTAAGGACTTCCTTAGTTGTCTGTTGTACCTTTGTCCCACCTATAAGAATTAAAGTACTTCATCGTGTGAGTTAACCATAAGGATTTGGTTCGACTGATTTTATATGAACCCATATTTGTAGAGTGATTTTGATGAGATCGATATGAGTGGAGAGGCGGGCTGTTTCTTCAGAGATCAGAAAAGAAGAATAGGTGAGTCTGTACAGACACTCTTAAAAATCACTTTGCCACAGGAGAACCTTGTTCTTATTTTACCCCAGATAAGGAATTTTATAGTTTATTGGGTAAAGTCGGTTGTTACTAGTATCTCACCGGTTTTCTTCGCCTCCTGCCTAGACTTTGTCCTGGCTTACGAAGAGTTCGATAATGAACCTGCTTCGAAAGAAACCCTACGATACAGAAGGAAGTACATGAAAAACCTGCAGAAATCTCAGCTGGAGTTCGAAGAGGTTTGACCGTTTTCTCGATACTTGAATTATCGTCTTGTTCCGCAATCCACACTTGTTGAGATGTGCTACTGATTATTTTGAAAGATAGATAATACTTCTATCATATTAGAATTTCTTTCCTCTCTGCACTATAGAGAGATACTTAAGAGTTGATAACTAAGGCTTCTGTTTGGCTCCTATCGCGTAATTCATGACAGTCAACCTGCAAGACAAACTATTTATCATTTGCCACCCTCTGCCTCTCTCCACAAAATGATCCCTGTCTCTAAGACTATCAGACTAATAGCATAACTAATCCGTTCTAGGAACAATCCCCAACGAAGAAAGGACACCTTCACTTCATCAAAGTTCACGTTCCGTGGGAAGTCATGTTATTCTACGCCGAAGAGCTGAATTTTAAAGGTCCACTGAAGGTAAAGAGGGCTAGAGGTCATGATAGTGTTCGTTGGGTCGAGGGAGCCTTAATTCAAACCAAAAATCATGATTGGAAATCGCTCTGACGAAGGGCTAACGCTCGAAACGTCAGCTTTTTTACCCTTTACGGTGGTTAATTTACGATTTCAACTCAGTTTTTAACACTAAATTACTTGCTATACTCTCCCACCGACGCAGCACCACAGTTTCTTTAGAAACTTACCCCTTTATTCAAAAATCATATATATTTGTGGTAAGAATTTATCCCCTGCGACACTCTCTCTATGAGAGGAGCAATGAAGGTCAGCGTTCCATACACCCGGAAATGATTGCTGACCCGGACAAAAGAGTTGCGCGCATTTAACTGCATGCTAGTTTTTGAGAAGCACGTTTGCAAGAGGCAAGGAGTCAAAATGTTTCTTTTTTACCACAGCACTAACTGATTCTCTCCCCTCAAATCGTCTTTCAATTCAAAGGCGAGAACAGAAGAAAAGATCAACTGGTCAGAGCGGATATTGAAGAAATTTCATTTGCCAAATATATTCAAGGATGATGTCCCAGATCAACCCCCAAATTATTTTACAGCCACCTTTCAAGCCAGTAAATTGCAGAGGTAACTAAAAAACGTCATGTAATGTTTTTAATGAAATAATATCTTGAGAAAAACACTTAAATACGATAGGCGAACATATGAACACTCTGATTAATACCAAAAAAGATTACTCTCCGGTCAAGGGCTAGTTGTTTCACATCCTTAAACGTATACAATGTTTCTACTCCGAAATTTATGGATGTAAATAAAACTGAGTATCCCTCGCATCTTATTCTTGGTCTTTTCCATGTGTCGAGTCTAAGTGCTTTAAATTTTTCTTTCCCTGCAGATTTGTAGGAAGCGACAACCCAGAAACGTACTTTAAGGACACGGAACGAACAAGAGTAGTGAGTTTTTGTTGTATTCTTGTGTTATTAAAGTTATCTCACTCTGAAAAAATAAAAAATTAATGGATCCTTTTGCATATTTTCTTGCTCGTGTAAACGGTTTTTTTTTTCCAGGCAAATGAGATCCTCGAAACAGCTGTGTACGGAAGCCGCAACAAAGGAGAAATAGGTAACGGATCGATTTTACTTGAACGAGGGATGACAACAAAAGAGGATTTGGCGCTACTGAAAGGCACAGATCAAGCGCTAACGAGAAATTAGGATGAAAAAAGCACTCAGAACATTTCCCACTAAGCAGGCATTGAAGATATTAAATCAGTACAATCATAACTGCACAAAATAATGATCATTGCTTATCCTAATAATAAACAGAACCTTTCCTGACTAGGAGTAAACCAAACATTCCTAGCCATAGATTGCCACGTGCTATTTTCTTTCCCAGTCGAGAGGCAAAATGGCTTTAATAATCTTAATTGAGCGGCCACATTTTAACAGGGCTCTTTAACATTTAAGGCGAGTGAACATCTTCAAACGGTAAAAAAATCATTTTTTCTCTAATTGATGGGAAAGAGTTCGGAACTCGATAGTATTAGGGTCTTCAATGCAGAGTCGGATTTTTCTTATTCCACTCACCGTAATGACAAATACCTAACATGTTTTAGTGTAGCACCATTGCAGGGATTGGCCAGAGCATGAACTACCTTTCTTGTTAAACTAGGTTGAATAACGAAGAGTGGATAATGTTTTTTTTTTTTGTTCAGGTATTAGTCGACTCGTGGAGGAAGGAGTATTTACAGCAGCGTATCCTCTTCATGTGGTGAGCGTGGTAGCATAGGAAATGACAGATGAAGTGGCTTTTAAGTTCATGTAACTCAGTTGTCATACACATATAGTGATGAAGACCACGAGATGAAACCAATTTGAAATTACCTAATCAATCTCGTCTGCCCAATGTAGCACAGTGACCCAAACACTACCAAATTTTTTCATCAATATCCACAGAATTGAATCTGCAGCACGGAAAATAAATCTGAAATTTAATCAATGAACTTTCCAGACTTCCTGCTCGTTCAGTATATGGCCCAAACTGCAGCCACTCTCTTTTGACATGTTATCTAATTACTCACAGGGCCCAGCAGAGCTGCCTTCAGATTGGAATAAGGCACCAGATGGACCAGAGGAGAGAAGACTAAGTCAGAGACAGGTAAGCTATATCTAAATACAACCTCAGAACTCTACCCAGCATCTGCTTGATACTCAACTGACATAGAAAATCACACGAAAGCGATTCATTGTCAAACCTCGATGGACCGGAGTGAGTAATTGGCAATCCTTCGAATACAGGCAGAGCTGTCTGTTCATCTTAAAGCGAGTATGAAAGTCTGGTACGTGTGCCGGCCCGCTTTATAAAAGCTTTACAGTAACTTAGACAGCCATGTTGTTCAAGATCATGATGACAAATCTTTTGGTCGCGGGTTCTAAAACTCAAGCAAGGTTGGCACGGCAATGTAATCAAAATTCTGTAAGTCAAACGAATGTATGCGACCTCAAATCACGAGAACAAGATCAAAGGTAATACCTTTTTTTTCAGATCTTCGTCATCTTTTTTTTAAACTCTCTTCGAGTCTTCCCAAAATGACAGAGCAACTTCACATAAGTCATATGCTTTTTTTGTGTCAGATACTTAAAGAATACTGGGCACGATGGGGAAAGTGGCTGAAATATCAACCACTTGATCACGTCAGAGAATACTTTGGAGAGAAGATCGGCATTTACTTCGGTTGGCTTGGTAAGTAATGACTTCTTAACATCGTGTTGATCATTTTATCGCCAAAAACTGAAAAACGTTCTCATTTACCAAATTTTTTCACACGTGTACTTCAACCCATCTAAATTTTGCTCTTTATCTAGCTAGTTGTCCATAACCACTCTATATTGCACCCGCTTCCCTGGCTCACTACTTACCTCCTACATGTACCATCTTTGGCTGTCCCCTATCACACTTCACTCCCTCTCTTTCCCCTCCAACCACCGGACAGCCCCCAGTGTGACCCAAAATCACAACATGTAACCCACCTATACGATGGTCACCCCCCATCTTTTTTTTTTTTTCGGAGTTTTTAATGCACATACTTTACATTTCTAACAGGACAATACACAGCATGGCTGATACCACCCTCCTTTGTTGGGCTACTTGTTTTCCTTTACGGTTATCTGACAATAGATAGTAGTCAGAACACGGCGTAAGTAGGAAAGGATTAGCAATGCTAGCCACAATAAATCACAAGCAATATATAACTTCTTACTTACCATGGCCATTTTCTAAGGTCTTAGATGAAAGTTCTTTCCTCTTCTTTTTAAAATAATCCGACCCCACTGCCACTCTCTGAAATCTCAAATTTACAAACCGTTTTGCCTCGTTACTAATTTAATTTAATGACCACAACAAGAATAAGTTTAAAAAAATCTCCTATGTTCAGTGATTGCCGAGCAAACCGAGTTTTACTTAGGGTTGCACATGTTTCAATAATTGAATATTTCCATCTTTTGTGTCCTTTACCGTGACCCCTTATCAGGTGTTTTGCGATGAAAAATACTGCTTTTAGTGTTTTTGTTATTTTCTGAGTGATTTTACCTTTCAGTTCATAAATCGTTAATAAATTTTAAAACGTGCTTCAAAGGCTTGAGATCTGTAACAGCGCGAATTGGACATTTGTAATGTGTCCACTGTGTGAAGAAGAACTGGGCTGCAAAGCATGGGACTTGAAATCAAGTTGCTCCCGAGCGAGGGTAAGAGGGAGTTTTTGTATCAAATGCATATCGTAGCGTTACTGAAAGACTAGATTTATGGTCTCTAAATATTGGTAACCTTGTGGTAACCTTTTGGCGCGATGCCCGGAATACTGAAAAGGTTAGACTTCGAAAATTTCTACATGCAAAAAATGGTCGTATTTACGACACAAAGGTAGGCACAAACAATCAAGCTGTTTTGTTACTTCTGTTATTGTTGAGTTTTGATTGACTTTTTAAGTCTTCCGGCCCCATTTTGCAATTGAGCGGCATTCGGGGAAAGTTTTTGAACGCGATTGGAGCATTCTGAGTTAATCTTCTACCAACCAGTGAGTATAATGGAGAGATATATGCTTCAATTATCGATGAGTTATTTATTGATAATTCGTTTTCTTTTTCAAGACATCGTACTTATTTGATAATCCAGCCACAGTGGGTTATGCCCTTTTCGTTGCTTTCTGGGGTAAGTTAATTTTTTCGTTAGTATACATTATTTATTATATCATAAATGTAATAAAATTACTTAAAGACCTGTAATATAAACAAACAGCAGCAAACCATTAGAATAATTATAAATTTTTTAGCCAGTGACTAAAGGACACACATTGTCAGTTAAGTGCGTGTGAACGCTCACTTTCTTACAGCTGTGTTTTTCCTGGAGTACTGGAAACGAAAGGAAATCACTTTGGCCTATCAATGGGATGTGCTGGGCTTCGAAGAAGAAGAGGTACTTTATATGAGGCTGAATGATTTTTTATGTATTCGATAATGTGTTTGAAAAACCATTTGTCTAATTTTGTTATATGGAATGTGAAAACCCTAAATAAAATGGATCAGAGAAGCTCAAGGTCAACGGCTATCTTACCAAGAATAATTAATGAGATGCTATTTTTGAACAACTAGCAATCAGCCTTACGTTTAGGACTATCTTTTATCATGCTTTCTAACATGTTTGACTGTTTTATCTTTTTCTAGGAAAGACCTCGACCCACCTTTGCAGCATTAGCCCCGGCTGTGGAGAGGAATCCTGTAACAGGGCTTTTAGAACCACACTTTCCCGAAGAAAAGCGATTCCCAAGAATCGTTTCAGGAATTGCCATTGTTATCTGTATGGTAAGAAAACAAGAGAAAAAAGAGTAAGATGAAACCCTTTGAGACAAATTTCACATGAAATGGAAGTTTTCATTGAGCCAGTGAATTCAGTGACAAGCTGCTCATAATCGAACTCTTCATTAAATTGATTGCTATTAATTCAAAGGAAGTCGTGGTCGTAATTCTAAAAATCGGCCCAGCGCCACTCACTTAACCGAAATAAAATTACTCGTCCAATTTCTCTCCGAGGTTCTTCTCTGAGTCTTTTTACCTTTACTCAAAGGCGAATCTAGTGAGTGAAGTAATGTGTCACCTCTTGAACTGAACCAGATGATTCCAAACGTCGTTGACTTTTTTCAGAAAATGCCAAAAAATATCAAATGTACAAGAAACCAAGTTCGCTTACCTGGATAGTTTAGAGATCTACCCACTCCTAATTCCACTACCCACACTTAAAAGATGATACGTGTTCCGACAGGTTTCCCTCGTGGTATTGTTCATGGTCGGAGTTATCGTATACAAGCTGCTTGTGATTCATCCACTCTACGAAAACCCAAACTTTCAGGAGTATGCTTCAACTATTGTATCTGTGACAGGCTCAATCATGAATCTTATCATCATAATGATACTGAGCAAGGTAAGAAAAACAGGGAAAATGAGTCTTTCTAATTATTCAACCTTTCTACGAAATACGTTTCATTTACTTTTTCATGTGAAGTGGTTATTTAAAAGACGTCTTTCTTGCTAGTTTTGTACACAGTAAACGTTTAGGAACTACACAATAAAACGCTTTTAACTAAGTCGTAAAAACAAAACCAGAGTAATAAAATCTGCCAATCACAAAAAAGGCACTTGTCACAACAACCAATAAGAACTCAAATGAACAAAAACGTAAATAGCTTCAAGCACAGGAAAATGTGAGAGAGCAAGTCACAAATAGTTTGTTTCTACATCGGATTGGTTGCAAGGATGGCGCAACCTTTCTGGACCAGTTATAATGCGTGGTAAGCTAAAACCAATTTATGAATTACTTAAACGTTCACTGTAATGCGGGTGCATCATTTAAAACCATTATAATCAAAATTGTCAAGCAGAGTAAGATAAAAAAACCTTAAAGACCCAATCAGAACTCAACGCAGAGACAAGCAAATTGCGTAAAGCGCGGGAAAACGCTGGTGAACAAGTCGTAGTTGGTTTTAAATTGGCATCTGATTGATTGAGAGAGTGGCGCGAGTTTTCTTGACCAATCACAGAGAGAAGCTAGTAAAACCAATGCAATTTAATTTACTTTCGACGCTCATTTGAAAACTACACGAAATAGATTGCTGAATGTTAAGAGTTTCTGTAGAAGTGCTCAACGATTGACGACTAGAAATGTAGTAACTGAAGAGAAAACCTTACTTGAACATAAATAATATTTTTTTTCACAAAGGTCTATGAAAAGTTAGCCTACGTTTTAAACCATTGGGGTGAGTTTTCTTTACTGAATTTTAATATATTTGATATTTTATATATACCACAGTTCACCGGTTGAATGAGTACACTCCACGTGTCAAACTCAAAGTTAGTTGAAATCACTCTGCAGGTGTTTAGCTGCAGGGAAGAGAATGCAATGTTTAACTTCATATGAAGAGTGGATGGAATAACAAATATATTTCTATCTGCCCTAAGCATCTGAACCCTAAGAAAAATGCTAATTAATGGAAAATAAGTTATAAGTACCAGCAACTGGCGAAGCAACTTGGACTACGGTTATTTGAGGTTAGCGAGCCGCCTCGGGTTGCCGTAGCTCGGATTGACTCAAGCTCTGATTTGGCTCCAAAATAAGTTGACTATTCCTTCGTAATATCCACCCCAAAGAAAACAAATATATTCTTGTTTTTCTTCTTTTTCAGAGATGCATCGCACGCAAACGGAATACGAAGATAACTTAACATTCAAAGTGTTCGTGTTCCAGTTTATGAACTTCTTCGCTTCCATCTTCTACATAGCTTTTTTCAAGGGAAAGTAAGTTGCTAACTCAGATGCCCTTCATCTTGCTTCATTTTCATTTTTATTTTAATTCCTCGAATACACGAAATATATGAAACACTTAATGCTTACTTCTTTTGCTACTCTTTTCTTTTTAGACTTGTTGGTTATCCAGGAAATTATACAAAGATATTTGGCCTTAGGACAGAGCAGGTAAGATCAAAGAGCATCCCTCAACAACCAATCATATGATAAGCTACACGATACATGCTCTGATTTTGATTGGCTCTTGCCCATGATCTATTAAAGAACAGACCCATAGATGACTTCACCATTAACAACATTAAGTTTTATTATCATACAAAACGAATAAATTCTATGTTGCCGTCGGTCTGTGCAGTAATAGATCTCAGAGGATGTCAAAATATGGTAAGAACATCGATGACACTCAGCTGCGCCTAGAGGCTCCCCACTTTTTTGTTTTTACAAAATTTTGACGTCATCTGTGATCTATTACTGGAAAGAATCACCGTAACATGGAATCTATAAGTTACATAGTGAGCTGTAAAGAGAAGTTGTTAACAAAGGTGACAAAAAATCGAAAGCAAAGATGATGGTGCTGCAGCAAAGGTTGGGGGCTCACTGAACGTGCACAATCTTGTGGCTTTTGTGTTAAGCATGTAACTGAATGTCTCTCTGGTTACTGTACACTGTGCTGGTTCCGGACTGAAATCCCTAACAAAAACATGTAACGAAATGTCTTGGGCTTCATAAATATTGTAAATAACCGTTATAAGTGAAAAGAACTTGAACCGTTAAGTTTGCCTAAATGACCAACTTTGTATGGTAGAAGACCGCATGAAAAAATCAAACATACGATAGTTCCCTGTTACTTCTCGTATTTATTTGAAACATGTCTTAATTTGAGGTGAGGGAGCAATTTTATTGAGTTAAAACTAGTCTGAAGTACTTTGTCATCTTGCATTTACAGTGCAGTCCCGGTGGATGTCTGATGGAGTTGGCTCAACAGCTGTCAGTTATCATGATTGGCAAGCAAGTCATCGGCAATGTACAGGAAGTCCTTGTGCCGTAAGTTTTCAGCTGAACACAAATTGGTTGAGCTTATTCAATGCTTAATCGTTTCTATCCCATTGTTAACATCATTATACCCATTTATTTATTCCATTTTCCTTTGGCTCAGTGAAATAAAAAAGTTCATGAAGAAAAGAAAAATGGGAGTGACCGGAAATGAGGTGAAGCCGCGCTGGGAACTGGATTATGATTTACTGGAAAACGAAGGCTTGTTTGGAGAATACCTGGAAATGGGTAAGGCCAGAAACCTTTTGGTTGTTGAACGATCTTCAAATGCGGACAAGAGTCTAGTATGAAAATTTACTATCAGTGAATTTGATTGGTCTATTTGTGGACTACTGTCTGTATGGTTTTAGATCCTAATAACTGTGGTTTCAATAGGTAGATCTCGACCAATACCAGGCTATGACCGTTTTCAATCACTTTGTATTCGTTTTGATCCTTAAATAGCAATAAAGTAAGGTAAATCGGGTTTATGAAACCAGCAAAGAAACATTTAATGAAACCAGCAAACAAACGTAATTTTTTTTCACTTATTTTTTTTCCAGTCATCCAGTTTGGTTTCGTTACAATCTTTGTGGCTGCCTTTCCTCTGGCTCCGTTCTTCGCTCTCGCCAACAACATCTTTGAGATTCGCATTGACTCAGACAAGATGGTGTGCGATTTGCGGCGTCCTGTGGCACATAGAGCACAGGACATTGGAATCTGGTTCAGTATGTTATCAGCGATAGCGAAAATGGCTGTCATCAGTAATGTAAGTACAGTTGCAATGGTTGTAGTGGATCAATAATTCGTGCAGTGACTTATCATGACCGGAAGTAACATTGGAGCTACAAAACATTCTAAATACTTAACAAGCATCCTAGTAAATCACGTTTTTAATTTCAGAAAAACTCAAAAGAACTCAAAAACAAATAACTCTGAAAAGTCATGCTTGTTTCACGCTTTAGGCGAGTGAAGAACCTACTTCCTAGAGAATTATACGTTCGGAGATATTGAAGTGTTTGTAATGAGATTACAATAAACCAGTTACTCTTGTTTAATCTAAACTAGATTAAATAGTTAAACAACAGAATGATTATTTGATAGACATACAGATATTTCTGGCCACATGCTACCTTCAAACTCAGAGCGACCCCACTAAAGACTAAAAAGAGTTAGAATGCTAAGGCATAATACTTCTTGTTTCTCTTTACTTTTTCAAAGGCTTTCCTTATAGCATTCACCTCGCAATTTTTGCCAAAATTGTTGTACAGAGCTTCTATATCACCAGATGGCTCCCTTCACGGCTACACTAACTACAGCCTTGCCTGGGCGCCAGCCAACTCTACATCAGTACCCTGCAGGTAACCACATACCCTAAATTTTTCATAAATTTTTAACAAGATACAGTAGAAGAAAAAGTCAACCACAGGTCTCTGACGGCTAAGAGATGCTTATCATGTCCACCACAAAACGTAATGAAAATTCTGTTCGGCATGTACTGGTTGGTATGTACTATAATCTCTTTCTAAAAGAAAAAGTCACCAGGAACACATCAAAACTAAACCCGAGCAAACCAATCCAAACGTGTTAAGAGCATGACATTTATCAAATGACCGGAAAGTGTTCACTACATAGAGACCAGATCTCGGCTAAACAGCCTGTCTGTTACAATTTCTGGACTTTAAAATGACAAGTTATAAGCCGTAGTAAGTTATGGACGTTGGCACCATCAGATCGTTCTGAAATCCACAGCGAAATGAATGTCACATGGTCACCAAAACGATCTTCTACTTACTGTACAAAGTATTCGAGGAAGATTTTCCAATCCTTGAACAGATCCTTCCTCTGCGCTATGACTTACGCTAAAATATTTCGTTTAATTTTTGAAGAGAACAAGGGATTCTCTTGGTCGTTTGGAAGCACATGAAACTAAAATACACGTGATAATTCACGTTTATTATCATACACACGACATACACGTAATACACGCAATGCTTAATGACCGAGTGGAAGCGCCGCTCAGAGAAGCATTGGCTCGAGGTAATAACCGAGAGCCATAATTTTTCCGTCTGCTTCGACCTACTGTAAGTCAGTCAATAAGAGCCACTCTTTCTCTCTCTGCTTTCTCGCACCTTGTATCCTTCATCACGCGGGGCCGTAGCCTTTTCCCAGCCCTGCTTGCGCTATTGCATGCGGCCCTCATCCGGGGATCTGTTCACATTGGTATTCAGTGAAGGCGTTGGGGCCGTAGTTGTTGTATGATAAAGGAAGTGAGTGATTAGTTTCAAACGAGAAAAAAATTATGGGTCATCATAGTCGTTGGCAACTCCATTCACAATGTTTTAATGTTCATCCCAATTTCGTCTAAAATTCGCCGCAGCTCCGATTTCTTACTTGGCATGATCTTGTTCATAAGAATCCGCAAATTTAACTCGATAAATAAAAAAGCGACTCAAACCGAACATGGTATGAAATCTAAGCAAACTATATTTAAGACAAACATCAGCCATAAGCATTGCTCGAGGCTAAACCGTTATTGTGCTATTTATTGAGAAAAACATTCGTACCTTTCAAGACATTTTCTGTTTGAAAGCTTTTAATCGTAATCCGAATAATAGATCATTCAAACATGGGAGGCGAATACCATAATGAAGAAAATATTGTGGACACAAGTCTGCCTTCGGAGCTGCAACCCAAACATTCCTACAACATCTATTGTGCGCGATATATATTACTGGCGCATACACCTGAGTTCCTTGAAAATATTGTTTTACGTTAGCGGGTGATTTGTCAAATATTTATCGGGAATGTTACGTAAATTGCAAGCTTTGATCTTGAAAAATAAAACTTTAACAGGATTCACCAAGTCTTAATGGTTGGTTAAATTCAATCATAAATATTTCATAACATCGATCTGCAAAAGTCGAATTAATTTATTGGATCCTGTCGCGTCTTTTAATAACTCTACCATATCTCCACAGGTATATCGAATTTAATAATCCTGATGGTAGTCCGAGCAAATTTTATTGGCATTTGGTGACATTAAAGCTGGGGTTTGTTATTTTATTCGAGGTGAGTTGAACTAATTAATCACCAAGAGATTGCAACTTCTAATTATTTTGATGTTTCAACCCTCGGGCTTCATTCCAAGTGTGTATCTTTGCACGTTTACTCCAAGATGTTCCCTTCGCGTCCATTGCTTGAGAACGCTTTTCTCATGAACAAGAGGGAGCGTGTTACGAACGCTCAAATCTTCAAACTCATGAAAACGAAACTGTTTACGAGAAAAGGAACGAATCTGTCCACACAAATCACACACGCAGGTTACAAATAGCTGCCAAGTTACACTTTCTGTAACTTTCTCGAATGTCCTTCCGATATAAAATGATTTTCGTTTGATTACTGGACTTTACATCAGTCATAGTAGGTAGGGAAGTGGGTTGAACCAATGACCAGCGCCCTGCACCCTGCGTCAAGCATTTCGTGCCAAGTGCAGGCTTCAGTCATTTTCCGAGCTAAAACAAAATCGGTCAGCAGGCGAGGAGCTGACAGCGGAAGGCCTGAATTATTTTCTTACTTCCCCTTCGCCGGCCCTTTATCCTCTGATCAAGGCTTAAAAGAACTTAAGAGGCCATGTGTTATGTTCTCGGACTGGGCATTTCAAACAATGACTCTACCCCAAAGAGAATCTCGCAAATAAGCTAGGTGGAATTCCTGTGATGACCAAACACCCCAACCAAGGATAGAAGCAATTTCACATGGTGTACTGCCCTGATACCGCGCGAAAAACTACGGTTGGAGTAGGTCGCTGGATTAGTTTTCGCTTCCTTTTACCGAAACTCTATTTCTGTCTCTTTTCCGACAGCATTTTGTGTTCTCCGTATCGTGGCTCATTGACATGCTTGTACCTGATATACCAGCTGGCCTGGACCAAGCCATTAAAAGAGAAGCGTACCAGGCTAAGCAGATCATGTCTGACAATCACGGACTCATGGGAGGATTGCCTTCTTCTGATGACTACATGCTGGAACTTGAAACATGACACTACCATCATAGGCTCTTTTAAATTTCGCCTGCTTTACGTAACGCAATGCATAACCAGTTCAATAAATTAATACAACGTACAAACAAATCAAATACGTTTCGCTCAAGTAATATTTATTCTCAGGAGGGCGATCATATCATTTCTTCGGCAAGATTGCCGCCGTCTCCGAATAGCTACGTATTGATCCAAAAAAAGATAACGTATATCAATTTAATGCCAAACGTCAGATTAGAGATGATATAAATGGAGAAATGAATGCCACCTAGGAATCTTACTGTAAGGCAAACGGCTGACTGTCATTATATGCCACCACAACCACCTTGGTGAAGATCATTCATGAAATTAGATGCATTAGGTTCGTTAATCCGCTGGTTTTGTCGAAAGGCTGTTTCTCACGTTCTAAACCACAAATGGTATTTAATATTGAAGTTACTCTTTCTTTTATCTGCCAAACGTCCGCGATTAAAAAAGAAAATACGGCCAAAAAATATTCTGAATCGCCTGAAGATCAAAAGAAGAACGAAAATATTTTTGAACAATTGTAAATACATTACGTCTTCATGGGACCTTCAGAGCTTGAAAATACTGTATAATGAAATCATGAATTTACAATTTTGACCTTCTGAGTAAATAAAATATTAAATGAAACAAATTCGCGTGGAAGTTTCCCTTTAAAAGTAGATGCTTCACGCCCGTTATTTTTCAGACCTACAGCAAGATGTGTTTGCTTGTTTTTGTTGTTTTTTAATAGTCTTTGGCTCTGAAATAAGCTGATATTTAGGAGGAACACAGGAAGCAGAAATATCTTGCCGTGGAAAGAAAGATCAAACATAAACCTGATGGGTGATAACAGCCTAAAGTTACAATTCCGCACAGCGTAGGGACAACCAGGGAATGACATGGAATTTGTTTGGGCTAGATGTTTATTCAACAAAATTACCGAATATTCAATTAACACAAATACTGGCTTTCACCTCTGTTCGCCCCTCGGCTTCACTTGAATAAATTATCGCTAAGTTTAATTTGAAAAGCGGTAAAATTTTCTGTTTAGTACGTGTTGGAACAAGCTTCGTCGATGTATGCGAAAGCATGGAAGTAAACAGAATGGAAACAAATCTAGTTCAAGTACGATTTTTTTAATAGAGAAACGAAATATCTATTTGAGTCTGTCGATGTAAATGTCGTTCGAAGCAGCTGTCAGACTTACAATGTAAGAGCAGGTATATTCTTCACTCTGATTGGTTGAGACCGGGAGCGGGGGCTTCTATTTTGATTCCTAGTGAATTTCTCGCGAACTGATTTGAATTTCTCGCTGAAGGAGGTGATCTTTAATATTCTGAACTTATGTGACACAAAAAACAATCCGTTCTGGTCAACGGTTCCGTACGATTATATATTATCTGGTTTGTGATGTCTCGATGGAGGATTTTTTCAATTGCGAGCGACATTTAAGGCGTAAAAATTGACAAAGCGTTTCTGAGAGCCATGCCTAGGTCTTACAACAAGATGGACGACACCGACCCTCTGGCCGCGAATGAGTCTCTGGTATTTACATTTTGTTGTTTTATGTGTAAACGTAGTAGCTTAAATTTAAGGTTAATTTTTATTTGGTTTTTCCAAAAAATCCGCTTTGCTCTTTAATGTGCCTCTGCATCTCGAATCCTTACTCAAGCAACCAGTCCCCCTAATTGACATCCATCGCATCCATATTGTATCATGCGAGAAAATTTGTCAGAAATGCGGTCGCAATTTTTTCATCGAATCATCCAAGCTAAAATCAAATAACAACGTCATCAGAAGGTACGGAGAAGGTAAAGAAAATTAATCGTGAATTATAACCTTTTCAGTTAAGACAGGTTGTGTGATTGAAAACTTGCTGCTTTCAAAATATACGATTACAAACTTCAATTTCGGCTGGTGTTTCGATTCTCTCCTTCCGTCTTCTGAAGTAAGATAAAATTAACGCAGAAATCTTCTCAAAGTTGCCCACGAAAAGTCGTTTTCTTTCTTCAAATGCGGTGATTTCGATTCGATCAAAGAGCGACCTAGCGAAAAGTGAAAGTTATTAAAAATGAATGAAAGCGGGCGTCATGGCCGATTTATCATGAGGATATTTTAAATTTCGGTGATATTTTTTTGGCTCTTCTTTCATTGAATTCATCATGTTGGACCGTCGACTTTCTGTTCTTTGGCATAATATTTATTTTTTTCAACACAATCGACAAATTTCTGCTAAGCAGCTTCAAGGAACTAGCTAGAAAACATGTTTATGCAAAGTATAATTACAATGCGGAAAAAAAGGACGGAGTAACGTTAAGGACGGGGAATTCAAACGAAGGAAAAAAACTCGAAAATAATTTGCAAAAGGTACCGTTTGCGCATAGGTACTAACTGAATAATGGCTAGCAGCAAGTTACTTGGAATTTAAACTGGAGATGCGCATTCGCAACAATTGAATCACCGTTTTGTTTTGAAATGAAATTCAGTGATTTTTTTCCCGCGTGTTTTCGTGCTTCGAAAATTTCACCTACAATCCCCGAGGGCTACTTAATTACAAATGAAAGCATCGTCAGGTCGACCTCGCTAAAATCTTAAACCTTTTTACATGTGGCTGTTTGTTTCTCTATGGAAACAAAAGCCACTTCAAAGGCACGAGCCCAACCAGCACGTAGTATTGCGAAGATTAATTATACCCAACATGGAGCCAGTGCATACTGCTACCAGGCCATGAAAAAGAAAACGGGAAAACGAATTTAAATGCCACTTCAGCTTTTTTCTACGCCTCGATGCTACAATTGTTTGTTCAGTTCTCTAAAGAAAGCGTAGCAATTTGCATATGTAGGGTGCTTTCCGTGGTACATGTTTGTATAGATTTAAACAGCGCTGAGGTTTTGTTTATTTTGCTATTATTTTCTGACAACAAAGATACTTGGACGTGTGTTATAGCGAACATTAAAGACACTCGCACGGATTTTAAACGAAATTCATATTTCGCTGACGATGAAATTCTGCCACCTATACGTTTTTTCCCTTTTATTCTTAATCCCTGTCACAAAAATTCTAATTATGATTGAGAATTAAGGCGGTGGTTTTCAATCGTCCCAGTTAGAGTAAGCAACGTGAAAAGGATTGCAATTACTAACACGGCATGCAGTGTATAAAAACAATTAGCACTAATTTTTGAGCACCAAATTTCCAACTGAATATACTTCAGTTTAAAAGAGAAATTAAAACAGAAAAGTTCCTCGGTAATTTTTTTTCCTTTTTCGTAACAAAAATAAAATAACTATTTTAATAAGTGAGCCGTTTCATAGGCGACAGCGGTATTCAAAAACGCATACCTTAATCTGTCATTCTTTGTGTATTTAAAGCTTTATATGTACTTACGAATAACACAACCCTAACTTCTAATCAGACTAATTTCCAAGAACTTCAAAGAACCTTCTAGTATAAATGAAACAAGTCACCCAAGTGTTATTCTACCAAAAGATTTACATAATCGTAAGTTTTTGACATCTCAAGCAGGGACCATGCAGGTTTTAATAATAATAATAGTACGACTGCACAGGAGTTGGGTCACATAACCGAATTAATGATATGGTTGATGACCATGATTGTGTGGGATGTAGATCATTATTGGATAAGAGCAAATATTCCGAGAGAGTGGATACCTCCGATCATTACTACAAAAATATATATTTATCAGAAATAAGCATGTAACACAACAAACAGAAAAGATGTCGTGGCTGGATTCCTCCTTTGGAGAAGTATTTTTTTAAAGAGTCTTTGGATTTACAACAACTTTGTGACGAGAAGCAACAATTAAATTAAGGGAGACAAACTAAAATGATAATTCCTCTTTTTCTTTTACCTATATTTTTTGTTCAACAATAAAAGTAGGTTTCACAAAACCTTGTTCTAGTTCAACTCTACAATCAGCCTGCAATCAAACAAGCCAACAAAATTCTAAAAAAACTAAATGATATTTCAAATTAACTGTGATGAACTTGGGACCCAAAAGGGCTTTTAAGATACCATGAATAATTTATCACAGTCATCATGTGCATGTGCAGAAAGGATGGCAAAATAATGTTAAGGGTTTGAGTTTACTCAAAAGCAATTCATTAAAAAGGCATTCTGGTTGTACTTATTGTCCTAAACTAAAAAACAATAGCTTGAATGATAGAGAAAAGCCTGTCAGCAAACCTGTCCTAAGGAAAAACTGGAATAACAAAAAATGAATAACTCCTATGTCAAAACACATCGACAAAAGTGCTACTACAGATTTTAGGATAACCTACTGTTATTAGCAGTGCTTATACAGTTTCCATGGAGTTTTTTTAAAATACATAAATTTTGGAAATTAAACATGCATAACACAAGTCAAAAGCTAGAGGCTGTGTTCCAACACCTCTTATTCACACTTTGCATGTAATTCAATTAAAATCACAGAATGAAAACTACTCAGTAGAAACATTTGTGACAAATAAACCATACTGAACATGTTTTACTTCACACACTAATTACTTTAGGAATCAAAATAATTCAAATGACTATATTTTTTTCTGGTTAACACCAGGTGTTAATGTTAGCACATCACACTGTACTAAACTTGACAAATGTTTTATTTACTCATTCTCCTTCATAAGCCCAAAAGAATTGTGGATTTCTTTAAAGAAAACTCTGGAATGAGGACAAATGAACCTAACCAATACTTAAAATACAAAATACAGTGGGGAGCCGGTTTTTTCAAATCTAGGTTAAGAAAATCTTGGATTAGTATGAAATCTGATTTCAGATCTGGAAGCCTTGGAAGAAAATTCAGTATCACTCTTATTGTCTTTAATTTGATTACTGGATGCTCTACAGGGAACAGAGAAATTGTCCCCATGAACAAAGGAATAAAAGAATCTGGATTATAATTTGACTTTAGGTTTATAGCACTAATCAGCCTTCAATAAACTGGGCCCTGATCTGGAACACCACTACTTCACACCATGGAAAATAACAACAAAAGTTTTGTATCTTTGAGGAAAGTTTGACAGGTACAAAACACAAATCACTTTCAAATCCCTGCTAGCAAACATTTATACTTGTGAAATAAAAAAGAATATCAACTTATCTATATTGTTAGGCGAATCATGTAGGTAGTTCTTCCATTGCTTTATTAAACATCCAATCTTGTTTCACTAAAACAGTATTGAAACTCACCATAAGGGACTTAATAATTTATGTTAACTCAGATTTCTTGTTACAATCATTATGAAAAATCAGAAGGCCAGGTTCAACCTTACTGCAGTTGTGTGTATAGAGTGGAGCAAATCATTTTGCCAAAAGTACAATTTAAGCCCAACACCAACCTTAAAGAAGTCAAATCTGATGATTGATGATACTTCAAACTGTAGATCTCAGCATAATGATTGATGGTTTGTTTGTTAAAGTACTAAAAAAACCACAAAAGGTACTACCACACCCCTTATAAGCAAATTGTTAAACAATTCACAAATCTTAAGTTATCCATTTCCAGCCACTCAAACATACCTCATAAATTAGATGGTAAAAATTCTTAACAATTGACTTTACCAAAATATACTACTGCAGATATTTATGATCATTGAACAATAAAAATAATTCTTTTCTCTTCTTTTATTTAAATAAACTTAAAATTCCAAAACTAAGGATACATTTTAGTTTTACACACACACACACACACACACACATGTCCTTTACACCTAACAGGCATGTAGGGCAGCAACGTGTTCCCTCCACATCTGGTGATTAGTTTTACTTGCATAAAAAAAGGAAAGAAAATCGTGTTTACAAATACCTGTATTTTGAGAGAAAAATGCATAAATTTGGTCTTTGTTCAGTTAAAAAAACAGCTATGAATTTTTAGAAGAGTAAACTAAATTACAAATGTCAAGGTCATTTGCTATTTTGTTTACAGATTAAGTCACAATAAAAGAACAACAATGTTATAATCTCTGCTCGAATCATTTCAAAGCAAAAGAAAAGCATGCAATTGAAACTCACCTAGTTAGAAGAAATGTCTACAAAAGTTTAGACTTCAAGGAAAAAATCAAAAGTAAACAAAATTCAAAATAAACGTTTGTGTTAAGACCTGTGTTAGGATTGTTATGCCATGATTTCAATGAAGCCTTAGACTTTTGACTTTTACCAATTACTAACTAAAGGTAGCAGGTACCACCTGTTATTGAGATGACAACAAATTACTATGCTTGAATTTTGACATGTACTCTTAGTTTGCTTTACAGTTTGAATAAAGAGCACATTACAGCAATTCCCTTTCAACTGGTACAAAATATATTCTGAAATTTTTTTGGATGTGACACATTTTCTCCAATACATAAAATTCAGTTAGCTGAGATTGTAACAAGAGGTAATTTCATCAAAATAAAATTCACCAAACTTGTTCAAATACTATTTTGATGTTAGAATGTCAAACAAACACTGATTTGTCACAAACTTAACACTGATTTGTCAATAAGGCACAAAACAGTGGATCCTACTGAGAGAAAGTCAGCTTCAAGTGATTTTGTCTGAGATAGAACAATATCCTAGAGCCTTTGGAGAGAAAAACAAAAACAAAAACAGCAAAGTTATAGTGCAATCAACTTAGAAACAAAAATGGAAACTGAGGATCAGAATGAGAAAAATAAGGAAGACAATAAGGCAGATCAACAGGTATTTTTAACTGTTAATGACAGAATGAAGACAGGTTTTATTCATCGCAAATCCCCCGATCATAAAATCAAAAGTTCCATCGTTCAGAATTTCCAGTGTGACAGATTTATGACCCTTCTTATCACTATAGCATTAGCACAATAACTGATTAAAAAGATTAAAACTGAAGAGGGAACATTCTAAGTGAACAATATTTATCTTAAAAAAACACCGGTGACAATAATTTTATCACCACCACTGTATAACAAACTCGTGTTTAGGACCTTTGTTTCACTGACAACAGGTTTTAGCAGCAGTTCAAACTAATCTATTCAAGAGTAATAACACACCTTAAAACTACTTCAAATATTCATATGATTATCATTAAATATGGTACAAGAGCATAAAGGGGGTAAGTTTCTGAAGAAACTGTGTTGCAGCCACAGTGGGGGGTATTACAACTGAGTTGATAATGAAAATTTTCTACCATAGAGATTTTCTAAAGCCTACATTTCAAGCATTTGCCCTTGTCAGAGCTTTGAAAAAAAATCAGCTTTTGAAACTCTCTACCATGGCCAATTTACTTTATCAACTCAGTTGATAGAATCAAATTACCTCATGATAAAGCATTTGTGTACATAGACTAATATTGTAATGATAGATTACCATCATCAGAGTGGCACTGAAATTGGAAACCATCTCTTTATAGCAAGAGGCAGACATATGTGACACAATCTCTTAAGATATCCAATGCAATCACACAATTACTCATTAAATACCAACTGAATTTAAATGGATCAGTAGATCATTGATGATTCTCTCAGTAAATAATAATTTTTAATGAATTTCAACATTTTTCCCTATTCCTCAACCTGGAGACCTACTCAAGTTATTCATAACTATTGACCACAATTCCCACAAAAAATTCAACACAGCAGCCTAAGCCAGCTCTCATTATGAAATACCTGAGATAATACTAGAGCCCTGATGATTCAAAACCTATCATATATTGCACCAGTAAACCCATAGTTATTTTGTAAAAGTAATAGACCACACTTTCTATTGATTTACCAGTGGATGACAGGAGAATATGGGAAAATTTTTAAATCACAAACCAGAGACAACTGACTCACAAACCTTTTGGTCTATTGCTTAAATAACATTAATTGTAATTCCACTATTATGTCATATTACCATTTAAGGGAAATGGAACACACAAAATATGCCTAGGTAATGCACTGTAGAACAGGACAAAAACATACAGACAAACCTCAAAGCCCACAATAATTTTTGCATCATGAACAACACTTTAATGGTTTCTTTACATTGTTTTCTTTCACGCACCCCTTATGTAATCTGTACAATACTCACATAAGACTGTGTGACATTTCAAATACTAGAACCCAAAAGACAAGAAAATCAAAATTGGTATAGCAGAATAATAAATCCCTTATTCAATGGTTTAACATATAATATGAGTAAACATTTTGCTCATTGCTCATATTTTTCCTTGCCCCCATGGGGCTTGGAAAATACCAAGCAACTCCCAATACATCTGTGCATATTAGGTATAATATTAAACCATCAAACAAGGTGTATTTATTTTAGCTCAATTGAATTATTCAAATTTTATTTCCAGTCTATGACTGAGAATCATATTAACTACAGTCAATCAAACCTTTTGCAAAATTGGTTATAATTACAGCCTAAAATAGTATACCGGTCTAATGTGCAAATTTGTCAGTAATTTTTAAGAATCAGTACCTGACTATGATAGTGTAGGTAGTGTAATTTAGTGTATGATGCTGACCACCTTAAGGAACTAACCTACATTTGAAGCATTCTTTATAGGAAAATACTCGTTGAAATAATGCTAAATTTCATCAGTTACCATCTCCAATTTAGAAAGATTCCTCATAAGTATTGAATGCAAATAGAACAAGTTTCCATTTCAAAGAAGTACCATAATAACATGTTCATGTAAGATAATTCCAGAATTCAAAGGAGTGTCATCTCTAAAAGTCAGTGAGTAACCTCTCTTATTTTAACAGTTGAAAACTGATCAAAACACCACTTAAAACAAAATTAATGTAATCAAAACATGATCTGAGATTGAATTCACCCTTGCCCTTTGTCACTTATCCCTCTGCTTCCCAAGGTCTGGGTAACTTTGATTTGTGGTGGCCTTTTTTACTTCTCTCTCTCTCTCCCTCTCATTTATCTTATTACTGAAGGCAAATCAGGCCTTTGACATTTATATACACAAATGAAGCACTATTTGCACATTAATAAGCAAACTCTGTCCGTAAACTTGAACAGCTCTTGAAAAGTAATCATCATCATCACTGATAATAAATCCTCCTTCAATTAACAATTATAATGGGATTTTTTGATTGTCACTTTTCAGTCACATTCAATATCCTATTTTCCTGGAATTACTTTTAATTCATGATCAACTATAACTGTTGTATTCAGAAATTCTGTGTAGTGCTAAGATCCTTTGGTATAAAAAGGCAACAGTTTTAATTCTCTTCTTTTTCTTCTCATCTTTCTTTCTAGGAAATGGCTTCTTATAATACTTTTGATCCAGCTTACAATGGAATTTACAAGGTTCTGTTCCCTAGCAACCATCTAAACACATTGACTGAGTTAAATTAACACAGTGTTAAAAAAATTCAAGGATTTCTGTGTAATTCAATGCACTGACAAAACTCTGATAGATTTACATGTACCACTAAATTGATTATAAATTGTTCTGAAAACTGAACTTGATAATATCCTAAGGCACATGAATTCGTTATTACACAGGAAACAAATTAATCAAATAAATACACTAACCACTAGTAAAAGCTCCTAACCTTTCCCTGAAGAATGATAAACCTTTCAATTTTAAAAAAATTGACCCTAGAGGTATTTCTCAAGTTCATGCAAAATTTTGTGTTTATAATCACTTGACTGTAGAATGTTCATTTTTGTTATACAAAATTAAATATGTAAAAAAAAACATACAGTAAAAGATTCACAAAAATTACTTTTAGGAAACAAAAAGATTTTTTAGCTATTGCAGGATCCAAACAAAAACATGCCAGAGATTCACAAAATTACTTTTAGGAAATGAAAAGATTATTGAGTTATTTCAGGATCAAAACAAAAACATATTATAACATTTAGTTCTTTTAGCTTTTCATCAGTCTAATACCTGCTGTATACTTCTCACCATCTGACTTTCATTGAGTTTTGTTTATCATGCCATTCACCAAATGTTTCTACTAATCTTTGAATTACTCAGTTTCTAAAAAACTCCTAGTAACTTGAAGAAAACTCATCTCCATTCTCCCTTCACACACAGTAAATAAACCATACTTCTTTGAAACAGTTGACAATTCAAAAAATTTCCCATTCAGCAGGATGTTCCAAGAATCAACCATATGCACTGTCAATTTAGTCACCATTTTTGAAAACTTTTTCTTAATTAATTAATATACTAATTTAGTTAATTAATGACTTTACAAATCAAATATATAATCCCTCATTAAAATATAACATAACAGAATAACAAAAGTTAATTTCAAGTTTAATCTAGTTATAATAATTAAGTAATTAATGGCTGCTTAATATTGAAAATTATTGCATGTAATGACTTAAAAAATTACATATTACATGTATTAGAGTTAAATAATAATTTTTCATGTAATGAGAGGCTCTGAGAGCAAAACTTATAACAATTAGCAGTTTCATTAGCTCCACCAAACCATATTTTTTCACAGGTTTACTGGTACTCAAATTCATGTAGTTGCAGCAAAACATATTAGGTGTTGTAAGACCAGAGAACCCCAGAATCTGAGGATTTTTTGTGAATGCTACAAAGTGATATTTCAAGGCAAAAATGTCACTCAGTTTGAGTTGTAAAAACTGCATAAATAAGTCAATGAATTATTTTCAATGCAGAATTTTGATAATGATGAAGACATGAGTGGTGAGAGAGGTTGCTACTTCAAAGATGGCAAAAGAAGGATTGGTAAGCTGTCTTTTAATAAAAACCCCACACTTCACTCTTCATGAAAAACATATGCTACAACTCTTGTGCACTTACAATGGTTGACTTTGTTTTTCTAACTTTCTGACAAGAGTTTATAATAATAAAATCCTTTAGCAGTTTCACTCATGGGCCAGTAGTCAGCCATTCTCCCCGAGAAGCTATTCTCCCTGAGAAGCCATTCTCCCTGAGAAGCTGACCCCCACCTCCCTTTGAAAAAAAACCCCACCCCAACCCCTCCCATCATGCAATCCTTGTTTCGTCTGATTTTAAGATGGTTACAAATTACTGCTTGTTTTACAGACTTTGTGCTTGTCTATGAAGAAGAAGAGAAGGCGCCTCCACCTAAACATCTTGAGAAAAGACAAAAGTTTCTGGAAAATTTAGCCAAGTCTCAGCTGGAATTTGAAGAGGTACGACTTTGGATAAATTCATTTTTAGTATAAGCAGTATGAGCCTTTAATTGTAGGATTAAAAATCAATACAAAGCTTGTAAATTGGTGTACACAAATCCTTTACCTGTGTAATATTAGCATTCCGAACGTAGCTAGTCGAGAGTTGTAGAGAGTAGTAATGGCAGAATGACGAAAGACTAACGTTCGAAACGTCAGCTTTGAAACTCTTAACCGGACCCAATTCACGATATCAACTCAGTTTATAGTGCCAAATTACCTTTGTATACTCTCCCACCGACGCAGCACCACAGTTTCTTTAGAAATTTACCCCCTTTAATCACAGCGTCCTCTGCTTCCAAAATGATTACCAAGTTTTCTTGAGACATAAAGATAGGGCTTACACCACAGATTATGCCTTTTACATTGAGCACCAGGTTACCCCTGCTATTTTTATTCAAGATGGCGGATGAACAGTGTAACTGAGTAGGAAAATATGTGTTGAAAAATTCCATGTTTAACCCATAGGAGGTGACTCAAGACAAGAAAGTCAAGTTACATTTTATCAAGTGTCATGCTCCATGGGAAGTGCTATTGTTCTATGCAGAGGAGCTAAACTTCAGAGCCCCGCTCGAGGTTAGAATCCAGCTATCTTCATTTCTGTTTGCATTTCTTTTCAAGTAACGATAAAAAGGATGAGCTTTGGGAAATTTAATAGAGAGAGAATGTTTTAATGGTAAACTGTATAATAGCTATTTATTGTTAACAAACTTTAACTTAAAATGATTCTAAATTTGCACTTTTTATCAATAGCTTCGCACAACGAAGAAGGTAAACTGGTCAGAAAGAATCTTAGAAAAGTTTCGCATACCAAACATCTTCAAGGATGATGTACCAGGCACACCCAATGATTACTTCACATGCACATTCCAAGCGAACAAGCTCAACAAGTAAGTTGGTCACCCAGCTGGACCATTACAATTTACCACGTTACAGTTTGCAGGATTTTTTTTACGAACAATCAACTCGTTACACGCTAACAACAGTATGCATATTCTCCACACTTTCCTTCACTCAATGTGTATGGCATGAACAAGGAGAATTTTTCAAACAGACTAGACCTTCTTTGGTTGGTGATCATTTCCTTTATTCTCATGACATTGTTTGATTCACAGGTGATACTGTTAGGAGAAATTAGATGACAGTCCCTCTTAGGGGTTAAAGGGTTAACATACTTTGCAAACTATGCCAAAGAAAGAAATGATCCTTGCAGGTCAGCTGTGATATGGGCAATTGCAGACCTGAAAAACTTAAGGCTTTAGCAGGATTCAAACCAGTGCCTCCCAGGCACAAAATTTTGTGTGTTAACACAATCCTAGTTATATTATTTTATTTATATATGCCCATGTTCCGGGTCAAATTAGGTTCATGTTTCAATATTTTTTTCATAATTTCTGCCAGGTTTATTGGCCATGAAGATCAAGATAACTACTTTACAGAAACAGAAAGAACAAGAGTGGTAAGTAGCTGAGACTTTTCAGTTCTCTTCAAATAATTGCAACATACACATATATGCATGTTTATGGCCTCTATCTCTTTCTCATACAAATTGTGGTATATATCATTTCAGCTATCACTATGAACTCAAAACCCATGAAAATCTTGTGAAATAATTCATTGTAAATTCCCAGATTTTTCACAGGATTTTCATGGTTAAATCAATGACATTTTCATGGTCTCAGTGCCATGAAAAAGACCTGAAAAATCCCATGAAAAACCTGTGAAAATTTCCATATTCACGACCCATGAAATATTGAGTAAAGTGACCTAGAAGCCATGAAATACCCATGAAAATGGCATTTCATGGCCTTTTCAAAGGTACTGAGAAACCCATGAATTTCAAGCCCAAAATTTCATGGGGTCAAAGTTCACTAGTTTTTAATGGGTTGCAGCAAATCATGACCCATGAATATCCTGTGAATATGTAAAAAATTCATTGACCATGAAAATTTTCCTTGAATTTTCATGGCCTCTACATGGTTTTTTCATGGCACATGAAAGTTAATTGCCAGTTAGTTTTCATGGGGTTGTTAGGAATATGCAAGCACCATGAAAATTCTTTGGAAACCCTATGAATTTGGAATTAAAAATTCTTCACTTTTCTTGTACCAAAGACTGTACTACAGCGTATAGCTTGCAGTATACCATAACTGTAATACATACACTATCACTTAAATTATACACTGAAGAACTAACCTATCTGTGAAACTTCTTGGTCCTGTTGTACAAGCACACACACATGAAAGACATGACCAGAAGTCTGGATTCTCTGATAGTTTATTTTGTTTCACCAGCTGTACATAAATATTACTTTAGGATTCCAAAATTGTGATAATTCAGTTTACACTTTCTTAAATAAAAAAAGTTGGTATGAAATTTTCTGCATAAAATTAAGATGTTAATGATTTTTAGCTCTATTTTGATATTACTGATTTTCCTTGTGGAGACAGATTCTGCTCCTATATTTCTGTTTATTTAAACTATTTTGAAGGTATATAAATAAATTTGATGTGAAAAATATTTGGACGAAATTATTGAAAATATACTCACTGGTTTGATGTATTTTTGTCTAAACTTCAAATATCATTTCCTTCGTCTAATATCATGTGTAAAATGTTATGGACAGTTATTATAATGTCTATTTATGTAACAGCATTCATGTAAATTTCTTGATATGTTTTACACTTGTGATCAATACTCTCAAGGTAACTAACAACAAAACAATTACCAACTTTCTGCACTCTTGCATGTGTGAAGATATATCTATGGCTGACTATGTCAGTGTCTCTCTGTTTTGGCCACCTGAATGTGCCATCCTTCTTTCGGTTATCATTACTATTTGCATCTTCATCATCATTTGAACCAAGATAGGCTGCTTTAGCAAGTTTGCTTTTCCTTTCATCAGTTTTGTAGACCAACACTCTTCACTGTTTGCAAAATAAAGGGAGCACATCATCAGTTATCTAAGAGCCTTTCTTATGTACGTACTAAACCTAGAAATGGATAACTCGCCAAAACAGGTTCTTTTCAACATGAAGCCGTCAGATATTAAGCGACGCACTGTGGAAGTGGGGTGAGGTATTTCGTATTCAGAATTTGACTGTATTTTTTATTCCTAAGAACGGTCGAAAGTATTTCCATACAAACTCTTGTGATGTTTCGCCAGATGATCACAGAATAAAGATTTTCAAGTTAAATCAATAGTTAGTGCGCGCGCTCCGATGTTTACGCGTAATAAGATGACCAAGCTTGAACTTACCCCTTCACGTTGTAATGCATATCGATAACTTCATCTTGAGGAAACCTCTTTGAAAAAACTTTTCAGACGGTCCATTGCGTTGATCTGGAAAAAAAGAGACTGCTACACAAACACTACGAGAAATGTAATTGGAATGGAACCATTCCGTTCGAGGTACGAAAAAAACCGCCACTTCTTCGTAAATCACGTGTACTTTCACGTGGTGACCTTAGGTCATCGCAGCCATCATAGGTCAGCGGTCACATAGTGACCTCACAGGTTATCGTGATCGACGTTACGAAATGACTCCGAAGAGGTCTCGTTGCTGCGTCTGTAATCTTACAAAATAAAGCAGCACAAAAAGCTGTTCGGTATTTGGAATTCGAAGCAAGTAACAATCGACAGGACATCAGAGTCCAAGAAAGTCAGAGCTGACATCGACAGTGATTCCTGTGAAAGCGATCACGAAATCAACAACGATGTTGTAGAAGGCAATCTCAATGAATACATGAAGGTAACGTTTCATCCCGACTGAGAAGATGGCCTGACTCTGTTAACCGGCGACTCTATGAACGAGGTAAAAATAGCATTTTTTTCAGGTTACATTTGCACACTATTCAAAGTTCCAAATTGAGGTGACAAAGTGATTGATTTTTCATTGTTTTGTTCCACATTTCGTGTAGATGCAATGCGTACTATTGCTGTGCAATTTAAGCATCTGTACTCTGCAGCTGCCTTACAGGAAAAGCCCTAGAAGATTCCTCAGTCGTAAGAATGTAAGAGAAGGCCTTGAACAGGTTTCCAGAGTCATGGCTAACAATCAAAGCCAGCAGTGAGGCAGAAAAAAAATCAACAAAGTCGTCCAGGCATGGCGAAGGCAAAAATGCCCCAAAAAATCAAAGTGAGGATCAAACATCTGGGTCATTGCCTCCAGCCTCATTTGTCTCAACAAAGGAGCAAATTGAAGATCCATTGTTTTTAGTCATTGTTTTGTGATTTCCTGTACATTTTACGTTAACAAAGGCCACTTAAGATGTTTAGGGACATTTTCATTCGACAGTTTTCGCGCTGTACACCAAAATTCCATCAGTGGATAAATTTATAACAAGTCAGTTCCACGGATCATGAAAGTCAGCTCGTTGATAAATCAGTGACTGTGATGAACTCATTAATACCACTTTTAATGGCCTATGGATTTATCAATGAAATTCATGGGCAACAGATTTCAGGGAATATTCATGGCCCATTAATTTTGTTCTCCCAAAACAAATAAATTGTTAGCCCATGAAATGCTGTTTGATTGCAATTCATGGGCATGAAATTCATTCTGACGACTTTCTGGGGAAACTAATGGGTCATGAAAGTAGACTTTGAAGAAATTCATGGGTCATGAAAGTAGGCATATAAAGAAATTCATGGGTCATGAAATTAATTCTGGTGACTATCATGGCAAATCAATGGGTCATAAAAATAGACTTTGAAGAAATTCATGGGTCATGAAAAAAATTCCCCTAATTCATGGAAAATTCAGGGCTAAAAATAACCCCATGAAATTTCATTTTGCAGTATTCATGGGCCATGAAATGATCTTCATGGGTTTTTCACATGAAATTCATGGAATTTTCATAAAACTACAGTTCATAGTGTATCCTCTCTTACCAGTCAAGACACAAAAACTTTTTAATTCCTTACACCTTAACATCAGTATGCATATTCTCCATACTGTTCTTTATATATTTCTTATGGTGCTGATTAGGAGAATTTGTTTAAAAATCAAGAGCTTTCAATTACTGTAGTTGATGGTCATTTCCTTTACTCTTGTGACCTTAAAGTCTAATCCAGGGGTGATTTTGTAAGAAGAAGTTTGCTAGTCACTCTTAGGGTCAAAGGGTTAAACTGGTGATTTTGATTAGAATTAGTATTTTAGAGTTAATATTGTTAATGACTATCATTGTAATAATGAATTTATACTTTTTGACTCCAAGTGGTGTATAGCAATAAAGGATATGGTAAGGATAGAGTTAATATCTCATAGTAAAATACTCTGCCTTTCTTTCCAGGTGTATGAAATTATGGAAACAGCTCCATTTGGCAAGAGGCAAAAAGGAGAAATTGGTAAGAATTACTTTTATGTGATCATAGAAGTAAAGACTGAGCAGGATCCTACACTTTCTGATGAGTTCTTAAATAGAATACCACCTGTGCTCTCAAGCATCATCTGGAATTATTATAATACTTTTTTTTAATATTATGCACAAAATTTAGGATATTAGGGAAGTAAGGATCAAGCTCAAGAATTTCTTTCAAAAGAACCAATCACTGTTCTCATAAATATGTTCTAAAGAAAGGTAGTATAATAAGAAAATGAATTATGTTTCTCTACAGGCATTAATCGTCTTGTTGAAGAAGAAGTTTTCAAGGCTGGGTATCCTCTTCATGTGGTAAGGTTATGTGATGTTTTTTGCCACCATTTTAGATATTTATTCATCTTTTTAAATTGAACACATGAAATTTTGCTCATTGCCAACAGTAAGGTGAAATATATTTTTGTCCAGAGAACTAGAGGTTGACAGTGCTAATGGTATATAGAGCTGTCTTGTGGAAGTATCTGGGGATTTAATTGGCAATAGGTAATTTTCAGTTGTTTAATCAACCCTTTAACTCTCAAGATTTTCTAGTAAATTCTCCCCTCCAGTTGTCACACATTTCCTTGTAAATCACTTACAATAATTTGGTTTTAGATCAAGATAATAACTTCTATTTGAAGAGTTCCAGTAGTCTCACTTCTGGGACTTAAGGGGTTAACTAAGTGTGCTATATCAGTTAAATTAAAAAATCCTATAAAGGACAATTGCTGACTCACACAATTTTAGTACCACTCAGCTGCATAGTAAGTAATAAATACACATTTACACATTTTTTCACACCAGGGACCTGCAGAGCTGCCAAAGGAATGGAAAGAAGGACCTGATGGACCTGAGGAAATCAAACTTAACAAAAGGCAGATCCTGAAAGAATACTGGGCACGGTGGGGAAAGTGGTTGAAGTATCAGCCTCTTGATCATATCAGGTTTGTAATACTACAATTAAATCGTATTTTGTTTAATTTGTATTTTTGGGGAGGGGGTACTCAAGAGAATTTTGTATCAGATGTTCTGCTTTGAGGTTTAAAATCTTAAATGTGTGTATACAAAAGAGTTTTCATCATACCAAGAAGCGAATATAACCCTTGCTACTTAAGCATCATTAACACAAGTCAAATAGAGTTGTTCTTCAGAAGGAGCTAAATTAAGGAGTTAGTAAATAGAAATTGGAGAGATGGTAAGTTTTGAGCTCAGTAAAGAAATAAAGAAAGATGTTTTCGTCTTGTCACGAGCGTGGGACAAAGAAAAAATTCTGAGTCCCTGTGAGGAATGGAACCTCAGACCTTCGGATTCCACACACCAAACATCTTTCTTTAATTAAGGAGTTGTTTGACCAATGTGCAGCTGCCAATACACCCAGCCCATTTGTTATGAGATGTGATAAGTTTTTCTACTATGCTGTCAAGTACACTAGTCTTATATATCAATTTGTTATTTATATTTCAGGGAATACTTTGGAGAGAAGATTGGTATTTATTTTGCATGGCTAGGTAGGACTGTTTCCAATTTTATCAAATCTCCAACACAAATCTGAAGTCTCAGAGCTTCCAAAAATTTTTAAAATTACAATTCAAATTAATTCAAGATTTTCAATTCTTGACCAATGGTGATGTTTAGGTCAGTACACAGCATGGCTTCTCATGCCATCATTTGTTGGACTGCTGGTGTTTCTGTATGGTGTCATAACCATGAATGGACCTGACAACAAACCTGCGTGAGTATCATTCAACCATTAACCTCTTCACTGCCAAGATCTCTTAAGCCTTTAACTCCCAGAAGTGATTAACATAAAACTTCTCCCTACAATATCCATACATTCTTCAGCAAACAGGTAATGAGAATACTCAAACTATCAGGTAGAAGCTGCTATCTTGATCTAGCACCAAGTTCTCATAACTAATTTACAAGGAAACGTGTGGCAGCTACATAGGATAATTAACAATCAGATCTTGCGAGTTAAATAGTTAAGTAATTCTCCTTGCTCTCTGCTATACATTTCTAATGATTTGGTGTTGGATCAACTGATAAGTAAGTTTTTGTTTTCAGCCTTGATGTGTGTAACAGTCCTCCAGGAACCTACATGATGTGTCCATTGTGTGATGAGTCCCTTGGGTGTCATCCAGTTGATCTTCACACAAGTTGTATGCTGGGCAAGGTGTGTGACCTCTCTGTTCATCAGAACTTGAACTTCCCTTTGACTTTTATGAATGAGGGAGTTCTGCCTAGTCATCTATAAATGTTAGCCAACTCAATACATCAAAAGATCCTCTCCCCTTGGAGCATGCTGTCATTGATGAAAACAAAATAAATAAATAGATTCTCTGTCAAGCTACTGATTATATACCACTATTTTTTCATGTTCTGTGACTCATATATGTTAGTGTACGTAAGGTCAATAAAATCAATATCTAACCAACATTTTTCTATTTCTATCCTATCCACAGGTTTCGTACTTGTTTGACAATGCAGCCACAGTTTTCTTTGCTGTCTTTGTCTCCTTTTGGGGTAATTATCATCTAAAAAAGCCTCCCTAGAAGTTACTTCTATTAAATATGCATGAGACAAAAACGTACACATAGAAACATACATGCCCTCTACATGTCTCTCAATGAGCTTTCTTGTCCATCAAGTTTGGCTCCACCTGTGGTAGTGGTCAGAATTTTTTTAAAAAAGTAACTTTTGTCAGTGACTTGGGCTTCTAATCTCATGGTTGTGGTTATTTTATTTTGAAGCGGTGTTTTTCTTGGAGTTTTGGAAGAGAAAAGAAATAACCCTGGCATATCACTGGGATGTTCTAGAGTATGAGGAAGAGGAGGTAATGTAAACAAATGTTCCTACTGGGGGAAATATAATTGTTGTAGGTAAAATGTGGCCAACACTCACTGGTTTATAAAGGAGGTCACCATCTATTCTCTTTTATACTGTAAATGAATTAAGGTAAAGTTTCTAAAGAAAATGTGGTGCTGGGTCGGTGGGGGATATGAAAAGATAAATGGGGTTTATCAGCTGGGTTGATTATGTAAACTGACCACAGTAAATAGTTTTTAAAGTAGACATTTGGAGCGAAAGGTTCTAAATCGAGTTTGTTAGAGTCTCTTGAAGACCTTTCCTAGAATTTATTCGCCTTGACATTGTTTCTTTCGTTTGTTCAGGAACGTCCACGGCCAACATTTGCAGCTTTAGCACCAACAGTAGAACGAAACCCAGTAACAGGAATACTTGAACCACATTTCCCTGATGAGAAGAGACAACCTCGAGTCTTCTCGGGAATAGCTATTGTTATTACTATGGTAAGATGTTAGTAATACTGATTGATTAAGTATTGTCAGTTGAGTTGATAACGTAAATTGGCCACCATAAAGAGTTTTAAAGCTGAAGTTTCGAGCGTTAGCCCTTCGTCAGAGCGAATGGAGGAATTGTGAGTTGTGTGTTAGTACTGTGCAAACGACTAACATAGTTTACCCTTAATTCGGCATCGCTCATTTTCTCGTTTAGACAGGCCTATTTGTCAAAATGTGAAGTGAATATAACGATGTTTAACTGGCGGCAGAATGACAGCACTCAATCGCATCTGATTGGCGGAGAATACCGCATCTTAGCTGTAATTTTTTTGGAGCATTTAGTTAGCATTGCCTGAAAGTACAGGCAATCGCTCCATTCCCGTGCATGCTCCACCACACCATCTCTCTTACCGTCTCGGTTATGTTCGCATGCCTCTGTTTTTGATTTGGTTTGGTTTGGTTTGTCTTGTTTTCGCACGCAGTTGTCTGTTTTGTTGTCTGTTTTTTCGCTTATTCAAAGTACATGTACTGATCTGGAGAACTGGGAGTGCTTAGGTAATTATATTATGAATATTATGAGAACTATCTTCAATATTATTAACCATACGTACCTTTTTTGTTTGTTTGTTTTGTTTATTTTTTTTTGTTTTTGTTCTTTTTGATCAGGTTTCTCTAGTGTTGGTGTTCATGGTGGGAGTGATCGTCTATAAGCTATTGGTTTACCGACCGCTGGCTTCTAATCCATCCACCCGAGCTCGAGCTCAACAAATCGCTAACATCACTGGCGCATTTGTCAACTTGACAATCATCATGATCCTCAGCAGGGTGGGTACAGTCTATCACATACTGCTAGTCACTGTATTCATATCTTTAAAAAGCATTTCTAACGGCGGGTAGTATATATTGGTGGAAAAGTCCCAAAGTGGAAAACTGTCCGGGAAAATTTGACAGCTGTCCGAGGAGCGCAGCGTTACATTCCATGGCATGACATCGAAATTCAATAGATAGTCCTAAACAATCCTTTACGCAATCTCTTTTGTACCCACAAAGAAAATATTGTTGAAGTTGCCTTCCCATGCAAGGGTAATTTAGAGTATCAAGGAAAAAGAATGAAGTTGTTTCATATTATAGGTAAACTGAAGAATTCTGCATTCCTTTGTAGGTTTACGAAAGAGTCGCCTTAGCATTGACTCATTGGGGTAAGTTGTCTCAAATTGATAGTAGAAGAAAAGGAAATGAATCGGTAAACTTAAGCAAAGGGCTCCCCTCTCTGTAGAGGGTACAGTGATACCCTGTTACTGACAGACCAACCCTTGTCGCGCTGGAAGAAGAACGTGACCACTCCTTGTGGTGAACTGGTCTCATAAAGTTTGTGTTTCTTTATGCCCGTAGAAATGCACAGAACACAGACGGAGTATGAGGACAGTTTGACTTTCAAGGTCTTCGTGTTCCAGTTTGTGAACTTCTACTCGTCCATCTTCTATATTGCATTCTTCCAAGGGAAAGTAAGAAAGTAGTTTTAGGAGCATATTAAACGATTAGGGTTTTTTGCCCATCACAACTCAACCCGACACACAAAGTGTTAATATCAACACTTTGTGTGTCCGGTTGACGACCTCAACTTACACAAACTACGATCCCATAACGCCCCACTCACTCTCGTGCCCGCCGTCCAGGCCTCTTATTGACGTAGCGGCAAAATATTCATTTATGCTGTTACGACCATCACAATTGACCAAACACCCCTTTTTAGCGCTTGGTGTTGTATTCTACATCAAGCCTACATCGCGTGTGATCGTCCAGTTGATCATGTTTATAATGTCGCGCGGGAAGTTATTTTTCAGAGATTTTGGAGGGGTGGGGAAGGGGTTGATAAAGGAGATTTAACTTCAATATCAGTGCAGGGTACTCATGATTTGTGGATTGTGCATTTTGTTTGTAGGCTGGTTGGTTACCCCGGACATTACCGCAGATTGTTTGGCCTTCAGGCAAGAAGAGTGTAAGCTAGATTGTGAAAGTCATCATTAGGTAGAGTAATGGTGTCACGCTCACATTTCGAGACTTTACACAGCCAGTAGGTTTCGTTATTGTAACTCACACCAACATATGATTTGTTGTTTTACTAGTGTGCACCTAGTGGCTGTCTTATGGAGCTGGCTCAGCAACTTGTGATCATCATGGTTGGTAAACAAACCATAAACAACGTGCAGGAGATTGTTATTCCGTAAGTATAACGCTGAGTTAGATTAGTACATAGTGGTTCTAGGACATCCTGGATTGTTTCGGCTTTAGTGTTGAGCGCTTTTAGATTGAGTATCGTAAAATCAAAACCAAAGTAATCACACCAGCTTATCAGAAGAAAGGAAAGGACTTTTAAGAGCCAGTGAGAACTCAAAGTAAAACCAACCAAAAAGCGCGGGAAGATGCGGGTGACCAAGTCGTGATTTGCATCTGATTGGTAGAGAAAGTGCTGCGAGTTTTTTTTGGACCAATCACAGAGTGAAGTAACTCCAAAACCAACGCAATCCCAGGAAACTTTCGACACTCAACTGAATATTGCTCGAATATTATATGATTCATCAAGCAATCAGAGGCAAACCTTAAACCAATCGCTAACCAAACGTTTCTCCGTTCTCAAGCCTGGTTGCGAGTGTGCCTGTATTATGATAACCTCTTTCAGTTACTTAGGTTTGCTTTTGCAGCTCTCATAAAGAGATCTATTTTTTCTGCAAAGAAAAAAAAATCATGGCT
Source organism: Pocillopora verrucosa (assembly GCF_036669915.1). Taxonomy (NCBI): domain Eukaryota; kingdom Metazoa; phylum Cnidaria; class Anthozoa; order Scleractinia; family Pocilloporidae; genus Pocillopora; species Pocillopora verrucosa. Next base: position 10,136,877 of record NC_089320.1, on the reverse strand, counting down.
TTGGGTAACCAGCAACCTGAAATTTATAAGACGATGGTTCAGCATTTAGGGAAGAAGCTGAGGGTTTTCCAGACGAAATTGTTGGCTGATCGAAATTAAATACCTCTCATAAGTGAAGTGCTTGATGATTTGTCTGTAGGATGTTAAAACAATGGCTCAAGAGAAAGAAGCGCGGTACATCCAAAGAAGAAAGCCAACCTCGTTGGGAGGCCGACTATGAACTGGTGGAAAATGAAGGACTCTTCCAAGAATACTTGGAGATGAGTAGGTGTCCACGGAAAATATTGCTTTTGTAGTAATAGCTAACAAATAGATTCCACCGCTCCATCGGTATCGCAGAGATCATGGGTTCAAATCCCGTTCGGGCGTGAATTTTTTTTCAGGCTTTATTTTCACTACTACTTCACAAGTAGCGTTCATAACTGTGAGGATCGCTTCCAGATTCGAAATAGATTCCATGTTGCCATGCGCTTGTTCAGTAATAGAACACAGATGACATCAAATGTGGTAAGAAAAAAAGTAGGATACCAGGCAAGCTTAGTATGTCACTGCTGTTCTTACCACGTAAGAACAACAGTTCTTTCCGTCGCAATTGCTAGTAGTGAAGTTCATATCACAATTTCTGCCAGAAGGAAACATCTGAAAATATCCAACTAAAAATTTAGCTTTTAGCTTGGTGATGTACAATTTTTCTTACAAACTGTTGTTTTCACCCAAAAAGTTCTCCAGTTCGGTTTCATTACAATCTTTGTGGCTGCCTTTCCTCTGGCTCCGTTCTTCGCTCTCGCCAACAACATCTTTGAGATTCGCATTGACTCAGACAAGTTCGTTTGTGAGGTGAGACGACCCATCGCCGACAGGGCTCAAGATATCGGCATCTGGTTTGACATTCTGGACAGTGTTGCTAAGATAGCCGTCATCAGCAACGTAAGTAGAAATATCCAATCACAATAACGGAAATAAATTAAACATCAATCACAAGGTGGCTTGCACAATAGTCGATTACTCTCGTGTAAACAACGAACTTAGAACTTGTTTAAGTCTCTGAATACGTTTTCTACTGCTGGAGATTTTTCATGTGATGCCAAGTCAATAAGGCAAAAATGTGCTCTATATCTGTGTTTATAACTTTTTTTCTGCAGGCCTTCCTCATCGCTTTCACCTCAACCTTCTTGCCAAAGATCCTGTACCGCTTTGCAATATCAGAAGACAATTCCCTAGAGGGATATCTTAACTTCTCCTTGGCTTGGTCTCCCCATAACACTACGGCTGTACCATGCAGGTATGCCTAAGTCTTGTGAGTAATTTTCTACGTAGATACACAAGATATAATTTATCTATCAAGCGAGTTGTTGCATGTAAGGAAGGCTTTTATGTTGACCCAAAGTCAATTTCCGAGTTTTGAACCTTAACGGGATGCCGGTGATATCACAATTATCTGTTACGGAGGCACTGAAACCCAAATTTAATGAGCTCCATGCTAGGAATTCGTTAGATTTCAATGTAGCCAGTAGTTTGAATTTTTTCTGTTATGCTGTACAGCGTTCGAATTATGATTTCGCGAATCTTCTCAGACTGATTTATTCCACTTCTGTTGAACTTTTTCAGATACGCAGAGTTTAGAGATCGTGAGGGTCACTTCACTAGTTTTTACTGGCATCTGTTAGCCCTTCGGCTAGGATTTGTCATCATGTTTGAGGTGAGATTGTCTCTTTCTAATCGTGATGCTTGTAAGTAATTCAGTCGATGTAGCTATCTCAGTTGTTTACTCCAAAGTAAATCGGAATATCCTGTGAGCTCTCGTGGGCTCCCAAAATAGTATTGTGTCACGTGATTCTAACCGTCCGTACACGCCCTATTGCTTAACAACTTGATGAGCGAACACCATAGCCTCACTAAAACGGTTACCAGTCGTTGAGTAACCACGGTCGTTTCGTACCCGGTCGTTTCGTACCCACGGTCGTTTCGTACCCACGGTCGTTTCGTTCCCTGTCAGTTGAGTCACCCTCTCGGTCATTTCACACCTAAACTAACAAAGTATGTTTTCCATGTATTAAGTGAAGAAAAAAGATAACATTTACACGAGCTATTATTGTTAAAAAAAAAAAACACAAGTATCAACAATAGACTTTTCTATAAAATTTCACACTCATCGTGAGCTAGGCAATAATTAAGTTGCTTACCTCGTTTTACTCAACTTTTTTGTCATACGCAACGATTGATATCTTTTCACGCGCTGGCGCGTGATGCATTTTGATTGAATGTATGAATCGATGAGCGGGTTGGGTACGAACCGACCTAAACTTAGGTAAGAATCGAATGCATTTGAGCACAAAACGAGTAAGTACGAAACGACCGGATACCACTGAAACCTGGACTCTTTTATACTCTCCTTGTAGCACTTTGTGTTCTTCGTGTCTCGTTTGATCGACTTACTGGTGCCAGATGTACCACAATCGCTTGAGATCAAGATCAAGCGCGAAGCGTATCTTGCTAAGCAGGCGTTGTCCTGATCACCACAATCTAATGGGAGGAAAGAGTGATGGTGAAAGTGCCGATGATCTGGAGGAAGATTATATACCCTAACTGATGTTTGCCTTTTTTAGTGTAGAAAGGAAATTGCAAGTCCTGAAAATGTGCATCGCGTGATCGCGTCACACTATGCTCAAATTTGCGTGACTCCAGGCTACGTGAAGGGTCACGTGGTACTGCACAACGCCAGTTTTTTTCTGGGTGTATTTTTATGGTCAACTATAGTTCAAAATTTCTCCTCTGAAAACTACCGGTCACCTCATTATTTTCAGGTCTTGCAAACCGTTTATGCTTTTGTAGCTGGGTGACATTGTAGTTGAGATGCAGAAGCCATACTATATACGCTTCAGCTGTGTGGGTGTATAAGTAACAATGGTGACGGTGTACGTGATTGGTTTAAAGAATGGCAAAAATAATTATTGATATATTTATATCCTTAAAATCAACTGTTGTCGTGCGTAGTTTTAGTCGCTTGAGCTGATTTCCTCCCAATTAATGAAATAAAAAGTTATAAGAAAGATTTTTAGTGCATGCAGGAGAGAACGGATGCTGAGATGTTGAGAGTTTTTATTTCCTCTCTGAAAATTACACAACATTCCATGACTTTCTTAAAGTTTTTGTTTTTCGCCGTTTTTATTTTTTTCTTCTTCTTCGTCTTTTTCACTGTAAAGTTATTTATTTCGGTATGAAGGTTTCTTTGGTCTTCATTGGTCAGTTTCAAAAGAATTTTCAAATGTTGAAAACGCTCAAAGATCCTTAATCTTTGATGTGTCAGACAGTTTATTCTATTCATTAAAAACCCTCACAACTCTCAAGGTCACGATGAGATAGCAGAAAAATAGATTATTTATTACCGTTAAAACTATGTTATACGCTGAGGTATTAGGCTGATCGCAATTGCTATCAAAATATAAGTTATGGGGAACGTCCTTATGGCGACGGGTTGATATCTGATTTTCAGATCTTTAGATATTATTTGTTTTTCTTACTGTTATTGTATAATATCTCCTGGAAGGGGAATAATTTCGATTTCACCAGTAGTGAAATCAATATGACACTTATTGATTTATTGACATAGAATGTCAAGATATTTTCCGTCAGCTGCCACTGAAAGGAAACTAGGAAAATCGGTGGATAGAGAGATAGAATCTTATTTGGAGGCAACTTCGTTCCCAGAGTCCTCAATCTTCCTCCCTTGAGGAAGGAAACGAGAGGACCTTGGGAACGAGATTGATTTAGAGGATAAAAGGGGATAAATTATGTCATTTAAGAGGATGAAGCGGAACTAAAACTGGTATTGTTGGTGTTTGAACGACTGATGAAAACATACCAAAACCGACCGGTCAATTGTCACAGGCACAACGGAATCTTCAAAATTACGTTTCTTAACCCTTTGAGGCTCTCTTACAAATACTCATTTAATTGAATGTAATTTATTCAGGTGATATATTTTATTGGAATATTAATTTACGGTTCGTCAGGGCAGAAGAGCTAACAATTCGCATGGAAAGTTCGCTTTCCATTTGTTTTTCAAGAAAAATTATATTTGAAAATTATTTAGTAAGTTATTAAGTTTTATGGGATATTTGTCGGGAAGGCAACATTGTATAGTTCAGGGAAGGAGAGTGTAAATTCCCGTTATTGGGGCTCCAATTGTTTTCTTTACCTAGTTTGGTGTCTAAGCGACTTAATCGCTGTGTATAGTACTTTCTGTCATAAATATTGGTTTAGTTAGTTTCAGCTTGGTCCAATATCTTTATAGTTATTAGCTTTGATAAAGGGTACGACGCTGTGATATTTTTCTCTCTGCTACATTAATTGATACAATTAGAATTACCCTCAAAAATTAATACGATAGTTAATGAGACTTGCTATTAATTACAAAATCAAATTTCACTTTCTTTAATTTTGCTGCACTAACTTACTTCGGGAATAGTGTCCTTCTGAAACCAAAATTAGAATCTCTGTCATCTATATAACGGATTTGGTTTTATGGCAGGTTGTGTAGCAGGGATACCTTGAATCGTGTAGTGGTGTACCTAGTAACTGGATAGTAACAGCGTTGATTCATGTCGTATGATAGTCAGCGGTATAACACTCAAGGGCGGTACACTACCTGCAGGCGGGTGGCCTGGGACTGTATTAAAAGACGTGCAAGAGTGGCTGAAATAAACTGGTTCGTTGGACAATATTGATTGTCTCTTTCATTTAACTTTTGTGGACAGTCTGTTTCAATTGTCATTCCGTCTCCTTTCGCTCGCACGAAAATGCTTTCATGGCTGTTACAGGTCAGGGAGAAGGTAGAGAAAAAATATTCCTTCAAAGGGAGATGGAAAATGCTGACACTTTTTGACAGTTGATAATCCTCTTCTCTCGATTAGGAGGGATTATTCCCCTCTTAATCCAGGTCAAGTTGTTTTGTGGATGAAACTTCTCTTTTTTCCAAACTTTTTAACATTTCAAATTCTTTAGTACGTTTCAATCACACGAAACATGTTGGATTGATAGAGTATTGCTGAATGAAATTGAACAACACAATGGTATCAGGTTTCCAAGAAAAGCAAATATATTTCCATGTTGCGTTAAGGAACGGTCAGTTCACGTGCACTGCATGTGACTCACTAGAAGCATAGAGAAAACGATGGAGGGGAGGTTGAACTGAGGCCAATATAAGGACTGATATATGAAATGGTCAATTCTACATTTGTCACGGAAACATCAGGGAATTTCAAAAACCTTTGGCTCGAAAACCATGACTTTAGATGAATTTTTGCAGCTTAATCTCTAATTATTCTGGTACATCTTTTCTGATCATCCGTAATTTAAATATTTCACGTACCACTAAAAAATCCCTTGTAGCATTTTTATGCTATTAATTGTATCTTACTTAAATGCACAGCACTACATAAACGCGCCTCCTATGTTAATAAATTTGTTTATTTTCCTTGTCTCTACGGAACCTTCCCGTTCATTGAAAATGGTGTTTGTACCTTAATTTGAGCTCTGTTAATTGCCCAAGTTACCTTACGTAGGATCCATGATGTGCGCGTTGGGTTCGTTATTTTTGTTCTTTTATCCTTTCTTTCAGTTTTTTGCAATTCTCGGTTCCAAAAAAAGTTTAAGTTTTAGAAACTCTTTACAGTAGCCAATCTACAATGACCAAACGAAATTATCTTCTAATACCCCTTCCCCTTCCCCTTCCCCCCCCCTTCCCCTTCCCCCCCCCTACTAACACCACACTTTCTTTGGAAACTCACCCCCTTTATAAAAATCTTCAGCTCCTGTTTCCTTCGGCTTTCATTTAAAAATTTTTGTTGACGTCACTTACGATACATATATAAAGTGAAATGAAACATAAGCGAACTCATGAGCTGCAGAATTTCAGCGACTTAACAGATAACTTGCTTGAGTATTTTTGCTGGAGGTGGTGCTGAACTTGCTCTAAAACGGAGCAACACATATTTTTCCAATCTTCACGTCCTTCGATTCTCCTACACCACACAAAAAAAGGATGTTATTATGACATAGCCACAGGAAAATGTCCCCTTCCTTCGCAAAATCAGTCAATTTAGTAAGTTCAACAAAGTTGTTTAGTTCAAGCCCCACACGACTTTTATTCTTATTCACTCGTCCAGTCACAGTATCAAAAACTGACGTAATGCCATAAGCTTATCTAGGTCCTTACTCGCAATTCAGCTAACGATATTCTTGATGACTGGGGTGCTTTCTTTGCGCATTACAGCAATCCTTGGCGACAACGACGAGGAATTTTTTAAGTTTCTTCACCCAAAGGACTGTAATTAGTCTCCTTTATCAATAATGAAGATCAAGCATAATAAAATTAATACAATACCTGTCGAGAAATTTTAACACTTTCCATAACTGCTCTAAGTTTTTCATTCCAATAAGCTGTAACAAATACTCACTAAACACTTCAACATCTTCTTCTAAAGGAGCTGCAAGAAAAAAATATCCAAGGTCAAGAACTTATAGACTTTTAAGGAGCAATGTACCCACAAATGACCAAACGTTAACTTCATGACGCAAGTTGGAGAAGCGGTGATGGTAGAAGTTTGAGATACGATTTCTATTTTTTATTTACCAGTAACTGTTACTTCTACCAGAAGACAAATTACGAGCAGTCTCTTCTTTTCGGCAAAGTCCGTCGCGCAAGCAGAAAAAATCAATGGAAATAAAATTGATATTAGCACGCCGTGTAGAACTCTGCGTCTTACGGTCAGATTCCCATGCGGCTTGCCAACTGAACGTCATCTTTTTTTTATTCGCTGATCTTTTTTCACTCCCGCGACAGACTACACCGATAGGAGGGTATGCTCGTAGTCTTACTAGATGACAAGGCAAAATCTACCTTCATAAGCGGAAGTCCAGTCTGTAATTACTTTCTTTACATCACAAAGGGTAACAGCCTCTCCCAAACGCGCCTATATCAAGGAATATAGAATGTAATTCACTAGGATCAAACTAAGCCAGCAACACAGGATACAACATCTTTCAATATTTCTCGATCAACAGATGGAATGTTATAACTTGTTGCCCAGCACGTTTACCAACATTTAAAAAGTAATTCCAAGTTCATTTACTTTGTAAGGTTAAAACTATAAGATAACTAAGTCAAGAGAGAAGGCAAAAGCGGCCACTGAAAAACAACTCAGAGGAAGAACATCGTGTCATGGCTGCCACAAATAGTTACTTAATCTCAACTTCCAAGAAGTTACAGAAAATCTTCCTCCAGAGATGTTCCTAACTGTCGTCATCGTAATTCTATTTAACAGAATCTTGTCCTGAGACGACAACCGTTCTTGAGACGACTGAACAATGTTTGCCAAACATGGAGCGAGACAATGTAGTACACCAAGCTTGTAAATTAGTACTTATATTTTCGAGTAATAATGTGCCACTAGAGTAGTTTTCAAATGATGCTTTAAAACCAAATCCATTATCATATTAATCATAATCATAATGCAATTTCCGCAAATGTGATTGGTGCATTAGCTGCTTTATGTTTCACTAATCATTCTGTACTGTTGTAATCGGACTGCGTAATTCGACTGTAGTCGGAAACCTGTAATCGGACAGTTGAAGCAGCCAATCATACTAGGTCCACTCGGCTAAATCCACAAATCACAGAATTGATCACAATAACACTCATCCGAAAAACAACTGGGAAATTTTTAAGATAGAGGATTATTTACTTTAGACACTGTCTCTACCGGAGATGTTTGTCCTAAAGGTTTTTTTTTTTCGGTTATGATTAATTGGTAACAGGACCTCGTGTCGTCCAATTCTGTTAATCACTCGTACGATTTCAGACCGAATTGGACTCCACTCGGTCCTTTGACCATATTTATCACAAATAACATTCAGAACAAAGGGTAATATCATCATTAACCAAAGACATCACAAAGTAAAAACAAGCAACCTGCTTGAGGCGTAGAAAACATACTCCTAGAATACCAAGGCCCAGAAAAGTATAGTAAAAGGTATGCCATATGTTAACTAGTTGTACGTGTGACGGATACAGATTACAATTTTTGGTAGAAGAGCGAAAAAAAATTGTATAAGATTAGAAAAAACTAAATTTCGAGAATGGAATTTTCTGTTACCGAATGTAACTCTTTTCACGATAGAGAAGAAAAACAATTTGAAACACTCTCGTCTAAGACCATTTTGTTAGATCACGAGGTATTCTCTAGGCTACAGAAATTTGGTACCTGTTTAGGTGGAGCGATGATCTGACTTTTTCTTGTATTGTTTACATCCTCTGCTTGAAGTCTTGTCGTAAAAGTCCTTTCTGTTTTATGTTCAGATGCAAAATCTGAGAAATGATCACCAAGGCGTCCCTCGTGGACGTTAGAAGGAGCACCAAGCAAGTTTTTTTGTTTACAAGCCTGTTCTATTTCCTGTCTTACGTCTTCAGGAAGTGCTGCGAGAAATTCCGGATCAATTTGTGATGGGGAGGGCAACAAATCTGAAGCCCTTTGAGCCCCTTCTTCTGGCAAATGATTGTCTTCAAATAGAATCCGAGAGGGTTTTGAGGCTGCCTTGCCCTTCTTGTTTTTAATACTATTCTTTTGAGGGATTTGTTTCGGCGTGGTCTCATCTTCCTGAATGTGAGGTAAATAGTTCATCTGGTATTTTACACGAGCATATCAATCCTTAATAATACTTAAAACAGTCGTGCTCTCTAAAAGCTGGAATCCCCGTAATCAGAAAGGTGCGTGATTTGGACAATGGCGACATGTATGCTTACAGAAAGTGTCTTCCTGCAGACGGCATCTGTTACCGAATTTCTGTGTGAAGTTTAATTTAGTCGAACAAGTCAAACTTCTTTCATTACGCTGCGATTATAGAAATATCCCTACGCTCAAATTGATTAACAGCCTCATTTACAACATTGGAAACTCGATACAATGAGACCCCTAATGATTGCAAACAAAACATACTTCGACCCCACAACGATACAATCTTTCAAATAAAAATCCTGATGTATCGCATTTTACGATTACATTTTCCACTCCCTTAGCACCTCACGAATTCGAGGTGTCTCTGTATAATCAAATGGAGAAAGAAATATCTTATCAGCACGAATACAGCCCCAATTATAAACTTAAACGTACAAAAAGAGGCAAACCAACCTCTTGCCTTCCTGTTTTGGCCGCAGGAATTTTCTTATTTCTTGCAGCATATGATTTCTCGATACTCCTCCGAATGTCTTCAGGTAAAGCCTCGAGTACTGTCGGATCAATCTGTGACGGAGAGGGCAAGTATAGGCTCTCTCCCAAGTCGCCCGGCCTTTTCTCTGACCTAGAATTCCGAGCTTGCAGAGCGATCTGGGGCGAGAACTTTGGTAAAGGTGGAAGTGTCAACGCAGTGTCGCCTCTTTCCCGCACAGGGCTTTCTGCTGGTGACCTAAAGTGATTTTCTCCTTTGTTTTCAGGTGCTCTTTCAGAAGCAGAGGGTTCAGTAACATCTTCATTGTCACTCGATTGAGGTTTCATAAAATCAAAGAGTGATCTTGTGTTCTTATTGGAAGTACCAGCCTTTTTGTCGTTCAACTTGCTCACTTGAATTCCCATGCCCCGCATGTCCTCTGGCGTGACACTCAGTTGTTTTAGGAGTGCGTGACATTGTTTGGCTATGACTTGCGCCTCATCCGTGACTGTTGGTAAAGTGCAAGACCGAGCGATGTTATCACAGATTCCATGACCCATGAACTTTCTTGGAGTCGGCGCTCCCGCTTTGCGTACCTTCATCTGAATAAAGGGAAGAATAAAAAAATGTGCAGAAGTAATTGTCATCACACAAAAAACCAGAAACAAAAGGTAACAAAACCTCCAAGAAGATACATTCTGTGTCTTATACCTATTCACACCAGAAAAAGGTGTTTAGTTAAACCAGGTTTAACTGAATGAAATCGGCAACAAAAAACTGAAAACCTGAATTTTCCACAGGGTTCAAGAAATCACAAACTTTCTTTTTCACAGTGTTAAATTTGAAGTCGACAAGTTACATTAAAGAGCTTTCAAGAAGTAAAGAATTTTACTCCGTGTTTGACAAAACAGCTTTAAAACATGTTTACGCTTTGGTGTAAATGGGTAACAAGTCAACGACAACATACGAACTTGAAAATGACAAATAAACGGGTAACAAAATGTACACGTCCTGTTCTTTGTTCGACGCGTGCAGATATTTACGACAGTCATTTGCTTGACTTTCAAGAGAAAAACTACCTCTGAAACAAGTAAAACTCCAATACTATGTGCTACAGTATCTTATAGTCACTCATTTACCTTCAGGGTTATACATTTGCCCTTCATGCCAAGCGACTGAAGTCTTTTTTGTACTTCTTCGGCAAGTTCATCAACAAATGATTCCACCTCACTTTCCTACGGCAAAACGAAAACGTGAAGCAGCAAAAAAAAAGAGATATACAATTCTCCCCAGAAATACTCGATATCTTTCATCAGAGCTGTTAAACATGCACAAAGACAATGGTGATATAATCTCTTCCTTGAGTTCAACATGTGTGGCGTTCATAGAGAACCAAGGAGAAAACTGTTGACCATATCAGTATTCTTCAAACCGTCTTACAGGCCCTCAAAACACCTCTTAGCTTTTAAACCTTTCCAACTATGTGCCTTAGTTTTACCTTTGTGAAGCGGATTCCATAATTGATCTCTGCTGACACAGACTTTCTCTCTCGCTCAGTTTTAAGAGTTCTGTCATCAACACCACGGCAGGATTGGTATAAAGCAAGACCGGTCTTGGGTCCGAACTCGCGCTGTAATGTTTGACAACAGTACTTCTGTAAGTCAAAGCATGTTTCAACTCCCAAAGTTCGCAGCTTGTCTCTCATACTCCATCCAACTCCTGGGAGGTCTTCAACTTTCTGGGAGCCTGGGAAACAACAATAGAGAATGGTCATTAAAACAAAGGCCGGTGCAGAGTGATTACATACTCTTGTAAAAGCGGTAAATAACGAAAGAGTATCATACGCTTAAACAAAACACAAGTCAAACATTCGACAAAAAGACCATTACACATGGAAATGATTGGAGTAGCAGCATCAAACAAAATACGGGTAATACATTTTGTCAAAGATTCTAGGATTGGGTAGAGTAGATGTGAGAAAAATGTCTGATAACATAAGGCATCCTTATAACTTAAGCCATTTCAAGTTTCACTGAACAACTGCAAATGAAGATAGTCGCTTCTTCAGTGTTTTAAAACAGCTCAAAACGCGTCTGACTCGACGATCTCTGAGTTGTACTAAGAGTGTGAGATTTCTAGATAGAAACGTACCCATAAAAGTATTGACATCATCAGAAGGTGATAGGTAATAACATCCATCAGGTTTAGCCACTCTGGTGCACATTCTGGCCAGAAGAATATTAAATGAGACACCAACAGATGCTGTACAGCCGGTGGCTTCCTTGATCTCCCCGCGAATCTTCTCTGCGAGCTGTGTTGGTGTTTCATCCGCTGATAGTTAATAGTAATAGTTATAAATAATGGTAATAGGACTGAGTGGAGTCCAATTCGGTTTGTAATCAACAAACAAAATCGAACGACCGCGAAGCAGGAGTACAATTTGTTACTCAAGAGTATTTTCAAAAGGTGTCGAGAAAACCTTAAAATTTTATTATAAATGGGAATTGTGATTCAATCAAACTATATGACCAATTCGGAACTCCTACGTATACGTAATTGCGAATCGTTGGCACAATTAGCATCAGGCTCTTTGGTTTTAATCTGTCCTACAAACTAATGTATTCCAACTAATTTGATCTATCCAGTAAATGGCACTTTTCTCTGTTGATGTGCCGCAAACAAACAAGTAGTACGTTCAATTTTATCTTTACAAAAAGGTGAAAGGTGGCACAGTTCACCTTCGATATATTTAAAAAATCTGTTTCTAGAGTTTCAAAATCAAAACTTGACCAAATATACAAGACGTACAAACAAATTACCTTCCATGGTCTCTGACACGTCAATGTAAGCCTCATCACAGCTCACAGCCTCTATTTCATGACTATAGGTTACCAAAATATCATAAAGCCTTTGGGACACTTTGCGATATTCATTAAACTGGTATGGAACACAGTGGATATCAGGGCAGAGTTTACGAGCAGGGCCTAGGAACATGCCATTACGTACTCCAACGGCCCTTGCCTCGTAGCTACAGGAAGCGATCTCTGACATGGAGTTGAAGAATGATGCTGGTTTCATTGGTGAAATTTGTGGGTTACCAGCGGATGCTAAATTACCAAAACAAATATAAGCGTTTAGTTGTCTCATGCAAAACTGTAAGTACACTGTAAATTCTCTCTTAGGAAACTTTCTCTTTCAACAAATCTCCCTGAGCGTGCGTCAGCTCATCAGCGAATTTTTCAAATTTTTTCCAATGCTTGGATAATCTGCTGAGATCGATATTTTTCTCTTTTCTTTGGTAATTCTTGCGCATTCAAAAGATGTCACACTTGTAACTAATACTCTGTTCACACCAGCAAATTATGTTTAGTTAAACCGTGTTTAACTGAATGAAAATCAGAAACAGAGAACTGATAACCTGAATTTCTCCATAGGATTCAAGTAATTTCTGACGTGTATTTTCAATAGGCTACATCTGAAGTTGAAAAACAATGGTTTAAGCAGCTTCATTGAAGAAAAAAATTAAACTTTGTTTAACGAAACAGGTTTAAAACATGTTTAAGTGTGAATGGGGTATAAGTTCAATTCAGGATAGAGCAGTTTTCAGTTGGGTGTCAAAAAAACCAAAACCACAGTAATCACAATGACCAATCAGAGCAAAGGTTAACATCATCAAGGTAAAGACAGGCTACCGGCTGGAAGCACATGAAAACGTGAGTGGCTAAGTTGCAATTGGTTTAAGTTTTGCACTTGATTGGTTGAAATGGTGTCACAGGTTTTCGGACCAATCAAAGAGCAAAGTAAAGCAAAACCAAAGCAATCCAGGATTACTTTCAATTGAAGATTGCTCTATTCAAAAACTTCATTGCAACATTTTTGCCTGCAAATAAGAAGCCATTAATGTCCTTGCCCACCTTGTTCAGCTGATGAAGTGCTCTTCCCAGCATGACACACAGCAATGGGTTTGCCTCGGAGATGAGGCTGGTCTCTCAATGTTACAGAAACAAAGAATGAATCCATATCAATATGCATAATAACACGGCCATGTGGCCCTACCCGGCCACTCCCTCTACACTTCCACCCCTTGGCTGCACCAGACTTGATAAGATCACTTGTGTATTTCTTGAATTCTGCTCCCCATGTTGAAAGGTAATGCAGTCTGGAATTATTGTAGAATTCTGATACAAAGTTTGCATCACCAGCTCTGGGTAAGCTGATCGGTTTCTTGAACAATATGGAATCTTCAGTGTTATTTTTAGAGGTTGTTGTCTCTACAGTATCTTGCAAAGAAACATCACCTTTGTCTCCATCATAATTCCTCTTGAATCTTTCTTCTTCTTTACTATTGATTTCACTACTGATTTTGACTTCATAAGTCTCGGTTGACATATCTGTCCTCCTATTAATTGAGTCATTACCAGTAATACCAGTTCTGTTATCTTTATCATTACAAATATCTTGGTGTTGCAACTCTACTTCCTCAGGTGTCCTTGTGTATTGTGGTACAGAGGTACATGAAGATGACTTTTCTGCCATTGATCTACCCTCCCTTGATGTAACTGTTGTGTGTCCCCTTCCCTCAGCAGAAGGTCCCCTTCCCTCAGCAGAAGAGAGTGTGGAAGATGTCACAGTTGATGATAGTTTGGAAGTAAAATTCAAAACCTTCTGTGCAGCTTGGCGTGGTTGATAAAGAAGATAGTCATTAACAGGAAGCAATCTGACTGCTTTTATGCTGTCCAAAATCCAAGATGGATGCACTACTAGTTCATCTCTACAAAACAGTGACAGTTTTGATTGATTTCTTTTGTTAAGTTTCAAAGGATTTGATAGAATATTTGATCTTCATGGCATGATTCACCAATTTCAAAAATGTTCATATTTATTTAATTAGTAGTTAGACACTGTTGTCAATATTATTAATTTTGTTGTGTTGTGAATAATTCCAAAAATAGCTGTCTCACCCAGCCAGAAATAATTGACCCACTTCAAATCAGTAATCCTAACTAGCTTAGACATCAACTGTTATAAATCTATGGTTTTTTAGGGGTTTTACCAAAGAAAACTCAAAACACTTTTGACAAAAAGAAAATAAATGGATGTAGTTCAACACTTTAACATTACAACAATATAATGATCAGGCCAGGTTACCTTGAGAAAGATGTTATGATAGCACAAAAACTACAGTAACTTTAAGTAGGTTTTACCTATCTTTGTATTTCAAATCATTAACAATGTAAAATTTACCTTATCTCTTGGATTTTGCTGTTTGGTAGGTTTGTTGCAATGATATGTGTCACTGAACGCTTTGTGTAGTATTGTTGACAACTTCCACCATATGAGTACACCAGGCGTCGCAATTCATCTGCTGATGGCTCTGTAAAAATATCGAAAGTGATAGACTCTAAATTTTGATCACAGCTTCAGTTGGTGTCAAGGTATTACAGAAGGAAAATTAGCATCTATCCAATGTCTATGAGCAATTTTCTGTTAGACCTTTTGCAATGTACGGACAATGGACAATGTATGGACATGGACATTGTGTGGACAATGGCTTTGATGCGTATTAAAAGAAAATCATAAATATAATTGGCCCTTAATGATTGATGTAGCAAAAAACTATTATTCCAAAAAAAAATTAATCAGTTACTCTGTTTGTAAACATTAGAATCACCTGTGTATCCATTGATGTGAATAACTACTTTCTCAAAGATCTTAGGTACATTGCTACAAAGGAGATATTATTACAATGCGTTAATCAATATAATTCTTAGATTAAAATATTCTGTCAGTGGTGGCAGTCAAAGCAATCCATGGTTGAAATTACATCTATAACTGTGGAAATTTATAGACCTGGACCCAGTTGTATAAAGGGCAGATAACGCTATCTAACAGATAAATTGCCATCCAGCGGATAAGTGATAGCAAAACATATGGCATTATCCACCAGATAGAGACTTAAACAGTCAATAGTGTTATCCGACCTTTGAACAACCAGGCTCTGCATGTAGCTGTAATGACAGTAAGGCTATTGTAGCCATGCATCATTGCTGTAATGGGAAGCGCAATCTTGATCTTTGAACAATAAACATTTCAATAATCCAAACATGACAAATTTGTCTTGATTACTAGTTAATGAAAATTTTTTTCCTATTGGAGCTGTGAGCCAAGGATAACATAAATGAATGGTTCACGGTCAAGTTCACCTTTGCAGAAGCAATAAAGTAAAGTTACACAGCCTCAGCTGTATAATTGGAGGTTTGGGAAATTTGAGAGGCTTATTTTTGTTAGCATGAAAAATATCCTTTATTGTTTATCCATGATTAATTAAATTTTAATCTATTTGAAATAATTAAAGAGCTTAAAGAAGTGAACTTTCATTTCATTGTTTGCACATAACACCTCTACTGCCAAAAATTCTTTAGTTTGGTTTATGCATTACAGATATTTTGTCAAGTAGACAGCAAAATTATATCAAAATACGATTTAATATTTTGTAACAAGGTGAAGACAAAAAGAAAACAAAAAAATTAAATAAATAAATGATAACTTACACATCTTGGCGTCCTTTTGGACCAACATCCTCTTTGAACTGAACATCTAGTTTCTGTACCTTTACTTGCATATACTCACCCTACATGTTTTCAACATTAGCAATACGTTGAAAATGAACCTCAACCCTCTAAAACAATTTCATTTACATAGAAAAACATTCGTTATTAAGTCAACCCAAGCAGCTTAAAAAAACAATCCTAGGGTTGAATTTACCCTTCTCCCATCTAACCCTAACAGATATATTTTGAATCGATCCCCATGAGGAATCGCACATCACACCTTCGGATTCCTTAGTTTTTAGGCAGGTCCACATCAGCTGTAAAGTTGCGCAAATTTTAACCTGCGTTATCAAATAAAGTTATGTATGTATGTATGTATGTAGTTGGGGAGTCAGAATATTTTCTTCGTCAAGTTCGTGACAAGACGCAAAAAAAAGCTTCGATATGTTCCTTCACTCAATTGAATGGTGCTCCAACACGGTAACTCTAGGCCATACAAATTCACTCATTAAGAAAAGAAAAATGGGAACTTACGTGGCCGCTCCAATCGACTTTAAACTCTTTTTTGGCATCTTTCTTCCTTTTTGAAGCACTTCTTCCCAAATTCAATGCGGTCATAGTGTAGAAAAATCGAAGAAACTAAAATTAAAAACTACTGTTTGACTTCAAGCTGAAGAAATATTAAGGATTGGGGAGGCTGTTCGCGGGAAATTATGTTTGTCCGCCATTTTTACTCAGCTAGTACCCAGACTCTTGACGGAGCTTAAACATTAAGTTGAGGCTGCTCAAGATGAGCTAAGGTATCATTCTCGTTGCTAAGTAACATAGTAAAGTCAAAAGCTAGAGAGCAAAATGTCGGATTTCGAAGACGAGGAGGGAGTCGATGAACCAGTATTAGATGACGAAAACGAGGAGGAAGGAACCGAAGAGGAGGAGGTAATTATGTCGCAAAACATTTCCTCCTATTTCCTTTGTTTGCTCTGTTTGCCAAAATGTCAGTGGGTCAAGACAACTTTACACCGGTCGAACTGGAAAGTATTTTCAAACCCTCTTACATTTTGGCGCGCTCTTGATCGGCTTTTCTTGTGACTTCAGAAACCTCCAGAGAATCCCCTCACTGAGGAAATGTTAGCCGACAGCCTTTCTTTGATGTGCAAAACTGGAGACGGATTGGCACATGCATATGTAAGACTTGACGTCCACGAAAAGTAAGTCCTATTGGAGGTATAGTCCTATCACCGAGATCTGATCAACAATTCTCCCTCCCAGTTACGATGCATTCCTTTTAAACTAGCAAAGAGAATTTATTTTTACATGACAAAAACCCGTACTATTGTATCATCATTGCAAGGAGAAATTATATGTTCATTCGCCTCTGAAAGTTGAGGTGTTTTGAACCATAATTGCTTTCAAGTTTATTTTAACTGGCAGGCTAGACCGGTCCCCTAAGAGAAATAACTCTGTTGTCTATGAGAAATGTCCGCTCAGATTTATAAATTAAAGAGAACCATCACCAAAGCTAAGTATGGGGTTTTTTAATTGATTCCTCTGACTTACCAATTGAAAATAATTTATAGAATCCTCAGTGGCCAACAAAATTCAAACATCAAAATATTAGGGAAGAGTTTAATTGTTTTGTCAAAGGTGTGGAGCAAAGAAAAAATACCATGCAAGGAATTCAATTGACCTCCACATTTCTCAGCTGGCTGATGCTTTAATTGCCAGGCTACAGTGAACACAATGGTGAGCTTAGTACTATACTTAGCAGGTTCATACATTACAAGTGTTCTGTATACTTCAGGGAAATTCAGCATTGTCAAAAGGATAGTGCATTTGACATTTGACAATCTTATGTAAGGTACTTCCTTTCGTATTTGCAAAAATATATATTGTAAAAGAGGTTATTGCTCATCATGGTGGTAAGGAATAATGAACACAATGATGAGCTTAGTACTATACTTAGCAGGTTCATACATTACAAGTGTTCTGTATACTTCAGGGAAATTCAGCATTGTCAAAAGGATAGTGCATTTGACATTTGACAATCTTATGTAAGGTACTTCCTTTCGTATTTGCAAAAATATATATTGTAAAAGAGGTTATTGCTCATCATGGTGGTAAGGAATAATAAACCGTCTAATTGTTTGTCTCACCATGTGGTCACTTGAGATGTAGATTACAACAATTAGACTGCTTACTACTAGTCTTTGTTAGGGGATGGTGTTGACTGCCACCTGTTACTATTTGTATCATGGCAATCTAATGCAATTGGCGAATTTCTTGTTTTTGTAACCTTCTGTACAAAGGAGGAAGGATAACCCTTACAAAAAAGAACAGATGACAAATGTCTCTTTTCCTCTGAGATGATTGATGGTTTTGTCATGAGACACTTTGCCTGGTCATATGAACATGTGACAATACCAGGCTTTACTGATTGAGGGTAGTATGAATCATACGCTACTGGTAAGTACTGATCAGTGTGAGTTGGTTTTCTGTATAGACACTGGTGTTCAGGCATCTGTCTGGTTCCGTCATAACTGGCATGTCAAGAAAGGCAATCTTGTTGCCTTTCCCAATTTCCAAGGTGAATTGGATGTTAGGTTGATAACTATTGAGATGCTGTAAGAAACAGTTGATATAATTGCAATCTTGGATGGTGAAGGTGTTATCAACGTAGTGCTTCCAGGTCTTGGGTTTCTGAGCTGTGGATTCTATTGCTTGTTCTTCAAATACCTCCATAACTGCAGAAACTGTGCTCCCCATGGCTGCACCCTCCATTTGTACGTAGAAAGGCTAGTCTTCATCATCCCCTGATGAAGACTAGCAGTAAGCAGTTGAAACACTGGGACCTTCATCTCAAGTGACTACATTGTGATACAAACAATTAAACAGTTTACTATTAAAAAATTATAGTTGATACATTGGACCTAATGTTTACTTTCCAACAGGGAGCTGACAGATATTAGTATACTCAACTGCTTTATTCATTTGAGATATGTGGTAAGCAGTAGTTATTCTCATAAGCTTTTTCATTATTTGAAATTTTGTACCAGCAGTTTTTGGAGAAAACTGTAAGGCTTAGAGCTTGCATTGAAAGGAATGTCTTTGCTGAATCTTTTACAGGATGTCAGTGGAAATCAGTTGATGGATATTTCTTCACTTAACTCATTAACTCACCTACTTACACTGAAGGCAGACAGGAATACCTTGCACTCAGCCAAACTTGATGAGGTTGGTACTGTGTTAGAATTATGATGATTTATGCAGTTATGTCAATGATTCTGATTGGTTATTATTTACTTGCATTCATTTCTGTTCATACGTCTTTTGCTTTGGTTTCTTCGCTATGTAATTTACATTGTTCAGTTTCTATTAGTAAATCACCAAAAATAGAGACTTCAATGACTTCCTTGTAACATAATGAAGATAGTAAATGGAAAATGTCACAATTTGTGGGTTTCCATTTAGATGACTCAAAAGCATTTGATATGTGTAAACTGTATAATTATTGTGTTTATCTTTTGACAGTTACCATATCTACAAATTGCAAGTTTTGCCAACAATAAAATTATGGATACAGAGGGTATCAATCATCCCTTGTTAGAACAATTAAACTTATCATGTAAGTATTTGTACAATCTTGGGAGAATTTTGGTACACAAACAATATACAACACCCATTCTGACCATAAATTAATGAGTGCAGATGTAAATCATTATTCCAGTTGTCTATTCAACAAAATGTGGTAAGAACATCAGTTTCACAGTCGCTGCATCTAGAGTGGCACTTTGTTGTTCTTAACACATTTTGACATCATCTGTGATCTGAACAGTATCGAATCTATTTGTTTTTCATGATGAAAAAACAAATGTTGTTAATGAATAAATTGGGAAGCATATTAGTAAGTATTCGCTTTGTTACTCACTTAATAATACACGTGTTTGCATGCCTTGTGTAAGTGACATTTTCCTTCCTTCCTGATTCATCAACAACTCAAATCAAGCAAATCTGCTACTGTTCGTTGTTCAGTAAATTCATTCAGCATAACATTGTGTTATTCAGTGTATAATTCTGAAATCCTATATTTCATTATCGTTTGATTAAACAGCCTTGTGCTTCACATATATTGTTTGAAAATGAAATTTATACCTGGGAATTGATAATTCAAACATGCTTGTAAACATACATATATCTCTGCCTTAACCCTCTGCAGCCCCAAAGAATGACTAACAACTAATTTCTTCCTATATAATCACCCCTGAGTTTAGAAATTAAGTCACAAGAAAGAAAATGTTCACCAACTAAGGAAGTTCTTGATTGTTAAGTAAATTCTCCTTGACAGCACTTCAGGAAATGTTTAGTCATGGATATGGAGACTATGCATACTGATGTTTGGGTGCAAAGGGTTAAGGTGACTTTTGCTTCCCTTTTTATCAAGTTTTCTTCATGAAAACTTTTCTTTGAACTTCAAATGATCAAGAAATAAACCATTTTACAGTCAGAATAGCATTTTGAAGTGAGAGGATCGGAACATTTTAAATTTTAGGCAATTGGAATTTAGTAGGACTTATTAACTGTCATATTCTTTTGAATCTGAACCAGTCAATGAGATAGTAGAAGTAACAGGCTTTGATCCAGTCAAGTTGGACAGACTAAGGGTAATGGAACTACGAGGAAATAAACTCATGACCACTGTGGGACTTTCTAGTCTTCCTAACCTAAAGGAGTTATACTTGGTAAGATTTTACATACTGCTTGTATTTTTTGTTAAATGATGACTTTAATAAAGCTGTGTTGTCATGCTTACTAGAATGAAAGAAGCAGTACTTTCATTACTGTTTATGTATCATGAAGTTAGATCCTACATCTTGAAAATACATTCTAAATTTGTTAAATCTCTCATTTGCAATTTAATTGTGTTAACAGTCTTGATCCCCAGCCATCCTCATTCATTCTAAGCCTATTATTTCCCCTTATCTTTTCTTTCTTAGTGAACTAACTATTTTTAACTTCAAGTTATTTTAGTTAACCATGTCAAAGTCACTCAAAATATAGTACTGCCTGGTGTCTTTAACAGGCATTTAGATTTCATCCATCCCATGGTAATTTTCTTCTCTATTTTTAATAAATTTTATTATTGTTATTATTATTGTTAAACTTATTATTATTAGTATCATTATTTCAATTATTATTTTTTGTTTTATATATCATTATTATTTTAGGGGTTGTAAATCAATGATGTCATCATTGACTAAGTTTCATTATTCTTAGGCTGCAAACACCATAAGAACTCTTGAGGGGCTGGACAGGTTGGAACATCTTGCAAGTTTACATCTGCGTGACAACCAGATTGAGAAGTTGGATGGTTTTTCAGAAAACATGAAAAACCTTCAGTACCTTAACTTGAGGTACATGTAACAATCCAAAGCTTCCTTAAGTATTTTCTTCACTTTTCAGGCCATTTTATTGATACAGAAGGAAATGTCCTTTCATAGAAAATAGATCATGTGTGACACAGTATGGGATACTTTTATATTTTCTCTTATGGCAGTATGCACAATACAACAGTATATATACGAGTACTAGTGACCAAAAGGTGTAAATACAACTTAGGATTTTTGATGTAAAACATGACAGAGAAGGAAGTAAGGTAGATTGGAGAATTTTTCAAGTTCATATATAGCATTGGCACTGATGCATGGGCTAGTTTTTCTTCTACATGTAAGCATTAATTGTTTCAATTGAATCCTTTTTAAACTGAGGACACAAACTGTTCTAAACTTCACTGTTGAGAGTATATGGAAAGATCAAACAAAATACGATGTTTTTCTCTTCATCAGGGGTAATAATGTCACTGACATGAAGGAAATTGCCAAACTCAAATGTTTACCACTGTTGAGGGCATTACTTTTAATGGGTAAGTAAACCAAAAATTGTCATCACCAATGATACACATTAATATTGAGACCTGAAGTGTTATCTTTCTTAAATGTAAAAATGGAATTTCATTCAATTGAACTGTATTTGTGTGTCAATACTTTGAACTCTTAAACTATCCTAAACTGGTCAAGATTTTGCTCTTAGTTCATTACCAAATAACCACTGCCATCTTTTTGTGACTGAACTTCATGTAAGTCAATGCATTAGTTTCAATAATGACACTGATAAGTGAAGTGCCGCTGCAGAGATATTGCCTCCTTCTTCCGTTGCTACCTCAACTGCATCGTCCCTTTAATACTTTTGAAAAGGAGATTTAACAACATAAGAAGAACCCTTTAAAATTTACCTTGCACCCACCATTTAGCTTCATTGCTTGTTTGGTAGTAGCACCTTACTAGTGTATGAAAGGCACAGGTTCAACTCCTGTTGCAGCCTTACTTTATTTAAGCTCCTTTTCTACAATTGCTTAGCATCTATAAGGATCATTTCTCTGCTTAAACATAAAAACTGTTTTCTATATTTTACTTTTATGTCTTCAAACACAATAATATTAATATTTTCCTCTTTCCTGTGAAATGCCTCATTATAGGAAATTAACAATGCACTTTATTAATGCTAAAAATGACTGGAAATGCTGCTGTTTTTTTCCTCTAAATATGCATTTTGAGATGTTTGTATTACAGCAAATTCAGGTAAAAAAAAGTAACATGCAGATCATTTTAAAAAAAATTGGCATTAATTTGATGCATGTAATCCTAACTTTTTGAAAATCCCATTAATTCTGTGTAACTTGGGTTTTCTTCACCTTGTTAACATGCATCATTAATTTCCTATAATAAGGTTGATATATATCTGACATATGTCACCAAATAATATTTGTTAAGAATATACATGATTGTATTTGTGTCCCTGTAGAATGCCCGGTGTCAGATGAGGATGATTATCGCATAGAAGTGCTGATCAGTCTACGGAGACTGGAAAGGCTGGACAAAGATGAGTACACAGATGATGAGAGACAAGAGGCAGAAGAGGTTAGTAACTCTCACCCTTATTTATTCATCATATCACTGGAGCTACATGAAAATAAAATTCTATCTTAGCTTTATAATGACTGTTTTCTATTAATAGAAACCAACACTAAACATACACTAATGTACACAATATGGAGTACAATTTTTAGTATAGCCCTAGCAAAGATTTATCACTTTATCATATTTATTTTCAAATTCACAGATTTATGAACAAAGAAGACAAGAAGAAGCATTAGCAGTAAGTGCTGAAATAAAAGAGTAGTTTGAATTTTTTTATCTAACAAGTTCTACCGTGAATCTCAGCCAATTTAAATTATTTGACCAAACAATGTTATGGTTGTGTTAATGTCTCAGTTATTCATGGTGAACTGTCCTTCTTTATAGGCTGGGACCCAAGAAGTTATACACACAGATGATGATGACTAACAGAATAGTAATAAGACAGTTGTGTAATTAATACACTTTTTATGAACCAGTGACCAAGTACATTAAGTGTGAATTTGTGATTTGTTTTGTGGTATTGCAATCTAACTAGTCTCAGACACATTGTAAATAAAAATCTGCAAGATGACTTGGTGTAAAAAGATCGCAATTTCATATTATTTATTTAATAACTTTCAGAAAGGGATTATTGTTGCTTTGACTTTTTCCCTTCCGAGACTCATTTATATTAAGTATCATTTTCTTCTAATGTTAGATATATGACATCATTGCAAATTCAACTAATACAGCCGTTGTACTGTCTGCTCATTAAGGTCTTAACATAACTTACAAAAATAGTATTGTAAATAATTTTTTAAGAAATTTGTTATGATTTTGATCTCTCTGTCCATATACTTCAGAGCACTTGTAACATGTAAAGTCATCTTTAAGGTTTTTATTCTATTGAAAACAGTGCTTATTTTGTTCTACTCTTTTAAAACATCAAGTACATTTCTGTAATGGCACAATTTATACTCAGTTCAAAATTCAGTGGAATCTGCTCTTATTTTTCAGTGATGAACAATACAAGGTATTTTTGAATAATCTATACCTTCTGTTGTCATTGTATTGTGAGAAGCCATTAATTCAACATGAACAATGCATAAATAATTAAGTTGTCATGGTCACAGTGACCAGTGCTGCTTCTGATTGAAATCTTACAAAATTCACAGAAAGGAAGATGACAGTGACTGAAAGAGCAACTGTAGTACTTGTCATAGTCTTGCTTTGCTTTTTTTCCTGTTATTCCACACCACACCACACCCACTCTGTCATGAATGATTATGTAAACGCCAACAAATCCAAAATGGAGATAGTTAATGACATTAGTGTGTTTGTCATATTCAGCATGGTTGACAAAGGCATACAACAGGTTGCATCTCTGTTTTTTGTAAAAATCACTTCTTCTTTAATCAATAATTTAATAATACCTAATAACAACATATCTATTCATGATGGTTGTGTCTATTGAATCCCCAAACTTGTCATTAAAGTTCATCCTTGGAAGCTCTCCGAGCACAACGAAACATGATGTTGTCAGAGCCAGCATCTGCTGTGTTACCCATCCTGGAATGTACAAAAAAAGCAAATAGTGTACAATTGAAACACAACAAGAAAATCAAGGATCTTCCAGAGCTGTAAAGGTATGCTTTGGCTTTCTACTGTAGTTTACACTTTGTTTACTTTATATAAATAATATATAAAGTGAGATCTATTTTTCTTGTGAATTATTTTTATCTGCTCCTGTTTTTTGTATACATTTCATATGTATATAGCTGTTTATAGGTGTCAGAAAAACAGCATTAAAGCATATGCAATAGCCCCAAAAGGTATTGTGGGTTGTTTAAGGTTACTTGACCTCAGGATTTCAAGGAAATCTGATAAAACATCACTATGAAGTTGAGGCATCAAGGGTTTGATGAATTATTATTATTGGATACCCAGATAATGCCTCTTAAGATTGTTGCATGCACTTTTGTCCTTTTTCCAACAACCTTTCTTACAACAGCTGTATTTTGGAGGGGACTGTGGGCTATAACATCTTGGGGTCAGTGAGCCATGAAAAGAATTGTGTTACTCTGCAGTTTTACATAACACAGAAATAATGTAACCCCTTTATTTGAATAGGACAGATCATTGTTTTCTCTTCCATCCTTTTTGAGTATTGAATAGCTTCTGACTACTTCTAAATTCATCCCTACACTAAGATCATTTTGCAAAGTCATCCCCAAATCATAACCAAGTCACTGAAAGATTTTCAGCAGATTAAAGGAGGTAACCAGGCAAATTGTAATTACCTTGTAGTGACAGTAACTTTGTGATTATGTTTACCATCTGCAGTATCTATGTATGATCCTCCTCTCAATACATATTTTATCTCTTGTCCTTTATCTTCAAATCTGTCAGACACCCATTCCCAGGCATTACCCAGCATATCATACATTCCTATGGAAAAAGTGAGGTAGTTATAAAGAACAATCACAATTTAACCAGCTCAGCTCTGTATCACATGCACTGAAACTTTGTTTGCATTTAATTGAATTATAAGGTTTGCAAATTTGATTACATCTTTGAAAGTTGCAGTAACAGCAAAATGCAAGATTATCTTATTAACTATTTAAGTAACAAAAAAAAAACTTCTGACAATTGGTAAGAAAAAATATTGGTACTTTTGTTAGTGCATTGATGTAAACTGCATCTAAAACAGCTTTCAGCCACTTCTATACAATTTTCACAGACAGTTAACTGTATGGAAAAGAAATAGTAATTATTTCACTGCAAGTATAAACTTACCAAATTTGTTCTGTGCAGGAAAGGCATCTACAGGAGCTACGCCAATGTGACTATCTTCCTGTGAGTTTTTATCAGGAAATTCTCCCTGCAGTACAAAGGAAAATGTTTCATGCATTCTTAAAATGAAACTTTTACAGTTCTGTGTAGTTGATTGAACAAACTTAATATGACTAGATAATCTAATTGTGAGAGTAACAAACAATTTTGAAATTTAAGTAGTCTGGTTCTGAAATAGTTATTTTAAAAAAATGTATTTTACACACTGTGCAAGTCACTATGTCCTTTATAGGCCTGGCAGTGAACTGCTATTGACTGCAGCATAAATAAACAGAATACCATAAGAGATCCAACATCATAATTGTGACAGTAATAGCACCTGCCAGATGTTCATGCGGTCCTCTTGAAAGTTTGATCCCCATGGATACTCTTTCTCTATCAAGGAAAAATTTCCTAAATGAGTAATGAATTGAAGTGAAACCATTTAATTGAAACTTTTTTCTCCAAATTGTCAAAATGTGGAACTGATCCATTGTGGCATGCATAATCTGAGACTGCCATCTCCAAGCAAAGAATCAACATTACAATAATTTTGCTTCTTTTTCAGGTCTCTAGTAAGTAATAGGACAAGGGATGTTGCTAAGGAGTCAACTATTAATCAAGAAAGAATGTGATTTTTTTTCTTTTTGCACAGAAAGCAACATACATGAAGCTGAGAAAACTCCACACACAAATTCAAATCATCAATAGATATTGCAACATGCAAATCATCAGAATCCAGACATTTCAATCCCAGAGATGATCAGTACCATGGTGATTTTCCTACATCAAAACCATGTATAGTTTTGAATGTTTGACCAAACATCACCCAACCAACCCCAAAACTTGCTAGTGCATGTGGTTAAAGTGCTATTTATCTGGCACAGTACCACAGTTTTAACTATGTTCTTGAAAACAAATCCCTATGATTAATTTTACCACACCTTTGAGGCCTCCTCTAACAGCAAACTCCCACTCAGCCTCTGTAGGCAGCCGCTTGCCCATCCACTCACAATATGCCTGAGCATCATTGTAGCTTATATGAACAGCTGGATATGACAATTTCTCTTTAATTGAGGTACCTGGACCTCCTGGCTAGGCACAGAAAAAAATCCAAATCACTCAAACTTATCCAACACTTACAAGCTAGAGAAAGGTCATGAATGTTTGTCTCAGGAATGGGATTGAAGGATTTTGAGGTTTTGAAACCCCTGACTTTTTGGTTAAATGATTTATCAACTTAGCTATGGGAATTATTAGGTTTGATATTTAGTGAAGAACTCTAGAAATCTTATGGACCTACCTGTCTCCAGTATGCCTGCTGTACGGGTAACCACCATGGAGCGCCCTACAAGAAAATTTATCATGAGTAGGAAAACATGTATATGTGTACTTCAATGGGTGGGCACAACCAGCAATCAGGCTCTGTTAGACAAAACATTTTGTAGAAGGAGGTGACTTACCTAGAAGATACTTCTAAGAGAGATTGGGAAACTTACTACGAACATTGTCAAAGTAATGTGGACACTAAGTAAAATAAACTACCTCGACTTCCGAGGTCCTTCTTTTATTTTACTTAGTTCCCTCTTCCCAAGAAAGAAATGTTGATAAAATCTAGCCACAATGTAACGTGGATACAATACAAAATTTTTCTTGGACCGAGAAGATAAAAAAGGAGGCCAAAACCAATACACAGAGGAAAAAGAATTTAACAGTCGACGGTCTGGTCGACAGCAGGTACGAGTAACGCGAATAAACAAAAATATACAAAAAGAGATAAACGTCTCCTTGGAATTATTCGTCGACCGACCACTAGTTTCACTAGAAAAGAAAAAATCATCTACTTAGAATGACAAGAGAGCGAAACGGGTAGCTCCTGAAAACTATAACCAGAGAATCCCCCAGAAGTTTTTACTCTTGAAAGTACAAAATTTCTCCAATTAGCACTTGTTTCGAAATAGAGTAAATCAGAACTTACCGGGACAGACTGTGTGATCTTCGATCGCACTTTTTCCGGTACAAAAGTACGAAACACAAAACTCCACCCAAACTTCTCTGCTTCCGTCTTGAATTTCTTGGCGCGGATAAACTTCCGAAAATTTTCGTTTGTTACAGGATACTTATCAATCACAAATGGTTTCACCCCAACACTCTTGGCCGCTAGTTCTCCGCGTTTGGGGTCAGCAGACGAACTACCCATGCGAAATTTCCCACCTGATAGAGTAACAGTTTCAGTAAAGTCATCACCAGCAGCACAATAAACTTTTCCACCCGATAGAAGTAACAAAAAGAGCCACGCGATTGAAGTCTTCATCTCCGACATGTTTCTTACAAGGCGTTCCGTGTGATAGCCGCAGAGAGGCTGGTGCCAGTAGAAGGCACGTCTTCGGCAGGGGTGAGTAAGGGTTCGCTGAACTCGCCTACATCAACTGTACTCATCGGGTCAAAAAAAGTGAAAAATTCTGAAGATCTGTTAGTTGTATACGAATAAAATGGAAAGGGAAAAGCAAATGATAAAATAATTGATGAGACAGGGATTTTTTAATGATGAATACTAGCTTAAATTACAACTTCTTAATCATCTTGGGAAAATAATATTAAGTATGTTGACCACTGGTTGGAATCTGGGGGGCAAGTTTATAAAGAAACTGTGATACTGTGTTGGGAATGGAGGAGAGGGAGAAGGTATCACAGGAAAACTTGGTTTTATTTACTGAGTGGCAACTGTAAAGAGATTCTGACACTGATGTATCAAGCCTTAGCCCTTTCATAAAGCACATAGCTTACTTTTAGGATGTGGGTGGTTTATAAACAGGAAGAATGAGTATGAGTGAAGATGGAGTAATAGCATTGGTGTGGAGGTCAGAGGAAACAAGAACAACCAAAAACAACATGGAGGTAATAGTTAGGAACAAAAGATAAAGAGCTGGTTGGCAGAAATGAGTGACTGTCCATCTGCTTAGCACTCACTGAGCCTCACTGCATAAAGAGATTTTGTATGGGAGTATCATAAACATTTGAAGGCAAAAATGAAAAACAACTATGGAAAAAAATACATCATGTGCAATAAAGTACTGCTCGACAAGTGCTGAAAAATAAAAAAGTCATCCTAAAGGCCTACAGAACAAAGAAAAGTTTTACAAGGGTCCAATGAGAAGTCTAAGCAAACAAAGGTAAATTGCCTGAAGAACAGGAAAATATGAATAAACAAATGCAATTGGTTTTAGTCTTAAATACGATTGGTTTAGAGAATGACACATTGCCAAGTTTCCTGGAACAACAAGAGAGCAAAACAAAACCAAAGCAATTCAAGATTACTTGCTATATCCAATTAAAAATTACTAATTTCAATAAATACCACCTAAAAATTAACTTGTTATCAAATTTGGATCTGCAACTTCAATGAAAACACATTTTCAGTTTGTATCTGAAAAAATGGCCAATTAATTACATGTGCTTTATTATGTTGGACATAAGAAGGCAATAAAACTGTCCAGCTTCCTGAGTATTTTTAAAACGTTGCCCAACTCTCAAGGATTTTCTCATAGACTTCATATTCTCCCTTAATGCTTTACTTCTTAGCTATGTGTTTACTTTTCAAACAGTCTTTCAGAATATGACAGTCTGTCAGAGATAGTGATATAGTTAACCCTTTCATTCCCAAGATCTAATTAGTAATTCTCCTTACTATCTGCCATACAATTCTTATGATGTTAGTTCAGAGAATTTGGTATTGGATCCTCTAACAATCCCATAATTGAGATTCTTCTCTATTCTCATCACTTACCTGCTTGATATTGTATTAATATTGTAAGGAGAAATTCTCTCTTGGTCACTTGCAGGAGTGAAAGGGTTAATGTTGGGTTTACAATGGCAATTTAATAACCTAAGCTGTTAGGTTTAGGTTTATAATACAGATGACTGTTCACATTTTTCCACATCTTTATCTTCTATAACTTCATTGTGCAATAATTCAAGGCCTAACTCCTTAAATGTTCTTGAATTAGCATCAAATAACCAGTCATCTATTTGGTCTCTTGTGGGATAACTGGACTGTACACCATGAGCTCTTACGGTAATTGATGCAATATGTACTGCTCTTGATACCATTTCAGAAAATGAAAGCTGAGGATAACATGACAAGTAGAAAGCCAATGCTCCTGTTAAGGCATCCCCAGCTCCAGTTGTATCCACTGCTTCAACTGTTGATGCTCTGGTATGTATCATTAATGGAACTGAAAATAATAGTACACATGTTGCATATAAAATGAAAATCAAGAGAATAAACAAATTCCTTCACTGAGAATTAGTGGGGAATGGTTGAGTATGAAGTGGTCAACTATGGCATAGAATACTTTACACTTCAGTCCATCATCAGAATAATTTCATTACTTACAGATTTATCTTTTGTTCCTGAACATTTTCCAATTCTTTTAACTTAGGATGCTTAGCTATTGTTTTATCTATTTAATTACTCTATCCCTTTTTTTCTCTGGAATCATGAGCTAAACAGGCTTAAGGCCAAGCAAAGTATAGGGTTACAAATAAACAGTAGCCTTCATTTGGCCTGAAAAAATACTTGGATATTTTTCTGAGTACATTATCTGTTTAAAGAAGCAAAGTGTTTCCTGAGGGTTTAGGTCAAGGAAAACTGTGAGCTATGAAGCATATTCAGTCACATAATTCATTTAGACAACTCACACACAAAGAAACAAACAAAATTATGGATTATAATGAAGCTTATTTTCTATTTCTCACAAAATCAAACAGATAACTCACTCTTGTGCTCTAGAGTCATTTCAGAGGAGATAGCTCCTTCTGATCCAAGTGTCAGCACTACATGTGAAGTACCCCTCTTGTGAAGTTCCAAAATTATATTTTTCACTCCTTCAAAGTCACATGCTGCAATGCTTGTCAAGCTTTCACCTTCTTCCTTGTTAAGAACTAAAACATCAGTGTTCACATAAACATCATCTGGCACAAACTCTAATTTTGGTGAGGGATTAAATAATGTTCTACAGTCTAAACTCTTTCCATATTTCAATGCTGCTGCTGCAATCTTTAGAGGTATGCCCTTATCACAAACCATAACAGGACAAGATTTAATAACAGTTTCTGCTGCCATGATGTCCTCAATTATAAGATGCCTGTTTGCTCCTGCCATACTTATAAATGCCGGCTCACCAGCATTGTTAACAGCTGAAAAAAGGAGAAAAAGATACACTCTCTCATACATAATGTAAACTCACTTTAAGAAAAATAAAATTAATTACTATGTCATAGTTCACCCCTTTCAAACCCCACAACAGAGACAAAAGAGAAAAATATACGACTTTTTTAAGGTTTCATATACCCCATGCGTAATATACGGACATGAAGGTTAAATCACTCTGCTAATCAAAAGCCACATTCTTAAAAGTGATTTGATTTGAAAAAGAAAGTTGCAGTTTGTATAATTAACATACGTGTATACCTTGGCTAACCTATCTAGGAGGATAAAAAACCTGTACTTCATCTGGTGTACCGTGAATAATTCAATAATTGTCCAAAAATGGAATATTTTACCGAGCAAAGCAGTCTGTTACAAATTAAGACCACAAGGCTGCTATGAAAGAATACATAAGATGTAGACGGGTTAATTAACTAAGCACGTGCATATATGGAAAGTAAAGGATCCAAGTTAAGGAAAAGTCTTACCTATGCTTGTGAGACCTGTCTCTGCTTTATCAGTCACCGAAATAAAATCAACGTTCACTCCGAACTTCGTAAAATTCTGCATCGTATCTTGCCCAAATTGATCGTTTCCAATCTTTGCAATCATTGTTGTTTTTGCTCCAAGTTTCTGAGCCATAATACATTGATTGGCTGCTTTACCACCAAAGTCTAATTGGAATTTATTTCCTTTTACTGTCTCCTTAAATTTTGGAAAATAAGGAACATAACATATCAAGTCTACAAAGCAAGATCCAACGACAACAACATCGAACGTCTCGTCCACCATGTTAAATGCTGGCTAATGCGCAAACTTACAGGGGACCCCAGAGTGTTACATACCTATGTAAATTTTTCCAATGTCTAGCAATATTTCAATATGATATAACCGTTTAAAGACAAACATTCAATTGATTTCACATAAAGTAACACTTTGGACTCGAAAATTTGAAATGAACTGAAATAGATGGATCAATTTTATCTGTGCTCCTAGCCTACCCGTGTAAATACAAAAACACTCTCTCTATGTCCACGTTTTACCGCAGGCTCAGATGCACACATGTCGCCATATTTGCTGTTTTTTCGCTTTTGTCGACCTACATCCTTTGTCTGTTTTCATATTGACAGTTGCGTTGACGATGAATTTCGTTCCTGATTCCCTATTTCTATTCAACTGAGCGCATTCCTGATATGTAGCGCTTATAAAAGTTATGGAAATGGTGGCGAACACGCTTCACCTTGATCAAGTTGGCCGTGTTCCTAAACGGAGTGCATCACCGAGAATTCTAACACATTTTGTGGAAGGATTTGTCATTCAAGAAAGCAACTATCCCTTTACGGTAAGCCCGATCTCTATCATGTCAGGTAGAGTTACATCGACTTTCAGTTCAGTGAAGTCTTGAAGCTAATGTGTTGTATGATCACATTCATTGTCTGCAGGGTTGTAGTATACGTACATATGTTTTCTTGATTTTATCTTAACTGTCTGCCGATTGCACAAGTTCTTTTAGAGGGTAATGATCCAAACGATCGTGTGATATGATGGTTGCTTTTCTTTGATTCTATTCCACTAATATTGTGCATCTATCGTATTTGAAAAAATTGATTCAATGAATTGTACTTTGCGGTGCTAAAAAGTACAAATCACGCACACCATTGATTACTTGCACATATTTACAAGTGATTAAAAGTTTGAAGGCGCTTTGATATGATAGACTTGCAGTGTAGTTTTTGAATGATGGCATCATCTTATTTTGTAATAACAGAGACCATTTCATCTAGGAAGACCAAAACCAAAATAATCATAAAAGACCATCAGGACTAAGAAAGCATTTTAAGGAACTTATGACAACTAAAAGTTAAAACAAGCAAACTGCTTGAAGAGTGGGGGCACATGACACCCACCTAATGTCAAATACTAATGATCAAAACATCCTTTCAGATGATGTAAATTACATCTCACTTGGCAAGCCATTCTTGCATGCAGGCATCTAAATTTAAATCCACCTAACATGATCTCATTGCCCTAGCTAGTTCATAGCAAACTGTTCAACCAAGAGTGGCCACTATTTAGCTTAAGATCTTTTTTACAGTGAGAATTCTTCACCATGTGAAATTTATAGAGTATCAGAAAATGTGGCTTGAGTTTGCCACTTATGAACAATTCAAGACAACTGTCTTAGAGCAGCATATGTCACACACTCACATTTTGGCTGTTGCTGGTTCAAATTTCTCCCACTCACTTGCAATAATCATTTTGCTTAACATCATCAAATTTTTGAAACCACGGAATGAAATTAACGGCCTACCAGGCGTGGGGAAATTTAAACCATTTGAAAGGATACCTGGGATCAGTGGTAACTACTCAGTAGACTCTGGAAACAATAAACACAGAGGTTGTTTGTGGAAAATTTGTCAGTGTCATTGACAACTGTCCTTTCCAGGAAAATCCTTGTTTGATTGATTTGGAGTTCACCAGACCAACAACAACAAGAAATTAGTCTGTCCACACTATTGATAGTCCCACATGATCTCTGAATCAAAAGTAATTTAAAAATTGCACAGTGGAGTGTGGCCAGAACCAATCTATAAGCCCTATTCCACTTAATGCTTCCAAAATTTCTGATCAGCCTTCCTTTTAGAACCTTAACACCAGTAGTCTAGTTAGCTTAACAAAATGTCTTGTTATACGTCATCAATACATGTAAAATTGTGAGCTACATACTCGCCCCAGCTGATGATCCTGAAAGTTGAGAGCCACAGAAGTATTTTAGAGGTCAATAAGGATGAAATGTCTTAGTATTACCAATGTTGTTAACATGAACTCTGTTCACCCTTACTATCTAGTCTGGAGATGACGTGGAAGAAATTAATCAAAACCAGCTGAATGGCAATCAAAATTATGAGAATGGAGACATTGATATGGAAGCTGGATTTGAGGGTATGTCTAAACTTAGTGTCTATTGGGTGAAAAATATATATATTTTGTAACCCTTTTGCAATCATGGCATTTTTCCATGAAATATCAGTATCCCTCTCAAAGTAGATTTTTGGTTTTAGCCCCCAAATCAGCCCCTCCAGAATTTCTAGGCTGGCTTTTTAAATTCCTTTTAAAACTTTGCCTCAACCCCTAGCATCCCTTACAGTTTCTAAATAAACATTCATAATTGAATGTTAATTTCTTTTAAAGCACACATTGAGAATAATATTCTAATTTTTTAAACTCTTCTTTGACCTTATGTTTCTAGGATTTCTTGGTTGTTACCTAAGCACACTTTTAAGCAAAGAAATGATCTTTCTAGGTTTACTACAATTTAAGCAATTGCCAAAAAGAATCCTAGAAAAATTCAGGCTTGGACAGGATTCAAACACATACCTTCTAAATGGCAGTTGGGCCCTACCCTTTGGTAAACCCAACACTAAAAGTGATCTTGTTTCCTTATGTACTTCAAAGTTATGTTACATCCTCTTTGCTAATAAAAAGACATTCACTTGTGACTACTTTTTTAGTGTTCAGTGGCAAACTTTAACAATTGTTATATGAAATTCAGTTTTTTTTCCAAAAAATAAATTCTGTTAACTGTTACCAATCACCTTGAAATTTTCCTCCTCCTCTTGTCTTTATTTAGCTGAGAGCCCATCAAGTAATGACGAAGCTTTTAATGACGTGTTTGTAGAAGATTCTAACATTGGACACTGTGAACAGTGCGGGTGCCTCACAGAAGTGAATCATCACCGAGGACCAAAGAGGTTCTGCTCAACGTCATGTGCAAGAAGATATAGTGTAAGCTGCTCACGTAAAATGGTAGCATTTCATGCTCGTAGCCAGGGTGGACGACACTCCAGTGCAAACTCAGATCATAGAAAGTTGTCATATTCCTTACCCATGGTGAGTTCAAGTGATTTTTGTGGTCAAAATCACTCACCACCCATTCACTTTGTTACTTCCCTTGTCACTAAGGCTAAGATCCATTCCAAATAGGAAATTTATTGAAATATATGCATCCAAAGCAGCATTAAAAAATTGTTCTTGTAAAAATTTGAACTCTATCCTGTGCACACTCTGAGAAGAGCATAAATGAGGAATCATTAACTAAACTAAATTTCCTTAAAGATGTTCTCTGTGTCACACTATTCCTTAATAAATAACTTGACCATGTCTAAATTTCTCATGCCATTTAAAGTCCTTAACCCTTTCACTGCCACAAGTGACCAAGACAGAATTTCTCCTTACAATGTCAATACAATATCAAGCAGGCAGGTGATGAGAATAGAGAAGACTATCAATTATGGGATTAAAGTTGATCCAATACCAAATTCTCTGAACTAACATCATAAGAATTGTATGGCAGATAGTAAGGAGAATTATTAACTAGATCTTGGGAGTGAAAGGGTTAAGTTTCTTCTTAACAATCTTATGCATGTGTCAAGTGAACCTTTTATAGTTGACGTTAATAGATCTACTTTGCTCTGAGGGAAGTTGTTGAATATGTTGTTAAATGTTTATCGTTTCACCAATTCAGTCCTGCAAAATATACATCTGAAGTAGCTTTCCTTAAACATATGTAGATTTTTCTTGAGGGTCTGCACTTGTTAATATTTTTTTCTTGGGGTGGCGGGGGGGGGAGGGGGGAAGAGAGACTATCATTGAAAGTATTTTTATGAGAACAAGATTAAAAGAACTTCCTTGAACAAATGATGGTTTTGCATAATTTGAAAAAGATTCAACATTCAATAAAAGATTCAATCCTAGGACAAAGTCAGCGAAAGTCAAGGAATTTGACAAGGTCAAAAAAGTTGAAGCCTGTTTTCTTACTGCAAAGCAAAATTGATAACGGTGTTCATGTTACTATCCACAACAGCTACCCTGTGTAATATGTTTGAATAAGTGATATTCTGTGCTGCTTTATTTATAGTATTATGAACAGCAGGCAGGTCCATATATGGTGGATGCCTCAATTCAAGTAAATGAGTTTGGTGAGTAAAGCCTTTTTCCTCTTTCTTTCAATAATTTGTGTCACTCGCAGTGTAATTAGAGAACGTCACTGAAGAGGTTTTTCAAGTTAATGTTAATTAAAGCTTGATGGCGTAGCCTATATGCACACTCCCTTCCATACAGATTGGCTGGAGAAAAATAGAATTAAAACAAATTGCGAAGGAATGTTTTTAAACGCTCTGCAATGGCGTTAGCCATGGAGCTATATCTCTTTGGATTTTAGCCTGCGTGTACCACTCTCTTGTGTGGAATATACTAAACACAGCCATGGTCGAAGGTCAAACGCGCTGAATTTACCTAGTCTTCTCGCCCACAGTTTTCGCGCGGTTGCTTTTCATTTATTTCTCATTGCTCGACCTTCGAAGTTGGTGGAACGGTTAATTAGCTCTCTGTGTGTTCGAGTGTTAAGAATGCTGTTAATTTTTTAGTGTGTCGGTGTTGATTTAAACGGAAACTGGGTGAAGCTCATTAATACAGTTGCGCAGCGATACATTTGCCCAGTGAATTCTCGAATGCATAACCGTTTAGCAGTCTGTTGTTATTATTGTAAGAAGTGCTCTGCTCTCTTTAGTGACTCATCAGGAATTTATTTCAACCAGCGCTGCAAAAAAAGTACTGATTCAAAATATACTCATCTTCCCCAAGTTTTCTCCATTAAAAAAAATTGATTTTGCGCATATTTTAACCTGTGAAAAAGGTATCTTGCATAATCTTCGATTCTTGTTTGAAACTCCAAACATTTGTTATTGCTTGTACGAGATTTAATTTGCTTTTAACGATGCTATCATGACATAACCAGTATTCCACTATTAACTTGAGACTTGAGAATGGTTTAGTAAATATGCTCCTTTTTTTTCGTATCCACGGCAATGTATCGATGTTAGTTGGAATGCCATTTCTCTGTTTCGTCTGAGTTATTCATGAACGTTACAATAAAACTATTGTGATCCTGGCTTCCTAATATCATAACGACGGGTACATTGTAAGGTTAAGGAAGCCACCGAAGTAACTTAAGAAAGAAAAAGTAACATTTCAAAGATGGGAAATGAAATGTCAGATCGAAAGTCTAAGGCGAAAGCAGAGATTCCTCGAAACGGCCCGGATGGTGAGTCGAAAAAAACCGAAGAGGGAGATCAAACAGGTGAATATTACTTGACCATTTATCTACGTCAGTTGTTTGCTGTACCCTCATTTAAAGTAAACGACGAAAATGCTTTGGTCAGATTTACTTCCTTCCGTAGCGAGCTAGGCGGGCTTGAAATTTGCTTAGGGTGCGTGATTCGTGTCAAGAGTGAAACCTGTGTCTAGTTTGTGGCGGCTAGCGTCACGGTGGTGAAGGTGTGTGAAGAGTGTGCCCGACTGTTTGACAGTGTTTACTTGTTCGATTTTTGTCAATTCAGCCGTCAACTTGCATATTAAAGGATTTTAATTATTTTCCATTTAAAATGTAACGATATAAGGAGACAGGCCGAAAATGCCTACAAATTGTGTAACGTTGCCGTTTTTAGTCCTACTTTTAGACTGGTGAATAATGTACTCTCGGATTATTTAATGATAGTAGCCTTCTCCCCGAAGATGGTCTTACCAGGAAAGAAGAAGACATGAAACAGTTTAAATGCGCAGAAAATTATTCAAATATGATGTTAAAATACTTTGTTTGTCAAGTGCTTCAGTGTAAAAGAACGAGAACACGCTTTATGCTGTTTTATTTTCAAAGCGTCTTTGGCCATCATTGACAATAAAATGATTTTTTTGTTAAGATAACTGAGGCTTGAGATAGATTATATATTAAGGCGATATTTGGCAACTTCTTATTCACTAATATCCCTTTTTGTTTAATATGACGAGTTTTTTGGGATACCACATTAAAATTGCCCAGTCAGCCATTGTCACATCAACTTGTAACCATTGGCGACCGAGCGGAATAACTGCGATGAAAGTGTAATTAGCGACAAAAACAAAGTTTTCAATAAAAATTTAAGAAGATCGAAGTAGAGTGAAATAATTATTATGGGTGTGGGTGGCAAAGAGTCAAAAAGAACCGTGACGTGTATGGGCTCGTTTCTCGAAATACCCGGTAAGTTTTCGGGCCCAAAAACGTACTTTTTGTTTGCCATTTTTCGTTCAAGATCAAGATATGGAAATTTTTGAAATTTAAACAATAGACATCAGGACACGAAACAGAATTATCTGCTTTTTGAGCTAAAAATGGATAATTCTTCCTTAGAATTAGATTTAAAGATATTACTTCGGGTCTGAAAAGTTACTGGGACTTTCGAGAAACGAACCCCTGGTCAAGATCATATGCTTTCGACCTCATCAAAGAATACTTTGATTGTCCTTCTTGCGCTGACTCAGGGTCACCGAGACATAATTGTTTGGTCTATGTTTCCAGCTGATAAAGGAATTAGAATTTAGAGCACGTTTGGGAATGCTAAAACATACTATTATGTCTTCTTGAAAAATAGTGAGAGCAATCAAATTGATTTGTGAGCAAATTGCGTACATCATGAAAAAAAATTAAATTAAAAATTAAATAACTTAAGGCTTGTGAACCACGAAGGTTGAAGAGAGTCTTTTTTTTTTTTTTTTTGGTACTGACCTCTTTAACATGTCATAAAAGTCATCTACATTCATAACTGTCAACGGTTGGTGTTAATTATCAACTATTCCGTCCCTAGTGGTTCCGGGCTAATATCATTTCATTTCCCTTACCATTAAAACAGACACAGTCCACCCACTAAACTTTGACTGGACTCGCAGCGATGTGGAACCCCTGTGGTTGTATGAACATGTTGAAGCCGCCAAGTGGAATGTAGAAGAAGTGGCTGCCTTCGTAAAGTGAGTATTAACTGTTGAAATGGTATTATCTAGCACAAAAATATTGATTGATGTGGTAATAAATGTTCGCCACTTTAATTTTTACCAAACTAGCCCTACCATCGCTTACGATAAGTTTTACTGACTCTAAAGTCAGAAAGTCCAGCAAAGACTAAACCATATGAAACGTTGACAGTGAGAGAGAAGACAAATGGCAACAGCCGATCGACCCAAATAAATGAGCAATGTGTCCTGCTTGTTGACTTGATTTTTTTATGGTGTTTCCAAGCTGGAAGTCATTGTTACTCCATTTTCTCTAATTAGACACCATTTTTAAAGTTTAGTCTTGGACGCAAGCTTCAAGACCACAAGAAGTTGCTCTGAGCGACTTGGAAACTAAAAAATTCTTAGATATAAGGACGGGATATGACAGAAGCAATTATTTGTGCATGCGCTCACCACTAGATTTGCCGCGAAAACACGGAGTTGCCGTGTTTCAATGACAAAACCCTGACGAGTCTGCTTGCGCTACTTTTGACAAAGGTCTAATGCTCGAAACGTCAGCTTTAGAAACTCTTTACGTTGGCTAATTTACGTTATGAACTCAGATGAAACACCAAATCATCTTTTAAAACCCCGCATCGACGCAACACCACAGTTTCTTTAGGAACTTTCCCTCTTTATTCACCGTGTAAACATGAGACCGCTTGTGAAACAAAATGGTGCAACACTTTGGCGTTCTTCAATGAGCTTAACTAATTTAGCTTAAAACTAACCACGTGAGCACTTTAGAGCGGTTGAATAGTTTTTCAAAGCCATAGCCGTGTTATCTGATTCTTCATTTTCTTGCTGTGATGCACGTTGTTATTTTTCTCAAGGTCCCTGAACGGTTGTTCTGAGTATGCGGACTCATTTGTGTCGCAAGAGATTGACGGTCAGGCGCTGATGCTCCTGCGTGAGGAACACATGGTGGTCGCCATGCACATGAAGCTGGGTCCTGCGCTCAAAATTGTTGCCAATGTCAATGCCATGAAACGTGAAGCCCTTAAGGAACATCAGTAGTTTTTATTAGATTTCCGAAACATATTTATTTAACTGAGAAAAGATTCTCAGAGGCGATGTTTTATAGGATCGAGCAAGGGGTTTTTTGGGATAGTGTCAGTTTTCTTGCGCTTAGTAAAGGAATGAAAAATGTTACGCTTTGTTTGCTTACAGCAAGCATTTATCCTTTGCTAATTGTCTCAACCATTTGGACGTACTTTTTAGCTCTCGAGCTGAAAACAATCGGTTATTAAGAGTACCAAATCAATAATAATTCAGATTTGTGCTAGCTCGCTCACTTGCTTCCCCGTCTATCTCCTCCATAAGGAAGGCGAAAGTTTACGACAAGATACATGTATTTCATTTGTTGCTATTTATAAGGGGAGTGTATGGATATCAACAGAAAAGTGTTAAAATAAGTTTTCCCGACTGCATTACAAGAATAGTTAAAGAATCCAGCTCCCCTCTTGTTAAAAGTCGTCATAAACGTTCGAATACTCGTCAGCACTGTCCAGTCAGTGTCATTTCTTTCCGGGTTGCCCCCCATCAAAACAGAAAGCAATAGGACTGAACAATGTGAGAAAAGCTGTAGATATGTAAATTATCTCGGAAAACCCCAGTTATGGTCATAAATTAAATATTCGTTTAATTCCCAGTAATTCCAAGGGTATACCATGTTGGTGTGTCTAATCTGTTTTTATCTATTGAACTATAAACTGTTAAGGATCCTTTTTGTAAGAGGCCACCCTCTGTATTTCTTTTTTTTTTTTTTTCAATTATTTCGATGGTATCTTTCTATATTTCCGAGAAAAATTTAAACTGAGAAAGTGGAAAAAATAATTAATAATCGTTCGTTCTCAATGGTGATGTAGTTTCTCCTGTTTGTTGTATATGTTCCTAAAGTTCGATTAAAATATTATAAACCTCTCAGTTTGGATCAGTTTTTGATCTATTAACTTCGTTAAACGTATTTCACTCTCCTAGCATTCATGTTATGATTTAGCAAAATACCATAACGCCACCCTGCAAACATATAACTTAGGTTCTATGCCTCTGACTGGATTAACTTTCGCGGCTGTTATTTCGTTTCCATCATGCTAGGTGAATGAAACCCAAGCTCTTAGTAATAATAATTTGCCTTTAGGGTTGATAAATTTCTTCTTCCCCCACTGTGCATACTTAAAGTTCTTTTCTTGACAGATGGTCCTGGCAAAAAGACGCTTTTGATTCGAAGTATTTTGATTGACTTTCGTACTGTATACCGCTGAACATAAATTATTCCTTAAACCCCTCAGAATGATAAGCACTATGATCAAATTTCTCCCAACAGAATCACATTTGAATCAAACATTAAGGTCACGAGAATAAAGGAAATGATCGCGAACTCAAGAAATTCTTGATTGTCAGACCAATTCTCCTTGTAAGTAACATAGGAAATGTATAGAG
Source organism: Pocillopora verrucosa (assembly GCF_036669915.1). Classification (NCBI taxonomy): domain Eukaryota; kingdom Metazoa; phylum Cnidaria; class Anthozoa; order Scleractinia; family Pocilloporidae; genus Pocillopora; species Pocillopora verrucosa. The sequence continues at coordinate 10,095,826 of NC_089320.1, read as the reverse complement.
AACAATAAGGAGAACTTGCATACTGATGCTAGGGTGTGAAGGGTTACGTCTCCACTATCCCTTCCTCGCGACAACACCTTGCCTCGCGCCAACACAACTGCCAGACAACAGAATTTTATTGACCAATAACGTCAAATTCTGATAAGTACTGAACTTAGGATCCTCTATTTAACTTAACCTAAATTCATATTTTAAAACCCTTAAATATTTCATTAATACACGTTTGAACGACGGCGTAATACATTCGACCATCCACATGAGAAATTAATAGTCCCGGTTGAAGTATGTAACGATAGGCTCAGTTATTGGTAATTTAATTGTCAAGAAAGTATTATCCGCTTCACCAATTTCATTACGAGTTTTCTTTTGAAAATAGCTCATTGTTCATTTCATTATTTTCAATCCATATTTACCAGAAATATCCTAAACTGTGTCACTCTCAAGTGAAATATTCGTGTTGTTCGTAGGCACTTTGGTTTAATAAGACCAAACTTCAATCGAATTAAAAGAAGATCTCCTCTCAGAAGAAAAAATATCATAGCATTAGCCAATTTCGTATAAAGAACACTTTTCCAAAAATATAATTTATGAATATTTTAAGGAAGAATTTTCGAGAGGCCATCGAAGCTATTAGATTGATCTGTTTTTAGACAACAAAAATCTACCGATTCTCCTCCCACCTTTCCCGTGCGATTCCTGAAAATTTCCTTCGAAAAGGAAGGTTAAATTTCGTTTCTATTCCAAAAAAAAAATGTTCTCTCGAAACACTGCCTTTTTTGTCCATTAATTGGTTGACTAATAAAAGGTTTTTACTAAGATAGGGCTACTTGCTGATTTCGAAATAATTCTGTTAAAACCCCATCCTTGTTTTGTAGAAGAACACTTGGTTTGTCATATTCTACAACTGTTCCTTTGTCCATTACTAGCACTTTGTCATAGTCTATGATCGTATTCAAACGATGCGCTATGGTGATTACGGTACAATCTTGAAATTTGCTTCTTATTGTCTCTTGAATTCTTCTATCTGTGCTAAAATCCACATTGGCTGTCGCTTCATCCATTACGATGATCTTGTTTTTATTCAACAAAGATCTTGCCAAGCAAAGTAGCTGGCGCTCCCCGACACCAAAATTGTTTCCTGACTCGGAGAGTTCGAAATAAAGTTCTCCCGGAAGCTCCATGATTTTCGATTTCATTTGAACTTGTTCTAACACGCTCCACACCTCCGCGTCCGAGAAACGGGAGAATGGATCCAAATTTATGCGCAACGGCCCACTAAACAGAGTGGGGTTTTGAGTGATGACAGAAATCACTGGTCGTGTGCTCTGAACATTAAATGAGCTCAGTGCTAAATCATCAATGTAAATATTCCCAGCCGGTTCTGGCATTCGAAATAAGGCGGATACCAAAGACGATTTACCAGCTCCGGTTCGTCCAGCTACGCCAACTTTCTCTCTTGCATTGATGTTTATTGAAATCTTCTTTAGGACTTGTGGTCCTCCCTCGTAGTACGTCAGAGAAAGGTCCTCAAAACGAAGGGCACCTTCCTGGGGCCAGTCTGAAGGGGGCTTGTTATTGATGTCATACGTCGGCTCCTTGGGAAGCTCTGTGTAGGTTATGACACGCTCCACTGCTGTCATCATGTTTTCAACATCGGCTGTCTGGCGCATGGCAAATTGCAGCTGACCAACAGTACTGATGGCGTAAACTAGAGATAACCCGAGCGTTCCTAACAGGACAAAAATGGCGGATTGTTAATTCGTATAACATTGAAAAAAGAAACATCTGTCTAGCATCTGATGCTTCGAATGAACAAATTATATTTACTAATGCTGGGTATCTCTAAGGACTAAATGTTGAAATTTTCATTTGCAAGTTATTTCTGTCCTCGTCGTGACAAATTTTGAAATGTTCTCCTCCTTCTTTTAATTTTAATATTATCTGGAAACTAATTTAATAAGTTGAAGCTCGGTTAGCTATTTTGTCTTCGAGAAGCTTTGTCCCAAGTTTGTTAAATAAACTGAATGATTAGCTAGCTAGAAGTTTCACTTTACCTGCATCAGTTGTTGAGAATACTCCAGTGAATGTGGATATCGCTACGAACAAGGTGCACACGAAGTCTAAGCGAATTCCCATCCACCGAGCGCTGTGAGGCACAAGAAACCAAATCTGGCTTCTTCTGTCTTGCACCCTGTAGAATAACAATGAGTATTCGTTAAGTTTGATGAGTAACATATCTAGACTGATGAAGGTATTTTCCAGCTTCCACCCAATCATGGAACGTTGTTGATCGTGGGTAAATTTTCTAAAAGGCGTTCGTAGCCAGTCCCCTTCGTTACGATGTTACAATCAGTAATCTGTGGTTATAGGTAAAGTTGACTGACGCAGCTTTAATTTATGGATTGCCGAGAAACAAACTAGTTTGCTGGCTTAATTTTCACTCACTCATTAAAATCTTGCATGAACTTGTCTTCCATATGATACGTCCTTATTATAATGATTCCCTCTAGAGTGTCTGCCAAGTGAGCCAGCACTGGACTTTGACTGATGGCTTCCATTCGCTTTATTTCACGAGAAGTTTTCAGATAATACCTGCACGGAAACAGAAAAGAATGTGCGTTCGTCCAAAGTTATTCATCCTCAAAGGATTAGACTACTTCTCCCAACCAAATGGTAGATCGCTAACCACAATTGTATTAGTTTTTGATGAAAGCTTTCTAGGAGCATAAACCGGGAATTTAATGTTTCCAATCCTGGTGCTATTTAAAAATCATACAGGTCACCTAAAAGCAAGTAGAAACAGAGCTCCTAGCTTGAAAACAACAGGTTCACTGTAGGCCATGTTTTATCGTTAAATTTACAATCATTTTTCCTAAAACTTACGTTTATGCTAACTGATGCCACCGCCTAAAAAAAACGGACCTTTCTAATCTAGTTATAAGTTTGAGAATAAAACTTTCACTTTTCAAGGGGTATACTTACCTTATGGGCCAGAAGAACGCATGCACAATACGCAGTGTATGCCCATAACATTTAAGAGATTTAACACCGCGTTTACGAGAAACGACAAGCGTCATCTTGCCCTTTCACGGAAAATAGCACGAACTTTACCGCTTTAGCTACGCGTGAGTTCACTTTACTTCGAGTTTCGATGAGGAGTCAACGTGAATTTTTGCGGCTGTCTGCTTACGAAAAGTGCGGCATTTGAAGGATTTTATGCATGAAACTTCATCTTTCCCGGCATAACTTACAGGAAATAGTTTTGGTGCAATCTTTTCCCAGCAATCTTTTTTACTTTCACGTAGAAACAGCAAAGCGCAACCGGTAAACTTGAAAAAATGGCAAGAAATCGTGGTCACGTGATCACTCTTGGCGTCCACGTTTCATGAAAATCGATGCTAAATCTCTCTATTTGTTAACATATACAATTGCCGAGCGTTTTTAACTAGCTCGTAAGTTACCTGTTAATTCCAAAGAAACCAATGATCATAGGAATGACACCAATGACCGCCCAGTAGTTTGTAGCGCACGTGACACAAACAGACGCTAGCGTCTGTAGTATGTATTGCACAGCGAGCAGTGAAGTCGGCGGGAGGAACTCGTCCACAATTCCAATATCCTTTGAAAACCTGTTTAATATCCTTCCAGAGGGATTCGTGTCGAAAAAGTACACAGGAGACTGAAGCATGGATAAGACCATTCGATCGTGCAGGTTCTCGGAGCATCTGAGCGTGGTATAGTAGTACAAAAGGCCTCGAAGAACAGCTAGAAAGAGTGCTCCGCCTACCAAGCTGCCATAGATTATCAGGTTCAACTTGTGTTTCTGTTCAACCCATTTCATTCTTGTTAAATGTACTAGCCACAGATTAGGTGAAATGATTGATGCTATAAGAAAATGAAAAAGAGGAATATCAACAAACAATATTGAAGAAAGATCAAGATAAACAACTCTCTTCCTCAAAGAAGAGAAAAAACCGACGAACGAATGGCCCACACGCACGGTTTTTTCTCCTTATGTACCGTTCCGTTATAACCCAATACGACCGCGTTACACGTCCATATATACTGCCAAACTACTAATATCACTACGGACAGTTCCTACCGATTCAGACTTAAATTCTCCTAATCTTTCTTTTAAAGAGATTCACTCACCTTGGGCAATAAGGAAAAGTAACAGCAGAGCCAATAAAAGTATCCCGTGAAGGCCTGCTCTGAAGTAGTTCCAATAAAGTTTTGCAGATATGGTACCTACGATGCGATCTTCTTGAGAAGCAGTCATACCTTTTCCAGCCAAACCTGAGGAACAGTCGCTTTCTCGACGCTCAGCACGTTTGCTGTTCTCCTGAAAATAAATGAAAACGGAATAATACGGTCATGCATTTTTCGTTAGTTTTGTGTTTGTCCAAATATCTTTGATGTTAGTTTCGAAGCTGTTTTCGTCTTCCCGTCTCTTTCTTTAGATAGATGCATTGCTAACAAAAACAGAATGCAAACCGAGAATGTACCATACATGAAAGTCCCTTGATACATCGTCTAAGGTTATTCCTTAGTGTTACATTGCGCTTGTAAACTATGCAAATCATATGCGAGTGCGCTATTTCCTCGTCGTCTTCTCTTAGACTAAGAGTCTGATGACCTATCATTCCTTTCTCTTTTCTGAACTACGTAATACCCTTCTTTCTGTGAAAATACAGTTGACCAATTCTCTGAAGAGACTAAGAGACAATCGTCTAAAACTAGAATTAGCTATGAACGGTAAATGTAATATATTGATTGATCATCAGAAATTGCTTTATCTACACAAGGTGTTATGAACAGACGGAATTTTGTTCACACCTGATCCGATGTAACGGTCACTTTTCCTCCCTCCACTTCATGATACTTTTCATGTCCGAGTTCAAACTCTTTCTCGAGTGACTCAATATCCAATCCTGCTTCTTTCATCTGCTCATATTTGCCTTGCTTCACAACACTGCCCTTGTCTAGGATAACAATGTAGTCTGCACTCTTCATATACTGCAGTTGATGTGTAACAAGTACGCGCACCTTCTTACTGAGCAATCCGTTAATGCAGTTCTCAAAGATGTGTTTTCCAACTTTCGCGTCAACAGCACTAAGAGGATCGTCCATCAAATAGATGTCACCATCACTGTACACTGCACGCGCCAGATTAACACGAGCGCGCTGACCTCCACTTAAACTGGCGCCGCGTTCCCCTAGGAGAGTTTTGTCACCTTCGGGTAACATGGCAATGTCCTTCTTCAAATCGCATGCTTCGATAGTTTTGTCATATTTCTCCTGGTCAAATGGCTGATTGAAGAGAATATTATCACGAAGTGTGCCACTGTAAACCCAAGCGGTTTGAGGAACGTAGACTATTCTCCCATTGTGAGTTATTTTACCAGTGCTTGGTGGTAGCTCGTCAAGAAATGCTAAGAGAAGAGATGATTTGCCACAACCAACAGGACCCGTCACTAGAAGTAATCTCTCTTCGGTTACCTCGAGACTAACGTCGTTGAGAACTGAGGCTTCGTTCTGGCCATTCCAGTGACAAGTTATGTTGGAAGCCTGAAAATTTTTATGAAGGAAATTTGTAAGAGGGACTGCTTTAACCGAGAGCTTTTTATCCCACGCTTCCGCACGCTTTCCCTCTTTGTAAAGTTGTTTTCATCGACGAAAGTTATCTTAACGCGTTCCGCCATTATCATGCTTTTACCAAGATCAACAGATCGAAATTAACTTTCATACGAATATCTGCCGCACTTACCTCCTTTTCTTTGCCTAAATTTGGTCCTTTGCGACTCTGAATTAAAAGGCTTAATCCCAGGTCAAATTCTCTGCAAGACCCCTCATTGACAATCAAAGCATACTCGACATTTCCCATTACTCAGACTCTCCTTGGCGAAGATTTTCTTTTAACTGTCTTAATCGCTTGCTCGCTAACCTCTTACTTCAAATTTTATTAGTAAAGAAAACTATAGCCCTAAAAATTTCTTTGATCTACCTTTAAAAAAGGTTTTCCTGAGGAACTTTCCTTGTCTGTGGCCTTTTCTTCGTCGCCATTTTCATTTCCCGTTGTTTCCTCTGGATGATTTTCTTCCTTTCCATTCCCATTTCCATTCAATTCCTCTATCAAAAGGAATGACTCGATTCTTTCAAGAGATGCAAAGCAGTCAGCGATGAGCTGCATCCCGTCTGTGAGACCATAGACAAGAGATCGCCTGTTTTCAGACAAGAGTCCGACCATGGTGAATACGTTGAAGGGTGTTAGGCGAATTCCAGTGAATATGAGTGTTATAAAGGCAATAAGACAGATTACACTATCGTAGGTGTGCTGTAGTGAAGCGAAGGTTGAAAGAATGTTGTAGATTTTGCGCAGGAAGGAAAGCTCAGACCTAAAGAAAAAATAAGAAAGGCAGCTCTTGAGATACCTGTGGGGCGAGAATATATCAGTAGTTTCCAATCTGGCCAAAATCTTTCTTTCGATAACAAATTTCCGGTAGTTTCACATATTGGTTCTGCCAAATTCTACTTAGCTCCCTAGAAAACGAAAGAAAAGTTCTGCACACCTTCTGATCGCACGCACTGCATCTCGATATGGCCACTCCCAAGCGTACATTTTCACCGCGCGTATTCCAGAGACAATTTCATTCATTACTGCGAGTCTCTTGTCTGTAACTCTTGCCGCTTGCATTCGTAACTTAGCAACCCAACCTGTCATCTCGGCTTCGTAGGGAATGAGAATGAGAGCAAAGGCCAAACCTGTAACTGCCTGCCAGCCAATCAGAGTCCAAAGAAGAATTCCTAGAATCACGAGATCGAACGGGGATCGCAGTGACGCGAAGAGGTTTTGAGTGGCTAGATCTAGTCGCTGGATATCATTGGATACCAAGTTGATCACATGACCGGATGTTATCTTTGCAAGCTTTGATTGGCTCATACGTAGTACCTAAAGCAACAAGAACATTAAGAAATTAATCTTTTACCTTCAATTATATTACGTTATTATATGGCAAGGTAGTCCTGAGGTAAATCCGCGAGAGCCAGCAAATTAAAAATGACCAAGTTTTGTTAGAGTGCCATATAATATACTACTTACCAACCTCGCCTGCTCAAGGCGTACGGACTTCAGTGTGTTCGGTCCGTACCGTCACAACTTCTGGCCAATTATTCCCCGATGCAGCCCTTACGCTCGGCCAGGAAAAAGTCTTAGATATGTACCCATGTTTGGAGTGTTAGGATATCATTCGTGATAATTAAACAGTTAGGTCCGTTACCGATTTCTAAATACTTCTTTTCGGGAAAAATGAATTAAATTTTTTCATGCTGCTCTAATTTTTGGTGCAAAACATCTCTACAAGGATCAAATGATGGCATTATCAGGTGAATTTACCTCCATAGTTCCAATAGGGGAAGGATTTCTGTAAAACTAAACAACTTTCGCCAAGCTGTTGGCTGTGAACTGAAGAGATGTACAAGGTATTCTACTTTTCGGATCGTCAACCACCAACTACCTCAGTATTTTGGCATTCTTTAGCAGGCTTTTCGGAGCTACCAAACCGAAGATATAATCCATGTTGTCATTATTTATATGTTTAATTTTTTAAAGTTTCGTTTCACTGCAAAAGGCTCCTGGCATCAGGTACATCAATGCCGAGCGTACTTTAAATAGATTTTGGTTCATGGTCGAGAAAAGTAATGTATTTCAAAATTTGAATGGGTTTGGCTGTCGAGTGAATTCTTTAAAAATTGGAAAGGAAATTGTTTACCGAACCATAACAAATTAATACCACATGATATAAGTTTTATCAATAATATACAAATAATGTGATTGTATGCAATAACCTAAAAGAAACCGCTTGATTGTTACAAGACAAAATGTCCGGCCCTCTCTAAATCCTTATTTCCCCATAACCGGTAAAAAACAACAAGATATTCGCTTAATATTTAGCCTAGATGATCTTTCACATTCCTTCGAAAAAATTAAATAGTGTTTTTTTTTTCTTTTCACAACACATCTCTTATCATTAATAAGCATTTAGGAACTAATTTTGCGTCCCCTAAAAGTATTCTTGTCCAATTGCACATAAAATCTTTGATGAAGGGTGTGTGAGCCTTTCAAGTCAAACAGCAGATATAAAACGAGATGGGACGTATTCAATCGGTTACCTTTGGTGTTTTAATACGTTTTCCCATTTGAAACACTATTACTACAAATTACAAATTACTGAATTTGGTGCGTTGACATAACTGATGCTTTCTCGTGATGCTTGATTTGACAAAGTTTTTTTTGCACTCTGCCTCGTAACAAATTATGCAAATATAATGGGCAATATTAAGTTTACCGCTAAGAGGTATTTCACGCTAACATGATTAGAAGTGAGTCTCTGTTGATAAACCAATCTTTTAGGAAATATCATTTAGATAGCGTGAAACACTACCATGGGACTATGATACCTTATTTATTTATTTAATAATCTACTGTTCAGTACATCGTTTGCAAATGGAAGCCGTTAAAATTGGGAAAGCTACGTTCTGCATAATTATTTCGGGCGCAACAATTCACAACAAAGTAAGCGTTGGCGTTTTTTATTTTTACGCGTCCCTGATCAAAGATAAAGGAGAGAAATTTACGGTTGAGAAACTTCTACGCGCAAAAAATGAGTTGACTCGTGTTTCTCAATAGTAACAGTGTTTTAGTTTCGAAAAATGACCTTTTTAGCTGATATTTCAAAGAGTTCTCTAGTCTTTAAAATCTATAGATTTTTCTATGGATGGCGTGTTCAAATATACTTTCATGAGGCTTGCATTAATATGCAAATATATTGTTTAGAAACAATTCTAGAACAACTCTGGCTTAAAAACTTGCTAGATGTTTCTTTAAACGTCCTAGCATTCTTTGCATTAATCTCAAGTTTTTCGATGGCCGTTTTATTCTAAAATCGGCACTTTTTTGAAATGTAAAGAATGTTGAAATTCGGAGTCAGCTATTATCAAAAAGTTGCGACTTAGATTGATTGGAATGTAAATGTAACCTTTATTCTTAATCTATGAATGTAGTAAATCTTATACTCACCTTTTTGTAAAGTAAACCAGTGGCTGCCGCTCTGAATCGCATCCCTAAAAGAGCAGACCTGTTTTGATAATGATGTTGAGCGAGGTTTCTTCCCAAGGATGTGATACATATAAAAGTGGGTAAGATATATTTGAAACTAACATCCAACTGACGTATTCCCATCAAGTAAGAGATCAGAAAACCAAGCAAAACTGGCAGTGTCATTCTGTTTGCCATGTCTGTCAGAACCAGAGCGACAATTGAGAAATATTCATACCATGGGCAAACTCGCATCAAAGCCTTCCAAAATCTTGGCCGTTTGCCTTGATGCCTCTTCTTCAGTTCCTTGTCCCACTCCTCTTGTAAATTTTCTGTTAATACTTCAGATTTATCTTCTTCTAAGAGTGGAAATAAGTCGTCTTCCTCCAGTGGCCGTTTGTTTCCCGTAACAAAGATTTTGTTCATCCACCATATTGTAATTCGGGAGAAGATGTTGGCATTCAGAACTGGGTTGACATTATTTTTGCCTTCTTCGTCAGAGTTTACTTTCTCGTAATCGTTCTTAACCATATTCCCGCCTCTCAAGATCTCGACTGATGATCAGGATTACATGGCTTTAGGATCTCGGCGAGTCTGTTGAAATTAAAATTCATTGACTCAATTGATCGATAAAAATCCTGTCTGGAATAATAACATGTTTAACCTCTATACCCTGTGCTGCGCTAGAGTAAATAAAATTCTAATGAAGGGAGTCTCCATGCTTCACTGCGCGCATTTTAATGTGGAAAACAGACCGTGATGAATATTACTGTTTTGTATTCGCCCAACTGTAAAAAAAGTCCTTGAATATAAAATATACGTAAAATACAATATACGTAGCACGCAAAAAATAAATAGAGCAAGATCAAGTTGTCAAAGTTTAGCTGTTAAAGAAAAATTCGTGGCAGTTTCACACAGTCAGATTTATTGAGATATGCAGTTTTCACTTAGAGTAACAGAATGGAAATTTGCCTACATTTGCTTACACTTTACCCTCTGAGCTTCTGGTAAACTGTTCTACATCCTATCTCTCATAATTCAGTACAGAAACTATTCATTGAATAATTGCAGTTTTCAAAAGTAAAGTTAATAACAAGCTGCCGAACTTCTGACGGACTCAGCGTTCTGGTAAAGGTAGTATGTAAGGTGGTTGTAGTAGTATAGCTTAGTATTGATAAAATTAACCACGAATATTGCATTGATAAAGTGTACAGGCAAGAATTTCCTCCTATATTCCCCAGTGGACTTCTCATCGACTTTCTACCAACGCAGAACTAGTTAACAGAACTCGACTGAGCCAAACCTTAGCTGTTGTGTAGACTGGCCGCCACAGTGCCAATAGTATTCGAAGTCTGTCACTGTTCCACGACATTAGTATATTTTCTCAAAGTAAAAAGTGCTTGTCCTCTAAATTGGAACTTACAATATTACAAAAAAAAATAGTTCACATGACGCAAATGTCATAGCGAAGCAGCATAAAAACAGAATAACCTCTCAGGCAGTGTCAAAATTCACAAAAATAGTTCACATGACGCAAATGTCATAGCGAATCAGCATAAAAACAGAATAACCTTTCGGGAAATGTTAAAATTCACATTTTTACCGATACAACTGACTCTATTTTCCAAATTTTTTTTCTTTAATTTTTTTTTCTTTGAATAAAACGAACAAGTGAAATAATGTGCATGTTTCCTAGGACTTGAAAAGAATGGAATTATAACGCAACTGAAATACACCGTCTTCGTAGAAATAGCCATACATGAGTAAAATCGGTTTCCAAAACTGATCGAGATCAAGTGCTACTCACTTCTCCCGACAAAATCTTTTTCTCCAATTAACTATCCTGGTTATGATCTCCAGTGCCAAGCATCCTAAGGTTTTCCTGCTGAAACTAAATTAGTAAACTGTCCATTGCAAGGAAATTTCATCAATTTTAAAATTGTTCCACGATGAAGTCGCTGACACTCAAAAAAAGTTGATCTAACCGAAAACCTCTTAAATTGCGGGTTAATAATGTTTTTATGTACTTTCCTGTTGATTTATAAATTGGTTACGAGTGCAAAACTGAACAAGTCGTATCATTATGTTGTTCAACCTACATTTTCGCTGAAAGGTTTTATATTCGTCTCGATTCGCACGAAGACAGCATGTGGAATAAAATGTGGCTCAGGACACCAGACTGAAAATGGCAAAGCTCCGAAACGTGTTATTTATCATCACTATGTCGGGCATTGAAGAGCATTTTGCGAGCTGAAATGGAGATATTGGCATTTTAGCCCGCTCGGATATTCCCGTGATTGTTCAGACTGTTTTCTTGTCATTTTTTCAGCTTTTATTGCGTCGATGCCTTCCAAAGTGATGATAATAGTAATACAGGTTATGATCTTGGGCATAAACATGTTTTGGGCCCTACACAGTCATTATAACCCTCGCCTGGCGGCTCGGGCTAAAAAGGACTCTGAGTCGGGCCCAAACTCTGTTTTCTTATTGCAACCCTTGGTTACGTTCCAATATTTTTGCTAGTTATCCCCGCTTCAGTGTACTTAAAAGGTGCCATAAAATCATTCATTCTTTAAAAAAAAACGCGATTTTCAAATTGTAAGAAACTGATTGCGTGGATTGTGAGGTCTTAAAAGTTCTTGGCAATCTAGCGCTCCGCATTAAATAACCGTAAAGATTCTTTGATCAGAAACAAACTATGACCTTTCAGACAACAAAATACGATGCTTAAATTACTATTATCGCTTGTTTCATAAAGTTTTTGCTACTTAAATAAGAGCCCCTCAATCAAACGATAATAACGTTGAGCGAGACAATTTTATCACTTTTTCTAAAGCATTATTACTGAAGTTAACTGGTTTGACTTAATCTCATCTTCTGTCGCCATTTATGAAGAGATCCTCAGAACTGTATTGTTTCAAACACGAAAAAGATAGTTTAATCACTACTCTGTTAGTAAAAGGAATGATCGAAAAGGAAGTCGATATAATTGAGATTTATGACTCCAATTTTAACGTTTGTAAAAGTTGGAAATTTTAGAAATGATTTCATCTCGAAAGTAGAGTAGAACAGTCCTTTTTTTCAGTCCAAGATTTATTAGTTGATCGATTAAACAATCCAACATGGTGTCAAACAAATTTGTCTCAAGGTATAACTACATCTATCTTTTTAGACGTCTTATACGCCAGTTTACATATTTCCATGGAGTGGTACCTTCATACATACGAATAACAACTCTTGGGTCATATAATAACAGCGAACAGGTAACCTGCTTAACTTTAACGAAGTTTTCAAAACATGCGTTTTATAAGTAATGTCAACCATTACTGTCTTGGATTTTTTTCCTCAATATTATTGCTGATTTCTCGAAATAGAAATGAATTATCCTTTACTATTTGACTGAAGTTGAAAAATAGAGCGCGTGGTTTTAAAATTCTTCAAGAGAAAGATATTCAATGAAATTCGAAAGATTTACCTCACACCATATGGTATAAAACCAAAATATAAACTAGTATTCGAAAAGCTATTGAAAATTTAACAACATAAAATCATGATATTTTTTTGTCGTAAATCTTACTCATTTTAAATTACTGTGTTCGTATTCCAGCCGTTTTAAACATAACTAAAATTAGTAACACGAGTTTGTTAGCAACAGAAAGCTTAACTGGGCGGTATAAATACTCTCCGCGCTAAACTAAACCTTTCCAACTTACTTGCATGATGTTTTTAATTCTTAGTACAGGAATTTGATTTTCCTTTTGTAGAATGTGGTAAAACTTCTTTCGACGACCAATTCCACTCCATTAAGCTAAGGTGTGTATGTATCTAATAACGCGAAAAGTGTGATCCCATATTCCCTGTTAATAAGCCAATGAATGATTATGGATTATGTGTCACTTGGTCTTCACAGAGGTTACGTCAGGAAACGGGACAAAGGAGTTACTTAACGAGAGATCCTGGGTTCAAATAAATGCTAACACACAGGGTGTACGCGCATTATCTGAGCAGCGGTTTAAAGATCTTGGGCTCAATACTGATAACAATATTTCAATGAGTTACTGATTTAGTGATCTCCTTATGCCAAAGCAGGCAGGAATTAGAGAGAGTGAACTTGTCTTGAGGACGCCCGAAACTTTTAGAAAATCGTGGTTATAATGTTAGTCTGCAAAATTTAATCTTTTTGCGTTAACTTCCCTACTATGATATTTTCCATGGAATGATTATTACCCCTTATAGCCAACAAAGTCTCGAGGCTCTTCAGTAATTCTTAGATATATATTACATATATGTAGAACCAGGGAACTTTTCATGACCATAATTTCTATGATTAAGGAAAATCATAAATATTTGTATTTCAGAAAATGCAATAAAAAGTATATGTTTTTTTGTTACCTGGCTTAACGAAAGGAAAGTCGGGAAAGCTCGATAGGAAATGGAAATCAAAGTTCCTTCCAATTTTTTAGTTTCAATCGACATCAGCAGCTTCAAAATATACTGACGGCTTCGAGGGTCATAAGACGGAAAACCTTCGCTTTTTTCTCCCAAATATTTCCAATACCTTAATGTGTAAAGTGTGCGTGATATCACCCCCTTGCTGATGTGCGGAGATGAAGTATGGAATGATAAGTTTTCATTAAATTTGTATTGTTCAGTTGTCAAAACAGATCACGGTCACCAGACAGGACCAATATATTTCCCATCTTTTGTTGGAATTGATTTTTCTCTTTATTTCCTCTCAAAACATTACCGAAATTACGGCGGCACGAAATATATTAGGTAAGATAATAATTCTTAGGATCACATATCTCATATCAAAGCTCCTGGTCATGGTTACAGGAGAGAGAGCAAACAGTGGCGATGTAGTAGAAGAAGGGCCTTCCCCTGCAGTTGTTCTTCAATGGAAATATATCTCACCTATTTTCCTTTGAAGATTAAAACTTATGATAGTACTGTCTTCAGTGCATAAATTCCACTGAACATGGCATGCTTTCTTATTGGATTCAACGGGCCTTTCTTAACATGTATCCAACACGCAAGGGTAGTTGATATCTATAATGAAAGCGTTTATTCATCAAGAATGTTTTACTTCAGTAAAGACTCGTAGCAACAAGTTCCTATTTTCTCCTTTTTAACATAAACAAAACAACTTCAAAAAGGTTGTGTGCTGGCTGTTTGTCTGCTATCACGTACCAACAAAAAAATAATTGAAAAAAAACTTTCTTGCTTCATTTTGTATGACAAAAGGCAGTCAGTTTACTCAGCACATGGTTTCTGGTATTTCATATTTCATTACAAGGGAGTATGCCATGGTTACATAAAAAGAAACTTGCAAAGATTTTTGAAAAATAATGTTACTCATCCGAAAAGGGCCAGAGATGTCGAAAGTACAGAAAATAATAAAACATATCTGGAAACCACACTTATTCACTTATTAGTTTCAGTATTGTACCTTTAAAATATAACAGAGTACCAAAACTATATTTCCTCTACATGATCATTTAGGTTCTTACAGCTCAGTTCTTTACGAATGTTATGTAACATTTTCGCACTTCTCCTGAAAGCGTAAGCCATTTGTTTTATCTGGCCGAGCTCAACAAAGTTTCCCGTTAGAAATAAATACAGAAACCAATTAATGTTCTTCTTGTTTGTAATGGTTTTCAGTTCTCTTTGCCAAAAATTTTTTGTAGCCAATTTAGTAACATATAAATCAATATTTTTTTTCTGTGAACATCAATAGACAAAATTTTACCTCGAGGAAAATTCCAAAATTTGTCGTTAACTATGAGATGTACTTATTTCTCAGTCGTTAATAAATTTGTTTCCCTCCCACCGGTCAAATATAGCTGACTGATCTTTTTGATGTTGTTACTGGTTTTTTTTTTTTGGTAAAATAGTCTTGATATCTCAGCAATAAAAAAAAAATGTAACTACCTCCATCATAGACTCAACATCTGTAATTCACATTCAAAAACATTTCAAATAAATCTCTAGCCAGTTTCAAATGCGTTGTTCTTAGCAGGCGGCGATGGTTCTTTTTTCTTTGTTTTTTCTATAAAAGTATTGAATGATAAGTTTAGTATCAACGGTCGGAAAAAAATCACGATCAAACGTCATTATAAACGGTCAAACATCTCAGCCAGATCTCGTCTAGAAACACACTTTCAGTGACAAAAAATACAGGACCATATAGTTATGGTTAATTCCCGTTAAGGTTCGATGTTACCAAAGAAACTC
The DNA here is from genome assembly GCF_036669915.1 of Pocillopora verrucosa. Taxonomy (NCBI): domain Eukaryota; kingdom Metazoa; phylum Cnidaria; class Anthozoa; order Scleractinia; family Pocilloporidae; genus Pocillopora; species Pocillopora verrucosa. The sequence continues at coordinate 10,080,498 of NC_089320.1, read as the reverse complement.
TTGTGCTGTTTAATTTTCGCTCATTTTCTCTCATTTTCATCAATCACCCTTGTAAAATATACCTCTTATATTAGAAGCACTTTGTAAATCAAACATTGGTATAATTAATTTGCTACTAATCATCAGTGATAAAATCGCCAAAATTGCGCCTCATTACTGCGCCTTATTATCTATGCACTTCTTGCTGTAACCGTCGTTACAAATATTTCAAACTTTCTTACCCTTTCTCTACTGAGAGCCTCCTTGGAAAACATTATCGACAATTTTCTAAGAATTCCTATGCCTCTAAGGAAGGGCTTACCCGAGAGATTCAATGAGTTTGGCTCAGAGGAGTGCATACCTGTTTGTCAATCGGTTGATTCTTTTTATCCAATTCATGAAGGTCAAACCAAGCAGCGGATGGGGAAGAAAATACTTCTTCTCCTCTTTCTCGTGCAATAAGTGGGTATTTTTTAACTCAGCATCAATTCTACATGTAATGAAATCCTCTATATGAGTCCACCCTGTCGTGCCTTTCGTAAAATATCGTGCTTTATCAAGCTGAGTAAGGAACGAGACAAAACTATCATAAATTTGACTTACCACCATAGATACTCCATAGCACTATTATTCTTTACAAGCACATGAAGTTGATACAATAAAACTCGGATATAACAAACCCCGATTACCATAAATCATGCTGAAAATGTCTAGTATATAACACGTATTGACATGGGAGCCTCTATCTCCCATACTAAGTCTTAGAGTCAACCCTTTCCCGAGTAGATCGATTACTAGAAAGGCCCCCAGAGGAAGTTTCGAGTTCTAAGATCCATTGAAGACAGACAGAGCCATGACAGTCCTATTTTATTTTTACGTAAAATATCCGCTCACATGCTTTGGGCAGTGCAATCAGTCAATTCCAATGGCGGATAGCAAGGAAAGATAAAATTACTTATCAGACGAAATTTCTGATACAGTCGACGTCTCTTCGAGAGAATAAAGCACATCCCTGAAAACGATAATGAAGAACAAAAAGGAGAAAACCTGGAAAGGAAAATGCGCTTTCGCTTTGGCTCAATGGAAACATGATACTTTTTGTGGGAAAAATTGTGGGCCTTTCTTAAAAAACAAATCTAATCGGGAAAGAGTTAAATTAGTAATTTTTTTTATATCTGCGTAATTATGCAAAAATATAATACAATTGCAGGGGAAGCACAGGGTGATGAAAATTAATGATAAAGATAACTTTAAATGCAAAGATGCGGTTTTTGTCCTCCACCCAGAGGAAATGATCCTTTCTGTAGTTCGGATACATGTCTCTAACTGACTGTCTCTGTTTTCTATGATACAGTAGGCAGTTTTAGATTTGTTTTCTAAGCTCATGAGTGGAGCGCTGTTTTCTTCCTTAATTTTTTAATAATTTCTGTAAAACTAATACAGTTGATTAAGGGATGATATGATAGTATCTACTACAAAAAATCATATGAGCATCAGCATTTCAAAAGCATTTATCTCCCGACAACAAACTTTTGCAGGTTCGCGGGTTCTAAGACAAAATCAATAAGATCTGCTCTCAGCCAAGGAAACCAGTCAGAATGCAAGATGAGAGAAATTCTGTCCTGCACTTACAAAAACATATTGATAAAAATCAATATATGTCTTTACACATTCTCCTGAGCAACCAGCTCTGGTTATAGACACTGCTTCCCGGAGGGCATCAAGTTTTTAACTGTACCAGCCGGCGATTTGATCGGTAACATGATAAACTACATTCGACCAATGAATTTCTCACAAACAAAATGTTAGAGAGGCAAAGTAAATATCAGCGTCGTTACGAGATGAAGTCGACTATTCCTAGTGGGTTTGTGCTGCATAAAAAAGACCTGTCCTCGCTTATTTTTTTTCATTACACTCGTCAGTTTCAACCAGGATCACCATTCGATGTGCTGTATCTACGGCATCCACCAAATTGTGTGTATTTATCTTCTATTTCATGCAGGACAAAAAGATCAACTGCCCAAGCAATTTATTCGGTTCAGATAAATGAGCATACTCTGCTAGCTTTGGTATACGTCATGCGTTATTCTATGCACATATTAAACAGAACGCGAAATTTCATACATTTAGACACAGACAAACTCGAGGTACCTGTATCCAGTAACAAACGACACTTTTGAAATTTTTAAACATAAAAAGGTGATATCCTTTCAGGTTGGCCACGAAAGCGCCAAAAACATTCCTCTTGCCTCGTGGGGTTCTGGGAGGTTGGTGGACATTTGCAAGCAAATGGGAGCGTCAAAGAAAGAAACTAGTAGACTGGACGTAACAAAGACGAGCTAAAATAATTCGCCAATTATGAGCTTTTTGATGATCTAATGAATCAAGCATTCGATGATTTTCCCCGTCTCCACAAACCTCAATGTTATACATACTTACGTTTATTGGAAACAGACCTAAAGTCTCAGCTATAAAAATCTGAGTGCATTGTTAAGGATTATAAAAGGAAGGTAGGTGTCCATCTCTTGCCACTCTTTTTGTTCAAAATCAACAGCTTAGTTTTACGTTTTTGAGCTGACAAATTACATACCCAGCAGCAACAAACGTATCGAACTGAAATTACCGCCTACAGAAATATCCTAGCATGAAAATACATACCAAAATGAAACACTCAAAAAGAGTCAAAGCTCACCAGATGAGTTCCAAGAAAAAACGGCAAACAGTCTCGTTACACAGTTTTGCCGTTTAATTTATGAGCTAATTCAGTTTTGATCTGAATTTCTAACATTGCGAAGACTCATTCACTTGAAACATGACATTGTTGTCATGACGCCAACGATACGTCGTTAACTTTGGTTATTAATTCAAGATGTTTATTTTGGTGACTTTTTTTATGCATGGTTATACATTTACATCCACTTTTGTTATTTCATGTCACAACAATCAGTTGGTGGCCAAGTACATGGCCTCAAACTTTCTCTGAGGTACCATGTTTCATAAAAGTACCTGTGGTCATGGTTACCATGGCTAGATCACATCGAGAACGTTTGCCTCCATCTTAACAAATTCAAGCGTAGGAAAGTGGGCAAACAAATGTTAACGATAGAAAAAAGGTGCGGACGAAAGCGTCATTAGATGGGAGCGAAAGTGAAAGTTGGCGTGCAAAACTTGCACTCTAATTTAAAGCGTGTTTACCGACCTTTTGTCTTACCTTCCTTGACTACAAACATGTTTTTTCAACAATGCTAATAACTTCATAATATGAGAGATGACAACGCGCGACCATTTGTGATAATAATGGTGCAGAAATAAGGGGTTGACAACCCAGAGCCGAACCAAAAGTTTTAAACATGAAGCCACATGGATAACGAATCTTTCTTATTTCGAACATAATGTATGTGTGAAAGGGTGCAAATGTCTTTGATTGTTTGCGTTCCGTTTACCCAGCTGGCAAACATTGCTTGAGAGGTATTCAAATATTTAAAGCTTACGGCTGCCCACAAGAAGGTATTGCCTTAGCTAACGCATCCATATAAGGGTGTGCTTATGTAAACATGTAGAAGACTGATCAAAAGGGAGAAGCGAAAATGAAGTGATTTCCATCCGTTCTCAACACTTCAATCAGCCACTGCTAAAATCCATCTCATTCGACAGTAGGTGAACGTCCACAATCATATCTCCTTCTGGCGCGAACCAATGTAGACGTTTGGTTAATTCATAATATGCCTTTAACATTCCATTAACAATTTTTTATTTGAGACTTTCGCGAGGTTTTCGAGCCCAAAAATGATTTTTTTGTATTTAATTGAGAAAGCTCATTATATGCAGGAGGTGCTGTAAAGTTCCTTTGATCACATTTCTCGAGGCGGCTCTTTTTGGTTATTTATTTTTCAAAGACGAATTGTTTGGTGGATCGTTTGCTTCGTTGAATATGGTTTTGAAAAAATGGACAATTATTTATGAGAATTTCATTATTATTTTCTTTTATACCCAATATACCAGGTTACCATAGCGATTCTTCAACTTTATAAGACACCCTTAGTTTTAGCTGTACGTGCGTGCCTATAACTCATGAACAAGTCCAGTAGTACCCATTTTTTTATAAATGTAGTTTCATTGAATTGCAATCAGCACATCAAGATTCATCTCTCAGCAAAGTCTCACCAGATTCTTTACTTACATTTCAGAGCTACCTTGATTTTTGATAATTTTGCGGTGCCTCTGACACAGTCGGTTTAAGTTTTTACGTCTGACCCGTCGAGAAGTTGGCGTGGATTATCTACACCTATTACAGAACGAAGTAACGCGAAACAAAAGAAATTCCAGATTACCCTCAACACACTCGGTTGAAAACTTGCCCCTGATAACACAGATGATTAGTGCTGGAGTGATCCTTTACCCCCAGGTGGTTTTTCGGTAGCATAATTAGATCTTTGAACTTGCTGTAGAACTTTCCTTCAATTTGATCTTTGACCTACGTAGATCATCAAAACCTAACTCAGAGTGGAAAGAACGGCGACAAAGAACAAAAAAAATGCATTACATTTCATAGATATAAACTAGATTTTCGAAAAAGAAGCGAAATTACTCAGACAAAAAACAGAGACCGACAGGTTTTGTCCACGTGACAACAAAAGCATGTAGTAGTCATCAGAAAAATCTAAATTAGGAACATATTGAATAGACAAGGAATTCCATGAACGTGATCACATCAAATCAGGGTAATTTTCAGTCTCAAAAAATTTCCAAGATTCCACATTCGAATAAACACTATAGATCAATCATTTCAAAAATGGACTTTAAACTATCTTACTACTGGAAGACGCTTTAAAATAAAACCCGTAAATTTTGGTTTCCGCTTCAATTGCTGTCGACTTTCAACTTAACGATATTATGAATTTTTAGCCAATCACGAAGCGGCGACCGAATTAACTATCTGAAATAAGACACCGAAATGTCTCCTGTTGCGTTGCCGGTATTTTTCTAGTTCTTTTGTGAACCACCACAAATCTTCTTCATGATCACCTCAAAATTTTTTCTGGCTTAAACGCTACTTTTTTTTTCTCTAACTTGGTTGTCACATGACTTTGGCTACAAAACTCGACTTTGGCTACAAAACTCGACTGTAAAATCAAGGTGTTTGAGTCGCTTCTCAATTTGCATATTTTAAAAAAATAACGTCGAGATAAGAACAAGATGAACTGAAAATCGTCAAAATTTCGAGCCCGCGTTGCCAGCGACGGTGTTTGACGCTTACGAGAGTGACTGACTGACGCGAGACCCAGTAATACCTTTAGATTGAGCGTCTCTTAAAGTTAACCACATTAGAATAACTTGGACGCACGAACTAGCAACCTAAGCTCAATTCTCTGCTTTACTTTAAGTGAGATACACAACTGTACCTCATTCCACTGAAATTTAGATTATCATTATTAAACTCCAAGTACAATAACCTAAAGAACAGAGATAACATATAAAATATAGTTTGATTCCTTTTTGTTTGGCGGCCAACATGTTCAGTGAGGCACAACAACAAGAGGGTCTAAATAGGGAGGCTTTGTCGATTCATGGCTAGCTTTTTCCGAAAATAATGTTTGACGATCGAATTTGAGGTCTTTTGGTGGTTATAAGAAAGAACTTTCTTTCTTGAATTAAGATTAATACCTATTGTCATATTTTAAACATTAATTATCACTATGATAATGATGAAAATGATAAATGGAACTTACCTCTAAGAACTCTAACAACAATTTAGAGTTAATTTCAAACAATTCATCGGCTTCTCTCATTACATGGGTGAAAACATGGATGGCAAAGCTAGGAAACCCTGATTCCTCCAGCACTGAGCATAGGATGGGAAAGGTAATAGCACTGCTCTCTTAACGGTTCATCTGGCATAATATCATAACAGGTTTTGTCATTCAGAGTCTGGATTTATGATTGACGTATGTGCATTAAAATGCCTAATAATGAATTGTCAATTCGGACCAAGTTATTTATTAAGGCGAGTCACTTCTTGCGTTAAGACTATAAAGGCGAAGTTTGATGGAAATTACAATTTTGAGAAAAAAAATGACTGTTTGGAAACATGGAGACTGGTTTCTAAATCTAGAGATTCTTCAGAATCCAGGACTGTTAATGACGACCAATTCAACCTGTTAAGTCTGAAACATCTTGAAGTTGTTTTACTTTTAATACTGAGGTACTTTTTTCACGGTTGAAAGTTTAAATTTTGGCATGGTTTACAGCTGACACTCACCCGGTTGAGTCCTTCCAAGAAAACTGTTTATGAATTTAGCTTGCGCCGCATGAACCGTGAGTAGCTTATTGATTCATCTTAAGAGTTATCCCGCTCTACTCGACTGGGGAACTCTAAATTTCTTAGAAACATAAAGGCTAGTTAGCTTGGTAAACTGATAATTCGTGAGACTGAGCGTTTCGGGTTTATAACTGGGTCGACTAGTTTATAAAAAAATATCACTGTGTCTTACACCTCCTAATCCAAAATGAACTTCATCCTCATGTTCGATCATCGCGCCATGAGGTATCTAAGTATGTGAACACTAGTATTATATCAACATCTCTTTCAAACCTTGGCGGCAGAGAGAAAGTTAAAACATCAAAACCTCCCCTTTGCTGGGCTTATATTTTTGGTTAGGTGCAAGAACATTATTGATCCAAGTCTAAATATGCCGAACATCAAGCGAAACTGCCGGCGTTTTGCACCCTAGTTTACGCCCTCGAGCGAATCTTCAAGTTTGCTCTAATTTTCATCAATATCCTGATAAAGATACATCACCTTACCTTAATTTGTCGATCAGAACTTTTGAGGGGTGCCGATTCATATGTTACGTGCTCTATTACAAAATGCAGCGATCTTCTGCCTTCTTGTGGTTCCCGAGCCTTTTAGGTTCAGTAGACTCTTTTATCATGATCGTTGAACCTTGTCGTCATTGTGTAAATATGTTAATGAACGAAATTCCATGATACGCTTAAGAGGATGTGAGACAAGGCTCGCAAACTTAATTGCTCTTAGACTTGAAATCAACACATGCTGATAAAGGAACATACGATACTTATGACTACGAGCCCGTAAGGTCTAGTCATGTGTGTAAATCATCGATGGGTATAGAACATTCCACGATGTCTTCGCTGTTTCGTCATTTATGCGTGCGGTGAATCGATGCTTTTTATTCTATCATTTTTTAAGTCCTTTGGCATACCGATGTCCACTTCTTCAAGTGTCCCGATCAGTATAAAGTAAAATACAGAGATCTAAAGAAAGTCAGGAAAGGAGGCCTGAAGCCATTTGGTTACATAACTCTAACAACATTAGGATTGGTTCTCACATGAAAGCGTTATGTAGTTTTTTTTTTTTTCTCAAAATCTATGCACATTGGCATGCGGAAGACTGCCCATAAGCTGCCCAATGTTGTCTCCCAGACATTAATTTTTTTTAAAGAATTTTATTTTATGTTTAACTAGTTGCATCAATGTCATTCCAAATTTGCCGAGGTCAATGGCAAAAAGTTGCCAAACAAAGGTGAGAGCAACGGAGTGTGTGGAGCTTTGTGAGAGAGAGGCGTAACCACAGTGAGCTCCATTTCTTCCCCTAGCCAATTCCATCCAGAAAAAAGGGTTTAACCGGTGAAGTGGCTAAGGCCCTTTGTTCCACGTCTTCCATTACCATCATAGCAATGACAGCAGAAACAGGCGAACCCATAGCTGTACCAAAAACTTGTTGATAGTATGTGCCGTTATATGTAAATTGCGTGGTTTTGAGGCAAAAAGACAACAGATGAATAATATCCTCCACAGGCAAAGAAGTTCTTTGTCCTAGGGGAGCATCTTCTCTGAGTCTTTCCTCCGCAACCTTAACGGCAAGATCAACTGGGATTTTAGAGAAGAGCGAAACAACGTCGAAAGATACTAATTCTTCACAAGCGTCAAGAGTTTTATCTCTTATGAAATCCGTAAATTCGCAGGAATTTTTGACAGTGTAATCAGTATTCCCAACAACAGGCGACAAAATTCTCGCAAGATAACCAGAAATTGCAATAAGTCGGAGAATTAACAAAAGAGACAATGGGTCTCAAAGGAATTCCCGGTTCATGAATTTTAGGTAAGCCATAAAAACGTGGACATAAGCCGTCACTACTGTATAACATTTTGTACGTAGAGTCACTAATTCTGCCAGCTTTTTTCAAATCAAGCAACATTTTATTTAACTTTCTTTGAGTTTTACTGGTAGGATCAGAGTTTAAGACAGCATACGTACTCTTGTCATTGAGCAGAGACAAAGCATCGCCCAGAATTCAGCGACATATCCGGGACTTTCATTGAGACGCTGGCGCTAAATTTAAAAGCTAATTAGAAAATGATTGTCAAACAATAAAGGAAAAGGGCTGACGTTCTCTTCGTTTACGGATAAACTACTTTTCAAATGCTACTTTTACCATATGGCTTTTAAAGAAGAAAGTTCAATTGAATAGTGTATCATTCTCACTTTGTTCTTGCGCTTTCAGAAGAGGTCGCAAATTTGCCTTGAAAATTGACTATATTAGCATCCTGCTTGTATGAGAAGTCGATCTCAGCGCACTTTCAGGCGTAATTTATCTTCACTCAATTGCTAGATTTCTCTTTTACCATATGGTTATTTTTATTTGACATTCTAGAAAGCGTCATAGAAATTTTCAAGGGATTCCAAACTTTGGAAGTAGTCGCAAAACGCGAATTTCGAAAACGTTTGCTAAGCATCGTAGTGTTCTATCCAAATTTGTCCTTTGGAGACCCCCACGAGAATACAAGTGACCTATTTTAAACTTCCCGCGAGAATATCAAGGTATGTTAAGCTCCGCCTCCGCAAACAATCGCGCACACGCCGCCTAATTAGTATTGAAATTGAGGTGGTAACTAGACAATGCTTAAAAAACTGTAAAAGCTTTTAAGATATGATCGCTGAGATCGCTGCAGAAATATTCAGCAATCGTTACTATCATATGGAAACCACACTCCTATTATTGTCGCAAGATAGACTCTAGTTCTATCTCGACGATCGTCGCACTCACAAGCCGGTTGTCGGAAGCATCGCTCATATTTTTCTCTACCGATTGAAGCGATTTTAACGAAGTAGATTCTTCATGATACTTTTTTTCTAAATTTTTCTATTTTCTATTTTCTATTTTCATGATACTAATTTTTATAATTCCGATAACATTTTGACCAACGGGAGTCTGTCAGTCCATATAAGAATAGGCCATTTTACAGTTGTGTACTTAGTTGCCAAGCCTTTGATTTGGAGTGAGGCTGAAGGTGACCTTGTTGTGTTAGAGACCTGAATCTAGTTAGCATGATAACAAATTTATTTGCATTTCAAAAGCAGCAAGGTTTGTATCATAACATGGTCACCCTTAGCCTCACTCCTGTTCAAAGGCTTGGCAACCAAGCACACAACTGTAAAATGGACTATTCGCTGCAAACGAATTTGCTAAACGCTTTGTTAAGAGCGTGGCTTTTGTTAATTATTGCTATTGTTCACTTTATGTCACCTTGGGATTTACTCTACGCATCCAACCGTTTGATTGACAGCAGCTGAAATCTGCAAAGAGACTCATGTATTCCCAAAGCTTTACCTGCTGACCAATCACAACCGACTAGTTCAGGATATGCAAATTGAAAACGTGAAAAGGATAGACATTTACCCTTTCTTGATTTAGATGTGTCCAGAGGGGTTCAGGGTAATTTAGAGACAAGTGTCTACCGTAAACCCACCCACACCGACAAATACCTCGCTTTCGATTCTCACCATCCTATTTGCCATAAGAAGTCTGTAGCCAAAACTTTACTTAGGAGGGCTGACTGTCTACCATCATAACTCGATTCGAAGGCTGAGGAGAGGAAATATGTTTCCAATGTCCTAAAGGCAAATGGCTATACAAAAACTTTTCTCCGTAACTGCCAAAAACCAGTTACAAATAGTAACGCTCTTGATGAAAGGGAACCAGCGACTGGTTTTGCTGTTATTCCTTACTTACAGGGTGTTACTGAACCCATCAAGAGAATTTTGAATAGCCACAACGTTAAAGTTGCTCAAAAACCTTTTCAGACTTTGGGGCATATTTTCGCCAAACCTAAGGATCCTGTCACGAAAGAACAACGAACCGACGCCATTTATTCTATTCTTTGCAATGACTGTGACAACGAATACATCGGACAGACCAAACGCCAGTTTGGTACACGGTTAAAAGAGCACCAAAAAGCGGTTTTTCTTTGCAAAAAGGAAAATTCAGCTTTATCGGAGCATACTTGCCTAACCAACCATACAATTGGGTGGGATAATTCTAAAATTATCACCACTAATCGGCGTTACCACCAGCGCCTTTGTTTGGAGGCTTGGCACATTAACTCCGCCCACGCTCCTTTAAATCGTGACGATGGCGGTCTGCTTCCTGACGCCTATTTACACCTCGTCAGAAAAAAAGGCCGCTAATTAGTGATCATATAAAAGGACCTCTTGTTGCAGCGTTTAGATCACCCCTGATGAAGGCACTAGACAGGAGTGTCGAAACGTTGGGTCTATGAATTGTAACTTCTTCGGTTACATTCATTAAATCTGCAAATCAGTGTAGCTTCAAACTATGTCTGATTGTCCACCTGGTTGCCGTGTGAACTTTAATATATTTTATTTATCATATTGTTCATGGTTATATTACTACTAGCTCTCTTCTCGGGTTTTGTGTTTTCTTATTTTTTTCGAGCTAGTTAAACTTCTTAGTAAAACCAGTTAGACGAAAACCGGTGTCCAAGCGGATTTGGACCCCCCTAAATTTGACCCCCAACAAAACTGAGTGAAAACATCATCCTTAACGTTCTAGTAAAAATGGAAGATACTTTACGTTCCAGTGCGTACTAAAGCATGTTTTTAATTCAAAACATACGTATCGTTAATGCTACGAACTGGCATCCCATCGGACGATCAATGGTTCGAATGCAGTAGTTTTTTGACATCTAATTCTTGCGTATACTGTACGACTCGCTGTAATAAATGCGGTAGAATTGGAACGAAATGGCTGGGGTTTTTTACCTTTATCGAGGAATGTTGTGTTGTGATTGAAAAGAACATCGACAAAAAGCTTGCAAATAGAATTAGTTACCAAATATGATGCAAAAGATGCTTAAAAGGAAAGTTTGGTAGGGGGGTCCATATCCGTAAGCGGATTTGGACCAGGGGTCCAAATCCGCTGGGACACCGGCATTCCTCTTGAGTTGGTTTCTACTCCTCATATATTACTTTCAGATAAGACAGCACATTGAATGCAAATACATCGTATCACAATGCTTGGCATGGGGTTGTCAGTTAGCCGTGGGTAAAATAAGATCTAAAGACAATTCTCTCACTCGGCGAAAATTTCTCTGGTTTCGCTTTACGCAAACTGAACATAATCTTCGTGTTATCAATAAGTTTTATTTCATTTAACGGTTCACGTTCCATAATTGAGAGGCTTCAAATAACTTCTGAGTCCCTTTCCCTTTTCGCAATATGCTACTATATTTTAGTTTTCATTTGATACAAGTTTCATACGACAGGCTACACTTAAGGAAGAATTAAAATCGCCACCGGTGGCGATTTGACTTTCATTGGTGGTGACTTTTGTGGTGGCGAGTTTGTTGTGGTGGCGAATTGACCGGATACCATTTAATCATATACAGCAGGCACTGACACTTTGAACACGAGTGATCAAGAAACGCATGGTACTCTAAGGAACTCTGTCACCTTTAAAACTACAGCCGCCGTCCTTTTACTTGATAATGGAGTCGAGATGACTTGGAACGTTAGTCCGCTAATATTCATCCTTAATTATAAAACTGAGTAATTTAGTTTTATAAACTAAGTTGATAATGTGAATTAGTCACGTAGAAGAGATTCTAGAGCTAAAGTTTCGAGCGTTAACGCTCTAACGAAAGGCTAAACCTCGAATAGTTAGTGTTAAAATCTCCCAACGGTGGCCAATTCCCACCATCAACTCAGTTAATGAAACCAAATCATTATCTTGTAACACTCCCCACCGAGGCGGTACCTTGATGTCTTTCTAAAAATCAAATAGCCGCCAACAAGCCCGAGTGTAACGGAATATGTCGAAATCTATGCTCAGATAGCTGTAACCACGATTAACTTCAACACTACCCTCAGCCAATCAAATCCAGAGAAAAAAGGAAATGTCTGCCCAAACCCTTAGATCTAAAGGGAGGTTTTGTCAACAATGTGGCCCCAAATAGCTTGTTTCATCATCATTGAAGCCAGAATCTATTTTGCATAACCAATAATAAAATCATTGGTGTATAAATTTGTATCTCTCACATCAACATGAAGTGAATCACAACTTAGTTTATCACATTGTTCATAGTTATATTACTACTAACACTCCGCTAGGGCTTTGCATTATCTAAGTTCTTTTGACTTAGTTAAACTTTCTAGGAAAACCAGTCAGATAAAACCCGCATTACTCTTGAGTTGGTTTCCACTCTCCATGCATTGTTTGCAAAGGAGGATGCGTATAATGTAAATACACAATTTACCGCAATGCCCGTGTAGGCGCAAGAATGTATAATTTTTTTAATGGTTTTTCATAGTTTCGTGTTAGGCGTTTAGTTTCTCGTCTTCATTAGTGTCCTTTGTCAGTTACCAGTTTTGTACTTGTTATATTTATTTGCATATCGTATATATTCTGTTCGCGCGTAATTTATTTCGTTAGTTGTTTAGCCGAGTTTGCGGAACATATCGAAACATATAGTGCTTTCTGTTTCCCTTTTGTTGTCTTTTGGTTTGGTCACATTCGTCTCGTAAGTGTCCTTGTTTATTTCGCCTTGTCGTTTTCCAGTACTTTCACTTATACTTTGTAAGTTATTTTGTGCTCATTCGTGTGTTTGTAATGTCGTTATTTTCAGTTACTGTGTTCAACAATGTGTCATGTCAAGTTTGTTACATTTTCAAGAACGGAAGTTTGTTCTGGTAAAGTTGGATACGAGTGATCTGCGTTTGCGGCTATAGCCCGGTATTTCTTGTTCCTGTGAGAGGTCAATATCTTGCCTTCGTTATCTGAAGAATTATCTAAGAGGCACAATGGGAGAAGAGAGATTGAATGGCTTGACACTTGTGCATGCTCATAGGGAAATTGCCTTGGATTTGGATGAAATCATTAACTTATTAGCTTCTCTTCATCCCAGATGAATGAGGATGGCCAGCATTTCATGTAGTGATGACTAAGAACTTCTACTTTGCCCTGCAACTTTTCTTTATTTTGAACTTAAAACTAACTCTGGTACAAAACATTTTCTTTTGCCTTGGGCTTGTAGGTCAGGAACCTCCTCGTGGTGGAGCCTGGGAACATTTATATGGCTATTACCCGACCGGACAATGTGAGATCATTGAAATATTTTCTTTCCTTGTTTGCTTGTTGCTTGTTGAGTAGTAACGCCTATGATATGTTGAACATTATTTCAAATTTTCAATTTCAAATTTTCATACTCTTTTTGATATATTTCCAAATATGCACCAGATTGCTTTACAGTGCATCCAGTCCCCTAGCAAGCTCAGGGCTACGCCCTTCGATTTTAAGTCTCATGGAATACATGGACAAATTTTTTCTTTTGGTACAAACTGGTCACACAAATCGCTGGATCCACCGCTGACCAGTTCATTAGCACTTAAAGTCTTTCTTTTGTTTTCCTTCTACGTTGTTACAATTTTCATCGTTTGTATGAATGTGTTAGCGCAAAAGTGTTGCGGAATTTATTCGAATTATTTAAAGTTTAACTTGATCGTTTGTAATGTTTTTTTTTTTCGCTCGTTAAGGCTGTAGTTTGTAATCACAGTTGAAGTTATATCCAGTGCAGTTAAAGTAACCCAGCAACAAATGCGTAAAGTTCATTCTTTTTTCTCAAGCTGTACTTTAAAAGTTTCTGTCTGTAACTTTCTGTTTTAGTTTAACCCCTTTGAATAATTAACCGTTTCAGGGAGTCGCTGCCATGGCAGAACAACCAAAAAAGCGCGCACAAATTTTACTTGCTGGAGGTTCCTCTGCAGAAGATTACACATAACGACAGAAAAATCACAGATAAGCTGCACCAACCTGAAAACGTCCCTTATCCCTTCCTCTAAAGTCACTTGGACAAACCATGTCGGTTTATGCAGAACAATGCGGATAAGTTGATTTTCAAATCTATCACTGACACAAACGTAGTGACGGTATCCTTATGCTTACCAAAACGGTATAGATACAGTAATAATATTTCAATTTACTTTTTTTTCTCCCAAAAGTTGCATGGCTAACCACCCTTGCGAGTTGGTTCTCGTCGTTCAAGATAATTATGGACCAGAGACAATATTAAAGAGGAGTTCAGAAGCTGTCCACAGGACTGTTAAAATACTTACTGCCTGCAAATCCTGTCAAGGATTTCTTCAGTCCAGGTGCACATGTACATTGTCCTGTTGTCTGAGTTCTAATAGACAATTGCTACAGACTCTTTGAAACTGTGTTCAAAGAATAAATTGAAACAGATTTGATCCTTTATGAACAGAAATAGTCTCTGATGTTAATTTGTGATAATCATTGAAAAGTTGTTTCTTTGCTTCGCTCATGAGAATGAACATCTCTTAACCCTTTACACTCTTAGATCAGTATAAATATTCTCCATACTGTTCTCTGAACATTTCCTATGATGCCGACATGGAGAATTTGTCTAACAATCAAGAGCTTGTTTAGTCGGTGATTAGCTCCTTTATTCTCCTGACCTTAATGTTTGATTCAGGCGTGATATGGTAAGGAGAAATTAGATGCTAGTCACTCTTCGGGGTTAAAGGGTTAAAGAATAAGTATCCAGTTTTCCCGCTCCCCTGTAGGGCTACGTGACTGAACGTATGTCTTTTGCTAGAACCCAAGCTTCCTCTTAGACTCCACGACCCTCAGTAATGTGGGTGCATATCCCCATCATGTTTGTTACTCTCAAAGTGTTTGCGTTGCCCAGCTAAAGAAGTAACTTTAATTCAGATATTGTGTATTTGATTTACACCAATACTTACTTCAGGCCCAACTCGAGAATTGTTTCATTTAGTACGGAGCTATCGAGTGTAAACCTATGAAAGCCATGCTCGTGATAACCTGCTAAAAAACAGGGTGACATTCACGATATTCGAAGCGTCCATGTCCTGTTCATTGTAATTTTATGATGAAAGAGAGAGAGAGAGAGAGATTAGTTAAGGAAACACCAATGAAGTCATTGGTCCTTCGGCCGGTTAACTTTGTTCCAACAAACTGTAAGTACTGAAAGGATAGTTCAGTGTCATTCAGTTCACCTTTTATTAGCGGGTTATCACGACAATGGTTTTCGTTCAACGAAAACCATATCATGATTTCTTACCAAAAAAGTGACAGGCATTGAAAATGGACGCTATCCTTATTCTTTACATCCTCACAATAAGACAAAATGCCCGAAAATTCTTATTCGGTAAGTTGACATGGTGTTCTCTTAAAACAGTGGAGCGGTTGATCAGAATGTCTCAAAATTGTTCGCTGTAAACGCACTTGTGCGCAACACAAGCGTGCGATTTGGCCAAGTCGCGCGATTGAGGCCTGGCCTGGTGATGTTCGCCAAAACAAAGTTCTGCGTGGAGTTGCCCTGCACCTACTCCAAGCGGCTCTCTAATTGTCTGCTTATTGTGGGATACCCTTAACTAGTCCAAGTTCCACGGTTAAAGGAAAATGTTTTTTCTCCTTATTTGTGCTGCAACCCTATACATCGCTGTTATTATGAGCCAGTTTCAAATGTCTCTTACCTTCGTATGAAAGACACGATGGGAGCTTTACTTTTACAGCATTTTCTTCCTCGAGGTCGTTCTTTGGTTTGACATCGTTATTAGGATCAGCCTCAGATTTCCCATTCATCGAATTTTTTCCGATTGGTTGTCGTTGGTGGCTCATAGTAAAGAGAAAGCAATATTTAAGCTGCTGATGTTCAAATGGGATCGACACATGGTAACAAATGCAACTTTAAACAAACAAGTGAGACCCAAGTAAGAGGTCAAAATCAAGCTACAGGTACCTTTTTCAGGAATTCTATTTTCCTGATAGTCTTTTGTCCCCATGAGCCAGATATGGGTACTAGGCGCCACATCAGGTTCATACCATGATTCAGTGCACACCTTGGGTGTAAAACAACTCTCCTATGAGGTGAAGTTCGTGCTCCGTTGGTAAGTACCATCGCGTGTGATGACACCAAGTAGTTATTACTTTTGGTAGTCTAAGGAAAAAGGTTAAAAACAATATTGAATAAATTTTTGGTACAGAAAGTCTCTGCAGACTTGAAACCTTCCATTATTAAAATTTACATAATTAGCGCCGGATGAAAACAAGGATCTCGGATTTCATTTTGAGGATGGGTACAGTGCGTTTTATTATAGTCCTAGTACGATCGGATAGTATCATAATAAAACTTTAAAGCAATAACGCTCAAACAGATGCTTGCTAACACTGTAGAAACTAAAAACTAAATTCTATATCTTAAAAGAGTATAATTCAAGTTAGGAAGCCACCGCGAAGGTCTCAGGAAGGGTCTTTTAAAACCTTGATTGTGAAAGACACCCACCTTTTTCCTCCTAAGGACTCTGGGAACACGAAGATTATTGCGACTAAAAATTCAACCTATTCTGTAAAATTGAAGTTTGAAACAGTGTTACCCAATTGATCCGACAGTTGAAAAAGCTACCGAAATATCTCAAGCAAATCTTGCGTATAAATCCGACAGCTTCTTTGTGACGTATGAGCGCGTGCGTGCCAGTGGTTCTCAGAGAAATCTGATTGGATAAAATGTTAAGTTTGACTCGGTAGTACTTCTGCGTTGTGCGCATAAATGATAAACTATGAAAAACGAGCTCGAAACTTGTTTGTTGTTCACTAAAATCGTTCCAATGATTCGCTGAACCAAGCCATGGGGTCAAGTGGTTAGAGGAGAATGTCCTGGCTTGGTAAGAAATATGAAGTCAAATCATCGGTGCTCCCGCTTTCTGGTACAGTTTGGAGTTGTACCATAAAAATGAAGCTCATTCGGGGTAGACGGTGAGTGGTTTCGAACATCATCGTTTACAGAGCTTTCGTTAGCACAGTCGTCTAAAGACCGGTCATGCTCTTACGCAGACTGCAGACCGCACAAACCAGGCAGACCTCACTTTGTTCGCTGGAGAATTTCGCCTCTTAGAGCTCGCGAGACACTGACAAATTCATTCATGACCTATCACGTAATCGACTTCGATACGTATCCAATTTCACCAGTATTTTTTGTTTTTGTTTTTGTTTTTTTTTTCAGCCTGAGGGAAAAAACTACGTTTTCTCGTTTATAAAATTTTATTTTACGCCTCGGTGGACGTTAAATGAAAGAAAAAACTTTGCTGGGAAGTGGTTTTTGACTGGGTGATAAGCGATGATAAATAACAGACGAGTGCCTTTTTTATTTCTGTTCCCGTTTCCCGCTTCCCGCCCTCAGATAGATCCCTCTTCCCACCCTCTTCCGTTCCCAGTTCTCCCCCTCTACTCTAGAGTACTGATTAAATATCATCTAAAGACATCATTTGGAAATCATTTTCGGGCCCTAACAAGAGATCATTTTGCCACAAGTTATTTTTTTTGTCTTTGGTTGGTACAAGGAATGAAACGATCTCCCAGGACAAGACGGACGGGCCATCTGATGACGTTTCTTTTTTAGTCTAAAATGGACGAAACGAAATAAACGGGACCAAGAAGTGTTGAGTGGCTTCGCTGCCCTGCTAACTTTTTGTTCCTGACCTGTCCCCTCTTTGTCCTTCATCTTCTGCCGCTATTCAACTCTTACTCAGTTTTCCAAATCCAATATGGCGGTCTGCACGGTCCGCAGTCTGCGTTTTATCCAGACCGTCTTAGAACTGATCAATCATGCGATTCATTCCACAAGTTAGCGTTGAATGAAATGTGTGACATTTTTAGTAAAAGCAAAAATCTATAATATATTTAAAAGAAAGGGCGAAATATCTGTAAATTTGCAAAAGCAAAGATTCTTTTGTCGGGAAAAAAGTAGTAAAGACATAAAGAAAGCCGCGGGTTTGTTGAAACTGGAAACTATAGTCTTATCTGAGCCCGCGCTCTAAGGAAATTCCAGAGAGGACTAAAGAGACTGGGAACAAGTATAAGAAAGGATTGGCTGATGAAATTACCCTAAGGATTTATTTATGATTTTTGTAAATTTAAAATTCTTTTCGTGAAAAGGTTATTCTCAAGACATGCCGACCGTGGACGTTAAGCGAGACTTGTTATTCAAGGCCATTGGAAAGGAGTACAGTAAGTATTATCGGTTCTTGTGTAATGCACGTGGTAAGATTTTCGAACAAGTAGAAGTGAAATACAAAGGAAAGTGAAATAAAACAGGAGTTATTTGTTCCAGCGGATGAAGAGTTTGAAGAACTGTGCTTTGACTTTGGACTTGAACTGGATGAAGTGGTGAGTAGCATCTGCATTATATTCATGCCTTGTATTCTCCATTTGTCAAAGAAAAGCAGCCTTTTTATGAGTACTATTTGGAATAACTGGAGTTATCTGGGCTTCCTCTAATGGACAGGATGGCAATTTGGTGTGCACGCTATATTTAATCACGGATAAAATTCTATAGAGTAAATTTGTCTAACAAACAAACTGAACAAAACCTGATCTTGGAACCTTAATGAGAAATTACGCACACTTTAAAACAAAAATCAAGTAATCAGATGAATTTTAAAATTTGTTACCAAAATATGTTAACCGTTCGTCACTACTCAGTCACGACAGGAGATGGATACTAGGAGCTGCTACCAGCATATACAACATACCTCATTTTGTTGTTGGTGTTGTTGTTGATGTTGTTTCTTTTTTGTCCAACAAGTTTCATGAGTTGTGATTCTGTAATCCACACAGGTTGAGGAAGGTGATGAAGGAGTCATCTACAAAATTGAAATCCCAGCCAACAGGTGGACTACATTTTATTTTAATTATAAACAACTTCTGGACTACAGGCATCATGCTAGATGTAGAAAGCTTCAATCTAGAAACATTTTTTTAACTGTTATGCTTTTAATTTCCTTCATCCTTTGTAGTACCAAAATAAATATGTGTGTCAATAATTTTTTTTGTTTAATGTTTATTTAAATTACTCCATTAACTTGATTATAATTTGATTACACAGATATGACCTTCTATGTCTGGAAGGAATCTCAAGAGGAATTCAAGTTTTTCTTGGAAAGTGAGTTTATTAGAGAATCCTGTAATTGAATTGTGACAATCACTCTGACGAAGGGCTAAGGCTTGAAATGTCAGCCTTTTAAACTCTTTACAGTGGCCAATTTGCATTTTCAACTCAGTTGATAACACCAAATTACCCTATTGAATTGTGACAATTGTTTTGTTAAAAAAATCCTTTAGTTTCTGCTGTGAGGTCAATTCACTTAATTCACTCAATTGATAAAACCAGCTTATCTTGTTATACTCCCACTGATGCAGCACCTCTGACAGTCTCTTTAGAAACTCGCCCACTTTATTAATATGTACCAAACCTTTCCGCATTTAGAGGCTTTCCCTCATTCCTTATATTTCAGGATAAAAGCTCCTAGATACAAAGCTGTGAAACCCAGTGGTGCTATGCAGAGATTAAAAATCTCCAAAAATGTATGTATTTTCTTCCCAGTCCTTTCTTGATATACCTATAGGGCATGTTGAGTCTTGTTTCAAGTTTTAATTTCTTTCCATGCTGAAAATGAATCTTTAGTTTAATGTGAGTCAATGCACATAATGTGTATATTTTCCAACATCACAAATCAACTAAGTTGTACAATATAACAAGTTATAGTGTTATAAATTACAGTCTATACATGATATAATGTAAAATATTATGGAGCCATTCAGCATAGTTGTATACGTGTGTATAGAACAGTCTGTAATCAAACAAAGGGTTTGTTTCACTCAACAGTAAATCCATTAAACCTATGATTCCTTGAGATTATCTTTGATTTTCTCTGTTAAGCAGAAAGAGAATTTAAAAAAAAGATGTCCTATTAGAGGATGCTTTCATGATAATTATTTAACCACAGAAGTAAAAAGCAAGCTAATTGGAAAATGTGAGGTTGTCTGGTAAAGAGGAAATTGTCAAGTCCTGGCACTGAAGGAGTTAAATTTCCTACCATTTTGGTCCATTCTGAAAGGACAAACATTACTTAGATGTCATCAAAATCTGTGGATTATGTTAAATGTTCATTAGAAAGTTGGAACCCTCTAATGAAAAACTTTCCTAAAAGATCTCTCCTAGGAGAATAGTCTAATTTTCTTAGACTACCTTATGACTTCAAGGAAATTTTGCTAAGTTTTTGAAAATACTAAAGAATATTGAATTGCACCAAGAGTAGGCTTCTTTATTTTTTAATTACATGGAGTGTAATTTAAAGAAGTGTGCTCCAGTGATTGTAAATTTAAGTGTGGTTCTTGAAACTCTTTTTGTTATATTGAGCAAGTGTTATCTCTTGATGAGTCATTTTGCCAAACATGTGATGGCAAAAAGCTTGAAGGGATGTTTCTCTGTTTTTACAGACAGCTCTTGTCAGACCTCATTGTGTTGCTGCCCTCATAAGGAATATTACTTTCACTCAGGTAGTGTCATTATTATTTCATTTTTAAGTTTTTTACTTAGGCTTAATAGAATCAATAAGCAACATCAATTTCATACTTCATCCTTCATCTATTTCCTGTTTATGAAGAGGGTCACCTATAAGCTTGTTCTCATTATAACTTCTTACACTCCAGGAAAGTTATAACAGCTTCATTGACCTTCAAGATAAACTACATCACAATCTTTGTCGACGTAGAAGTCTTGTTGCCATAGGAACTCATGATTTTGACACACTGCAAGGACCATTTTTGTATGATGCTCTTCCTCCTCAAGATATCAAATTTATACCTCTTAACCAGGTGAGACATGATACAGATTTATTTACCACACTGTGAAAGATTATATGGACTTAGTACCATAGCTTAGACAAAGTGATATGAATTTCATTCAGTTATTATAAGGATGACTCCTTACATTTAACAATTAGGTTAGATTTAAAATGGTTTTGATGAAACACTGGATGAGATTGTATCTGTGCATATATTTTTGATGGTGTTAGCAGTGAATTACACAGATTAAGATTGCCTTAAACCCATTGAGGATACATGCTCCCTGCATAATTTAGATTATTTTGTCGGTAGCATTTTAGCTTAACTGGAACACTCACACCACAGGACTTCTGTGTTCCTAAAATTAGAAACTTTATGCAAATAACCAATAAAATATGTTTCATTTTAAATTTACATGTATGACAAAAAAAAACTATACCCTGGTTTATACCACATCTCTTTGAATACAATATAGCCTAATGGGAAGTTACATTGAGATATCTTTATATGGACCAAATTTAAAACTGCAGAACTATTTTGTTCAAATCTATTTATGGTCTTGGGTAGTATCTTGGGATGTCTTGTAAATCAAAGAACTCATGATGTAAATGTATGTACACTTTTTCTGCAAACTTGTTCAGTATTTTAGCACTTTGATGATGAATGTGCGCCTAGTAACCAAGAAACTACGGTACCTTTTCATTAAAGGTAACCAATTCTAAAAATATGATTTACTACATTTAAGAACAAGCTAATGGCATGTAGGTTATAGTTTGAATGGAAAAGCTGGCTCTACAGCAGTAGATTACTAATAGTTTTGAGGTGAATATTTTTTTAGCCAAATGAGAAGCATTTTTTCTCATTGGCTGAAAATTGATTGATTAGAAGGCAAGCATACCTGTATGTCCTCTTAGTCCAACTTATTTTCTCTTAGACCAAAGAATTTACTGCTGTTGAATTGATGGACTTGTATAAGGTAGGAAGGAGCTGAATACTTTCAAAATTAATAATTTTTTCCTTCCCTCTAGGTCTTTTGGGGTTAAGCTGTTGGTTTGATCTGCATCAAGAATTTTTTAAATCTGTATTACCTTTACAACTACAAAACTTGAAAAATCCAGGGTTTAATCTGCAAAAATTGTGATATCTTCCAAATTTTTAGGAAAAACAATAATTGTTTTTGTGGAGTGGAAGTCTATCTTTACTTCTCTGTTTGCAATAAGTTAACTGTTATTTATACTGTGAGACCATTTTTTTTGGCCTCCTCTTTTTGCTTGTGGTTATTTATCATTTTGTTTATTCTGTTTAAAGGGGGAAAGCCACTTGAAACAGTACCTGCCAATCATTCGGGACAAACCAGTTTATCCTATCATATTTGATGCCAAAAGTGTTGTGCTGTCAATGCCACCAATTATCAATGGTAAGCTTCAAAACTGATTTGAATTGATTTAATTTCTTTATACTGTAATACAGCTGATATGTAGCCAATTTTGATGGTGCATCATTTATTTGTAAGAAGGAAAATTTGTTAAATGTCAGCTATGATTAACCATGACCAAGGCAAAAACCACATGTCTACCAGGAAGTGATTTCACTTTCTTTTTGATTATACTTTATATTAGTAATTGCTAAAAGATTGGATATCAAAGGGGATCATTGTTTCATTTTACGCGTGTTAAGTTTTCAGTTATAACCTTGAGGCTGTATACTACTTGTGGATCTGGTAACACTTGATTGGCCATAGAAATAAGGCACTACTCAAGACCCCTCTACAAGCTTGAGAATGATCATGCTATCTGTAAGAATGAAAAAGGGGATGAATGTAATGATGTTACTTTTTGCCCTTGCTGTAAATGAAAATCTTTCTGCAAAAATTTGGAAAAATTCTCTAAGCTTAGTGTTTTTAAAATACCAAATATTTAACCACATGCTTCGTATGTTAGGTGAACATTCCAAAATAACACTCAACACAAGAAATGTCTTCATAGAAAGTACAGCCACAGATCTTCACAAGGTATAGTGCTTAATTGCTGATGAGAATGAATACATCTGTGTTAAAATTTAACATGAAATCAATGTAACTAATGTATTTCTGTAAATCAGGTGACCATGAATGTTTATTTAATATTCATGGCTCCCTGCAATAACCAATCTTTTAGTAGCAAGTTTACATCCATAAACCTAACCTTAAACTGCAAGAGACTTTTATGTTTTTTTTTTTTTTCTTTATTTATTTTCTTGGCTGGTGTTTGTATGAAAACAGAATCATTTCTCTTCATTATTAGGCTAAAATTGTCCTGGACACACTTGTGACAATGTTCAGTGTCTACTGTGAGGAACCATTTGTGTAAGTGTACAAGGAGTATTGTAGTTTATAAGACAAATTGCAAAACAGGTCCAAATTACTTTTTAGGTCGAAATGTGATTTTTAAAGAACAATAAGATAATTTTGGCCTACAAGCACTCTTTTGTATAACAAATATTACACTGTATCAGTCCTTCAGATTTCTGCTAAAGTTCTAGTCTAAGAAAGATGTCTATTGAAACAACTTTGAATTATAGTTTTTTTTGTTTCACTTCCCTGAAAATATATAGCAGATCATCTGCAGAAAATAAATACAGGGTGATTCCACTGATGTAAAGAAAAGTCTCTAGGGCAAAGTTTGGTTTGATTTCCTTTAAAAACAAACATTTTGACCCCAAAGAAGTGACTTTAGCTTCACTTAAGGTCAAATTCGATTGATCTTCTTTTGACTCAAACTTTTTACATTACTTGTAGGTTGAATCAATCTGTAGGTACATTTAAGGAATATCAGAAGGCTTAGTTTATTTGGTAGCTGTGAAACTCACTGGGTTTATTTGACACTTTAAAAGGCCAAAATGCCGTATTAATGAGATATATTTAATTTGTTACCAGACCTTAAATGTTAACCTTTTCTGTTCCAGGGTGGAATCTGTTGAAGTTGAGCAGCCAGATGGATCAGTCCTTGTTTATCCAGTATGTTACATATCAAACTCACTTCTGCATCATAGCCAGCTTACACCACTCTAACCTGTCCACAAATCTTTTTTCTCGTGTCCATAGAACTAAAAAAAATGAAAGCCAGCAAAATCACCTGAATAAGCTATGGGCTACATGTTGAGTTGATCTTTTCTGACACTTTGACAAAGGTGTCAGATGACACACACAGCAGCACTGTTCATCAGTCCTTTGTGTGAAATTACCTAATTGAATCTGTACTAAAAGTTGCCTCTGTTTCCTTTTCACACTAGGAACTTAAATATCGCCATGAAGTGGTCAGTGTTGAGCAGATTAACAATAAAATTGGAATTAAGTAAGATGTTGTTTTTACTCAGTTATGTACATGTAGCAAGATAGCACACAGTTCTTAAAATTAATTTATTGATCTGATTAAATTGTTTCTGCCTGTTCACAGGGAATCTCCAGAGAGAGTTGCAGAATTGTTGACAAGGATGTGTCTTCAAAGTGAGGTTACTGATGGTGGGAAAAACGTCAAAGTAGAAATTCCTCCAACTAGAGCAGATATCCTTTCATAGCATTTATTAATCTTGCTTTGAACTCTGTGGTTTTTATCTCAAAGAAATGTAATGTACCATAACCACAGTGTACTTCTGTTCATTTCCATATACATCCACAATCCTCTTGCTGAGGTGTTCTTTTGAAAGAGAAAGCACTTGTGCGCAGGTTTTGTGGCACAATTTGAAGCTTACTGATTAAATCTATATGTCTTGTGATTCATTTTCTTCCCACTTCTTAGCTCTGATGCATTTGTTGGAGAATGTTCTTCCGTGTAGTGCTGATTACTGTTGGAATCAAATGCCATTTTACAGCACCTAAAAAAACTCACTTTCGTCTTATTACATGACTTGGGCCTTTTAGAGTCTAAATTTGCCATCTCAAATGTAATGCAGCAAAAAAGGTGAATAGTGTAAGTCCATTGTCAAACCCTTGGGATGTTAAAAGCAGCTTAATGAAGCAAGGTTTGTTGCTCTTTGGTTACTCATGTTATTTTCTTGACACTTCACAAATATTATCCACGAGTGTGATGTAATTGAAGATGTGGCCATTTCTCATGGATTTAATAATATTGTAAAGAGAATACCTCCAACCAATACTATTGCTAATCAGGTAAGATGAGCAAAACTTCATGTGACCTCTCTAAATTGGAATGTATTTGATAATTAGCTTACTTGGTTTACGAATCCTTTTTCTATCTTAAATTTATACACCTGCGTAAGGAAATAACATTTTCAGGTTGCAGATTGATAGGTTGTAGATCTTTGATTAGAGTAATCAATGTATAATTGATATAAGTTTCTCCATCACTTTTTTTAAAGTTTTATGTCAGTTAATTAGTGTCCTCAATTAGCTGTTCTGAAATAATTTTTTTCCTTTTTTTTAATCCAAGTATACATTTGTCAGCTCTTGTTTACTAAATCATTGTGCATGTAAATATAATGTAGGTTAGGATGTTACAGTCACAGTCGTTGCAATCATTTTGATCACAAAGCAGAGAACCCGGGGTGATTAACTACTGCAGCACCAAAAGTTTTGTTACTTCTTTTGCAGTTCAAGTTGAACACACTCTGTGATCTGCTGAGACAAGAAATAGCTCAAGCGGGCTTTACAGAAGTTTTAACCTTCGCTCTGGTAAGAGATTTTTTCCCGGATAGCTTTTCCCAGCGATTTCAATACGTTATGTTTGTTTGCTGTATTTGTGTGTTTTGCGTGGCTCAATGCTTCTGTTTATCATCATCAGAGAAGAAAATAATTCTAATAGAACTCAATTTGGCTCTTGTGTTCTTTACGTAAATACTTTTGTCAATTCTTATAAGAAAAGTGACACATCAACCCGAAAAGTCAATGTTTAAGACCTCTTCTCAGAATTGGCTTTTGTTTGTACATCCTTGGCTGTAATTGTTCTCAAGTCCTAACGATATCTCTCTTCTTTTTCCAGTGTTCCCGTGATGATGTTTCGGAGAAACTCAAGAAGCCTTTGTCGTCTTCAAAAGCTGTTCACATCGCAAATCCAAAAACACTGGAATTCCAGGTTTACTATTTTTTTTTTCTTTTCGTATGGAATTAAAATCTTTAATTTTCTTTATACATGTATTTTAAAATTACGATTATATTTTTTTGTGCGAGGATCTCGCCTTTAAATCGGTGAATTGAAAAACCTTCGGTGTGTAAGCGGAGGAAGATTTAGAAGTTATTTCGTTTTGTCCCTCTTTGTCGTTTGTTCTTGTTATTGTGGCCTGTTTTAAAGAACTTAGCAGTGAAGCAGAATTTGTATAGGTGGAGATAGCGACCTGATCACGTGCGGTCTCTTATGTCTTACACCAGTTATCTTTGAGTTCTCGTGATATTTTTCTTTTCTCTGATCGGCTGCAGCTAGGTTTGAATCTTCCGCACTCATCAATAAGCACTCTGACCATTTCAATTACTAACAGGTTGCAAGAACAACACTCATTCCTGGCATCCTAAAGACCATTGGCTGTAACAAGAAGATGCCTCTTCCAATGAAGCTGTTTGAAATTTCAGACGTGGTACACAGCGATGATCAGAAAGGTACAGTGCGATTTGTTGGTGTTCTTTGCACGACTTATACACTCACTACTTAATTAAATATTATTTGATTGCGGCTGATAAACAAAAAACGAAATAAGCCGCGCAGTAAAAACGCAATTAAATAAAGCATAAAAAGAAGCCTGAAAAAAAGTTAGACTTTAATAGGATTCGAGCTAAAACCTTTCCGATAACAAGTGAACGTTACTAGCAACATATTTGAAGCGAGGCACACTTTTTACAGTAAGACCTTGTCTTAGTCACTCGATTAAGCAAAAAGCTATTCAAAATTTTGTCTTCGGTGGGTATGGACAAAATAACCAATGCTCCATGGCTCTTTTTTTCTTTTTCAAGATGTTGGAGCTCGAAATCACCGTCGTTTCTGTGCCGCGAATTACAACAAGACGCCGGGATTTGAGGTAAGGTCACTGTCGCTGTAAGGGAAAGGTGCTGATTGATTAGGCACGCGAAGCTACGTTAAGCAAGCCTCGCGGTATTTCCAGCACTTTCCCTCAATGTCCATCTGAAGTTCGTTTGAGATCCCTTTTAGTTACGCCTTAAGTGAAGATTTTACCTATCTCCAGGTCATTCATGGTTTGTTGGACCGCACCATGCAGCTCCTTGAAGTACCGTACACAGAGGATAAAACGTCAGCACACGGATATTATCTGGAGGCTCATGCAGGTATCTGTGTTACTCCCTAAAACTACAATTGATAAAACAAAATTATCCATGAAATATTTTTTAAACGACTGAATGTCTAACTTATTGCCTGGGTAACTACCTTAAATAAAGATGTATGTTTGTTTATTCGCAAGCTGGTTCGCGCGTTCATTAATTTATTCATGTGATAATTTTTCAGATGAAACCTTCTTTCCTGGTCGATGTGCGCAGGTGATCGTTAACGGAAAGCCCATCGGCATCATGGGAGTATTACACCCAGAGGTTGTCAGCAACTTCGAGTTGAATTTACCATGCGCAGTGCTTGAACTGGACGTGGAGGAGTTCCTTTGAGGGAATCAGTAATTACTGAAATCAATAGCTGAGTTATTCAATAGTTGGCTGCCTGAGGCTGCAGAGAAAAATGAATTTAGGAAATATTTGTGAAGTCAGAGAATTGCCCACTTGCTCATTCAAGTATGCTGAAACACTTGAATTTGCATAACCTTGGTGATGAAGCTTTCTACTTCCTGTTAAGTCATTTAGAGCCGTCGCTCTCCATGCGATTTGACCAGTAACTGAATAATACCCGCTATCTCATTGGTCGTTTCCTCTAATTTACTCCTCTTGTTTTGACCATACTGGCGCACAAGTCTGAAAGTTTTTGCTAGATTTTTTCCGATTTAGAAAGTGAAGGTTCAGAAGGCTGAAGCTGAGTAGGAGCTGTTTAGAGGTGGAAAATAAAACAGCTCAAATATCTAAAAGTGCTTAAACTGAAACAAATCGAAATTTTGCTTAGTTTGCCGGTCTATTCGAAAAAAGATCGATTTCATTTTGCCGTTTGCCTGCTCAGTTATAAATCAGAAAAGGTGTGAGCAACAATTAGTAATGCGCTCGCCTATGGCCTCCGTGCTTCCTGTTAGTTCTCAAATCATTTTAACTTCATCTGTGTCTCTAACCTACTGATTGAATAAGGTGAAAAAGGAATCTATTTGTGAAATAGATTCGGCTGTCTGCCTACATTAATTTTCAAGAGCTCAAGAAGGTCACCCTAAGATAAGTTTACTCAGTACTGTGTGTTTTAATTAAAAAGTTTTAACCAAGAAGTTATAGTATTTCAATGCACAAATTCCAAGACAGTTAAAAAAGGCCCGATGTGTTGAATAGCAAGGCCCCAGAGGAATGTCGGGTCTCTTCCTAGATCAGCAAATTCCATCACTGGTTCCCATACCACTCTGCTGCATCACTCTTCTGTACATTTAACGCCTCCATTGCGCCGACTACCTTAACAAAACTAATCTTATTATAACGGCCTGAATTTTGTTTGTGTCCATGAAGGAGAAGAGATCTTGACAGACCTTTTTTCAGGCACTATGAACAATTATGAGCAACTTAACGTGCCGATAAATCCCTCACTACAATAGCTGTTTTTCGTATGTATATATGTCGTGAGGGTGAAGATGAACTGCATTTTTCAGTGTAGGATTATAAAAATGAAAATAAACAAAATTAATAGTAGGTTTGTTTTAGGGATTTATTATTAACCGCAAAGGTCAGATGGAAGAAAACCCGTGTTTGCTATCGATGACACTCATTGATATATGCCACATTTATCATTTGATGGATTGATGGATTCTCGTGCTTTTCGCTTTCCTTGAGGTCAAACCTCCAGAACTGCAGAGAAACAAAAAAGAAAATTGTTTCAGATTTTCTTCGCGACCTTGGCTGTTCTTGCCGCAGCGCATGGTAATTTCAAAAAATCTTAACGAAGAATCCTAACAAGATTTCTTAGGGATAAAGAGTGACGTTGGGAAGAAAATTCACCAGAACTACTGTAACTGAAGTTTCCACGTGAAACAAGACATGGACATGCACAGTTATTGCGCATCACAAGTACAAAGAGAGGGCATCCTACCAGAGGGCATTTCACCCTTAGCTGGGTGAAATGGTCTGCGACAAGGTGTGGGCATGCAACCCCAACAACTGATAGCTACACGGAAAGCTGACAGGAAACAAATTACGACTGAAATCGATACGACTTACGACGTTTGCAAATAACAAACATCCATGGGTCATGCAAACTGTTTACCAAGATAAGCCAAGAAATTCTACAGGTGGAAGAAAAATTTCCCTTTACTTCGTCATGTACCGTTACTAATTTCGCGAGCCGAAACCAGAATTTTTTTTTTTTTCGGTTAAAAGCGAAATAAGATTTATTTTGTAAGACCCGACGTTTTGACATAATCCCTGGATACAAGCTTTTTAACCAATCACAGTTTACTCCTCTGGGTCTAATTAAGTAAACCTTTCCACGAGAAATTATCGGACTTCCGTTTCTGTGTTTAAGATCAGAGCGGTAGGCGGTCCCGTCTGTATCGTGATCTTGCAAGGTTAAAGATAACGCGTAAGCGATATCTCTCGCTGATTAGTTACTGTGATCAAACTGAAGTCTGCCAAAGAATCGAACCTTTGTTTACAGTTTCATTACCCCCATGGTGCACCAAACAGGCGTACACTGTATGGTTAACGAAATGTTGCCCCGATTTTATGTAAGACTGGATCATGCCTTTGGTTTCCTGGCGGTGCTGTTGTTTACCATCAGCAGATCTTTAGAGGTGAGCTGTTCTTCCTTCCGTTTTGATTCGTTTAGTTAGTTCAGGTCTTGCAACAGATGAGGGGAAACCCAACCCAGGAATATGTATACTGCATGGCTTATTTTTTAATTCCTCAGCATGGGAAACGTTTCGATAATCTTGATTATACCGAGGATTGTTCTCATTTCTCTAACTTATGATTTGCGATAATACAAACGTTTTGAGGGTTAAACATGGATTTTATTTCTCTCTGTGACTGCGTTGAGAGCGAAGTGGACCAACTTAGATGCATGGCATGTTCATCAACCGTTTTGTCCAAAGAAGCACGCACGGACGATTAGAGATTTTAGCAGCTCTCACAAGACATTTTCCAATCGAACTCTACGCATGATTTTCGTTTCCATTCACATGAGAAGGCATCTAAACATTCTCAGATATTTTCAGTGGAAGGTCAGATACTTTGCAAACTGTGATTTTAAAATACCCAGAAATGAGCGTGCCCTAGAAGTCTTGGTTTATCTTTTAGGAAAAGTCATTTCAATCAAACTATTACAGAAAATTCCATTGCAGTCGAAGACATGAGAATCTAATTTGTTTAGACAGACTTGTGATCAAGTGCATTCCTTTGATTATTTATTTATTGAACCCTTTCGGAGAAGAATTCCATCTAAGTTATTTCGGAGTTCTTATCAAGACTGTCAGAAATTAAGTCAAGATTGTATCCGCTGGGTTGATATTCAATGATATTTAGTTCCAGAGAGATTTTAAGTGTTTATTTTACTTAAACAGTTCAGTTGATTTTTCTTTTTCGTGCTTTGCCCGGTGTGCAGCCAAAAGCCACGAGTCGGATCAGACAGATTTTTACAGAATTCTTCATCCATTTATACCAGTTTTTTAAACATGCTCCACATTTTCAATTGTCTGGTTTTCTTCTTATCCAGAATCCTGATATCCAATCTGATAAATGGAATTCGCAAGTAGAAAGTTATGAATCAGCCATTTGGGAAAGGAGACCTTCAGTGCGTAAGGGAAGACCACCGGGTTAGTGAGCTGTTTTTGACTTGCAGCGGGAATCTCAACGGTGGATGTCCTTTGATCCACCTTGGTTGATAAAATTGATATATTGCAACAACGCCAACATATTCGCGCCAGGCAACACACACCATTCCAACAAAACTCATCTGATCGATTCTTAAAGGACTGATGAAGACCCTCCTTCCTTAACATAGCTCATAGGTGAATATTCAAAACAGATTTAGGACCCGACGAGAGTCAGATTTCACTCAACTGTATAAAATACCTCCAGGCCTGAAATAGCTCGTTGTAATGCTGGATTCCCCATATCTCAGCGGGAAGATTTTCAACTCCGAGGAAGGCGATAAAAAAAACGTCACGAGAAAAGAATGAATTTTCAGGGTCCTTAGTCACCAGCATGCTTCTGCCCAAGAGTTTCTTCCTGTGTTTGGGATTTCATTTGTTGGATTCGAGCGTTTGATCCAAACATTTTATAGATTCTCCGACCCTTTCCTCTTTAACCTTAGGTGGGTTTACTAAAATACAGTTGAATCGGTTGTTTTATATATTAGACATTTTGCATTTTCACACTTATCGCAAAATCACCAACCTTTCATGGCAAGTGAAACGCATGGCAAAAGATTCCGGCTAATTATTTCTGTCTTAATTAAAGTTGCCATACTTTGACAGGTTGCTGCCCTCCTGAATTGTACCTTGGGTTTGAAAACAGCACTTCATACAGTGATCATGACAATCGTGTCACAAGTGTTGACGCACCCTGCAGCAATTACGCCGACATAGATCTACAACAGGTTCAATTTAGGAGTGTTAAGTTGGCAAAGATGACTGATGCGATCACGATTGCCGTCTGGGTTAACTTGCAAACCATCCAGGGCATTCAGCCAATTCTGGTCGTAAGAGGACAACATGGCGAGCTTCGATTTGAGGTTGCTGAAGGTCACGTTACTTGGTTACACACCGCTTTTCGTCCACCAATAGCAACATTTGCGCTGATAAGCAATAAACCAGTTGTGAAAACTCAATTGTGGACACATATCGTAGCGCTATATGATGCTCACAACAATCGTGCTGCGGTATTTGTGAATGGGAAGGAAATACTTCAGGGCCCTAGTGCTGGTGGATCATTGGATCTAGCGTGGAATGAATTCCATGCTATTGGTAGATATAGAGTCAACAAGGTACTGGAGTTTAAACTGAGAGGGCTTCTTGACGAGTTCTACATCTACTTCTGTGCTCTTCCAAACATGGTTATTCAAAGATTTTTTCGAATGTGCCACATTGGTGGAAAATGCGCACCCTCACGACCAGGTAATTAAGTTTTAAATCATTTCGTCAACAATCTCTGATGTCTCTGCAAACGTCAGTAAGTATAAACCTTGTAATCACTCCTCTCACCTTTACCCCAATATAGCGGAGATATCTTTCCGAGCTGATCTTTTTCATGGTACAAAAAGGAAACTGTACAAGAATACATCTTAATTGCGGAGCAGAAAACCGACTGAAAGAGCCTTTAAATATTATTCATCCGCTATAATTTTTCCTAGGTCTCGATAGGGTGTGTGATGTCGGTGCTTTCCTTTGTTGGAATAGACGATGCATAAGGCAAGAGTGGAAGTGTGACGGCGAGAATGATTGTGGAGACTGGAGTGACGAAATTGGATGTGGTTGGTTCTACTTTCACTAATTTTTTCATTTTTCGTATGTAGAGCTACCGTAGGTTTAGTTTCATGTCTCCTCCTGCT
Organism: Pocillopora verrucosa; assembly: GCF_036669915.1. NCBI lineage: Eukaryota > Metazoa > Cnidaria > Anthozoa > Scleractinia > Pocilloporidae > Pocillopora > Pocillopora verrucosa. The sequence goes on along the minus strand of NC_089320.1, from coordinate 10,047,923 downwards.
CATGAGGTAGCAAGGTCTCTGAGCGAATTTGTCGGCTACAAGAAAAGAACCTTCAATGTTTCACCACCTCATCGCATCCAATCGTGTTTCCGTGATAAATTGGGCTAGATGAGATCAAGATATAGCAAAGCTGATTGACATTCCTTAACAAGCAACAGCATCATGAAGTTACTCGATGCAAGAGGATTTTTTCTCGTATCATGATGACGATGATTTAAAATTTTACCAACAGATGGTTTTTGTGCCCCTGGCGAGAAATTCTCTGTCTTTCAAGGACGATGTACGTTGTGCTTTTGCATGGGACGTTCTCAGAATTGTAGCAGCGCAAACGTGTACCGCGACAGGGTAGGTCAAAAAACTTGGTGTTAACTTAAGAATTTGGTTGCGAGGAAGCAAGTGTTTATCGTGATATGCCTCACTGATACGAATTTTATTAAATACTTTCCTTCCTTTAGTAATGTTTGTCTTTATCCAGATCACTCTAAAATTAACGACCGATAACCGTCCACCTAATGTGCCACTGGTGGGTGTGGATGGATCTCAAGTGTCCGGTATTACCTATACTCTTGATAGCTTAAACAATGAGCTATCGGCCCATAGTACGTCGAAGGGAGGAGTGCATTTCTGGGCTTTGCCAAAAGAATTTTTGGGCAACAAAGTAAGTTTAAGATTATATGATTGTGAATATATGTGAACTGCGAATATTCATTTATGATTACAGTTTGAATTGTCTTTTATGTCACAGCGTTGACTTAGCACATTTTCTTGCTTACAGGATTGTGTTCTTTCATTCTGTATCTTTGCTGTAGTCAAGATTTCACGAAAAAAATGAAAATTTTCGGTGTCGCCTCTAGCGAATGAGAAAATTGGTAGCAATGGTTGATTGTAGAGATTTAAATAGAGCTGGCTCTGTAAAGATACACACCCTTATTAAGGTTTGAATTGCTTTTTTTTATCGAAGCTGACAAGTTATGGCGGAAAACTACGTTACGCTGTCAAGTACCTCAGTGGTAATGCGTCGACGGATACTGCAAATGTTCCATCGAGACAAGTGAGAAGTGCAGAAGAAATTCTTACCATTAAGTCCTTAATGGAAGAATATGCCACTGGTGATGTCCGTGACGTAGACGACAATAACATTGACGTTGACACCGACGCCTCTGGAACAGAGGACCCTTCTTTGGATATGTCAGAACATATGTCGTCTACTATTTCGACGCAGTTTACATCTAGAAGCAGTAGAGTTAAAGAAATTCCTTTTATTTTACCCGAAACTAACGCAACGTCAAAACACACTATTAGTACGGATGGCTCTAGAAACGTTACAGAGAACCCTGGAGCTTCAACTGCAGCGATAAAATTCTCAACCGAACGAACACAAACACAACGTCCATCAACACCAACCATACACACAGGAAACATTTTGATAACAGAAAATGTAGAAACAACACCTACTGTAGAGGTTGACAGAGACACCAACTTAAATACTGCTTCGGAAGATGGAGGAACAACAAAGAGAGTTTTTAGTTCAGTTCCTTCTAAGTCAGAGCTGCCGGTAACTACCGCAACTCAACTGACGAAGGGGAAAACTCTACCATTTCAGACCACTCAAGAAACTTCTGATCGATTAATTGCGAAATTAACACCAGACCCCTCTCTCACAAAATCGAATCCTTGGCCTGAAAGTCGCAAAGAAGCAACCCCAACTGTTTTCTTTTCATCCTTGAGCATCCCGAAATCTATTTCGGAAGCAATCGCAACGACTCAAAACACGTATGACACAACAACGAATGCGTCAATAGGCAGGGAAAAAGCCAAAACAGCATCCTCAACCTACAGCAGTGACAGTCCTTCATTAGAAATGGTGACAACAATACCAGACAAGGCTTACACGACATCTAGTAGGATATCCTCTAGTGACAATTTACCAGATACTAATACTTATCCCTCCGAGCCTAATGCACCAAACAGTGGTCAAGATGGGCCACCCACCATCCTACCTTATTCGACCTACAGCACTAGGGATCCTGCTACTGAGATGAGACCACCAGAAACGTTTTCCACTTCCACTAGTCGAGTCACCGAAATAGAAGAGGATTCAACTAGTGCCGCGGCAGTGCCTTCCTCAGCCTACACTACCATGGAGCTTATTGATCATTCATTCACAGAAATGTCAAAAACTGCTCTCCACAAGACGGATCACATCAGCATTGAGGGGGCTACTACAGAATACGTTACAGTACCTCCAAGAATGTCTGAAACGACAATGATAACATCGAGTGGTGCTAAACAGGAAATGACAAATACCGTATCTGTTTCACCCGACGGTACTGACGTTTCTACTTTGAGAACCGATACAAAACCAAATACGTTTCACAGTACTACTGATGAATCAACTATTACCAAAAGTGAAACAACTGGTATTATATATTCTTCCCAATTTTCTGTCAAAACCACTTCCCATGGAATTAGGACAATTTCAAGCAAGACGAATGATAACGAAGATGCCACCACCACTGAAACATCTCCTTTGGCTTACAGCAATGAACAACTTTCTTCGGAATCTTTGCCATCCGTAACAGATTCGTCTTTTACCAAAGTATCACCGGACGGTGAAAATGATCTTCCTACCGCCCATATCACACACCTGCCTACCACACAAATACCAGATACTTCTCAAACAGAGAGAGTATCAGACACCGCTTACACATTAACAACCTCAGTCGATGATGGAGATGAAACCACTTACATCCCGAGGTCTTCAGACTACAAAACTGATGTTCCGTTCTCAAAAATCGTGACATCGACAACAGATCCTTCATCCATGAAAACCAGTGAATCCACAAATGTACAATTTGAAACAAGTGCTACGATGCCTCCTTTATCCTTCAGTACTGAAAGACCACCAGATGTATTTCACGTAACAACGAAGAAATCAACGGATAGTCTAGATGGAACTTCCACTGCCAGTGTACATGTACCAAGTACTTCGTACAAACTGACGGATTCATCTACCGCTGGCAAAGATGAGGCAACCACTTCCATTGATCTATCAGTTGTTAGTAGTGAAAGGCCAAGTGCCAAGAGAGAAATGACTATAGCACTAAGAACAGATACAACTTCTGTCGATGGTCAAGATGAAACAACCTCTTCCTCTCCTTCTTCAGCCTATAGCAATAGCATTCCAACCTCGGAAACCGTAATAACTGGTACTGTAGAAGGAATGAGCACCAACGTACCTCCTACGACATACAGTTCTAACCAAATAGCCACAGAATACACCAAAACAGTACCAGGTATATCTTTCACAGAAAGAGGTGCATCTACTGATGGAGTAAATGAAAAAATCATGACTGAAGTCTCATCATCCTACATAAAGAAAGGACCACCCTCAGAATCCTTAACAACCAAATCAAGTGCCTCAAGCACAACAATGGTTCCTGGTGAAGATGGATCAACCACTGGCTTGTATCCTACAGCCCACAGTACTGTTGGGCTTACCTCGAGAACGACAACAAAGAAGCCAAATATGTCACCTTCAGACGTGGTAATGGTCAATAGTGGAGATGGATCGACCAGTAAGCCTCCTCCTTCAGACTTTAGTACTGTAACTACTACCGTGGTAACTGAATCAACGATACCTAATACGCTTTACACAAAAACGAAAGCCTCGACAGGTCAGATTGATGGAAGGGATGAAAAGGCTACTGCTGCACCTGCCACATTCCACAGTACCAACAGAGTCACTCGAACGATGGCGACTGCAATTTCAGATGCAGTCTATTCGAAAACGATGGTAGTTACCACTAGTAACAAAAAAACAATCGATGAAACGGGGAAACCAACCTCAGAATCCGTATCCACAGTATCTGGTACTTCTTCCACAGGTCCAATATCGGTCGATGGTGATGATGAAACAACCACTGATGTGTCTCCCTCAGCCTACAGTACTGATGGGACTACCTCGAGAACGGTAACAAACACACCGTATACAGTAGCAGTTGATGGTGAAGATGTATTGATCACTACCCTTCCTCCTTCAGGCCACAGTACTGACACAACAATCATGACGACTGTATCAACAATACCTGAAACAATTCATGCATCGACAAAAGTATTGACTGATCAGACCGGCGCTACCGATGGAAGAACCACTACCATGCCATCCACATCCTACAGTACTGACAGAGCCATTTGGAGAAAGTCAGCAAATGTTGCAAACGAATTTTACACCAAAACGATGGCAGCTACCATTGGCGACGTAATAACAGTCGACACAACGGACAAGCAGACTACAGAAACCCTTACAACAGTATCAGGTACGTTTTTTGCAAGTTCACCACTTGGTGGAGGCAGAGCAACCACTAGTGTGCCTTCTTCTGGCCACAGTGCTCCTAGAATTACCACGACGGTAACTAGACCGCTAAGTATTCAGACAATGAAGACAACAACTGCAGATGCAATTAACGCGAAAAAGGTAATGACCACCTCGGGTTACGAAAAAACAACCACGGCTGCGTCTCCCGTCACTTACAGAAGAACCGGTGCTTCCTCAACAACAGTGACAAAAATAGCAGATATGGCTCTAACAAAATCAAGGTTAACGACCGGAACGGATGATGAGACCACCACATCTGTGCCTTCTTCAGCCTACGGTACTTCCAAGACTACTTCCCAAACAACATCGTCTGCCACGACATCGACAGAAGAACCGACGTCGCAGACAGAAACACAAGGTTGTGTTTATTTATTTACTCACAAAGTCGCATACCATTCAATACCATGAGCGTATCATATTACATCCCGGCTCTGTACCGTTCACGTCTTTTCTTTTAAACACTTCGGGTGGATTTTAGTTTTAAAGTTGCCAGGCGACTGTGCAGAGATAAAAATTCTTTTCTATGAAATTATATCACTTAGAGCCCCCAATTACTTTTAAAGTCAGTGGAAATTTTTATCCAGCAAAAAGCATGTGCGTCACTAAGAATTGTCCTTCCCATTGCTTGTGTAATGAAGTTGGGACCCTCAGCTGTGTTCGACGATGTTCCTATTTGTGAAGGTAACGAAAGGTAGCGAAAGAGAATTAGTGTCGCGTACTTGTGAAAAGAAAATTTGTTTCAGGGTAGATGGCAAAAGGGCCTATCTAATTTTGCTAAAGAACTTCACAATGCCACCATCAACACCATGCGTTGGGCTATTTTTTATTTAATAAGTTCTGTACATGACACGTAAGCAGATCTCCTCTTCCCTAACATCTTTGAAATTTTCGATTCGTTGACCATTATTGTTGAATTTTTTAGGAGATGTAACACCCTCAACCCCTGTAACTCAACCCACAGCCCCTCCGCCTACTACGGCTGGGAAAGGAACAGAGGCAGTGCGAATTATGGTATGGATTATATAGAACTGATTTATCCAGTGTTCTCGTACTAGAGAGCTGGTTCTGGAAAATCGTTTTAAGTGACTTCAATTATCCGTTAACGCTTGGCCACCCGAGCAGATATCATCTTTAGAATAAAGTAAAAGTAATTCTTAACTGATGATTTTTTATATTCACTGAAAAAACTGAAAGTTCAAGTTTGCTTTTAAATGATTTGCAAGGTAGACAGGGAAAGAGGGTTAGCACACATTATATGAATGATTTTCCTTCCATTATTTCGCTCATAGGGAAGAGATGGCAGCGTAATTCTCTATCATGGAGTCCAATCAGGCTCTGGGAATTACCAAGCTGCTGTTGAGATCAAGCTTATTGAGGTATGAACAAAAATATTTAAGTTAGAGGATTTATGTACCTTACCTTTTTACCTTTTTACCTCCATTTCAATAGTCTAGTGAGTCATTGTGCGAGAAACATTTGAGCATATTTTCAAATGCCACACGGATTATTGATTGATTGTTTATTCCTCATCTTTCTTAGGAGGGATGGATTTCAACTGATGGAGTGCCAGTCTCCAGGGATAGTTTCATGAGGGTGTTGTCAGATGTTCAGGGAATATTCATAAGAGCCTCTTATGGCGATCGACACTACAGTTTAGTCGAATCAGTTAGGTACGTGATTACTTCTTTGTGACTACTGAAAGAAACATTTTCCATTTAAGAGATTTACACTGACGTCTTTTACTGTTTGGTAAGCATTAAAGATGTCTCTCTCGACGTGGCATCTCAAGAAGACGCAGGCTATGGCAAAGCCTTGTTGGTGGAAAAATGCGAATGCTCAAAAGGATACGACGGACTGTCCTGTGAAGTAAGTTATCAATTCAGTGTTCATTTTATCTACGAAGCAAGGTATCAATATTAAAACAAATCATCACCTTACATTGTTTTGATGCTGCATTGACTTAAATGTAGGGAAATGGATCACCTTGTGTGGCCAGCGTAACCATTTTTTTATAAGTTCCTTTCAACAATGATTGCAACTATTTGTTTTTCTTAAAAAGACAAAATGTGTGATACGTTGCAAAGTTTTGAACTCTTTTCTCTTTTCATCTACCATTCTAACATAGAAACTGTGATAAATATTCAGAGTTGTTTGATAATTTCAAAGGTATCCAGAAGTGAGGCTCATTCGACTGGACGCCTCACTAGGGAGAGAAAGGGATGCTTGTTGAAAACGCACCTAGGGACAAAATACGATACATTATTTTTCTACCGAGTTCTTGGTACATAGTATGTACTTTTTTCGTGGTAAACCTACGATGATATAGACGTTCAGTTACAAGAAAGTTATGTCCTGAAACCGTACGTCATACCTAGTAACTTTTAATTACACAATGGTATCGCTATTTTAGAAGCGATATCATTTTACGGAAGGGGCTCATAGCAAACTTGAATTTAGACGGGTGCTTTTTTCGGAGGGGAGTATGTGATAGGTTGGTTTCAGACCAGTTGACTTTGCCAAAATCATTTCTCTAAATCCTTCTCATGTTTTCTTTGGTTTCTTTTGATAGTACTGTTCCCCAGGCTACACGCGAACTAGTGATGGACTCAGTTGTAAAAAGTGTGCGTGTAATGGACATTCAGATGTTTGTGACCAGGAAAATGGCACTTGCTTTGTGAGTTTTTCGTTTCCTCTCAAAGAAATATATTACAGTTTTCCTCTTACTGTAATATATGCTTGATACTTTAAATGTATTTTGGCTATGCGAAGTGTGGTTTTTGCGTTATAGACATTATCAGGAAACGCCAAGAGCACGCAGAGCTTGACGAGAATAAGTTTTTATCAACCTTTATCAATCGACGGTCATAGCTGATTGGATGCTGCTATGTATTCCCTGATTGTCCCTTCGTTTCTTTATGACCTCACCGCCAAATCTTTTATTTAGGACTGCCGTTATAACACCGAAGGTTCGCTCTGTGACAGGTGTCGGCTGGGTTACTTTGGAAACGCCTTGAGAGGAACTCCCGCTGACTGCAAGTCGTGCCCGTGTCCGCTGACTATATCTCCAAACCAGTACGCCTCTATTCTTTATCTTAATTTTTCTTATATCCTCTATGTTATGCAGCAACATGAGATAAGCAGCAAATTTCGACTATTTTAATGGAACTTTTCCACAGCTCGTGCCTTTTTAATGAAATAGCCTGGTGATGATTTGGTCTATATCTTCGTCGTGATGTAGTTGTTTCCATTTTAGAAATACCAGATGATTATCTTTCACCAGCATATGGCCACAGTATAGTGTAGCTAATGTTTCGTTTATATTTTCTGATATCTGTTTCCAGGTTTAGTCCAACTTGTTTCTTAGACAGTGACGATCTTCCAACCTGTGACGCATGCCCTGTAGGATATTCTGGACGAAATTGCGAGTTGTAAGTGTGTTATGTTCAGCGGTGCCTTTGGGAACTCACAACTTAAGCAGCATGTGAGGAACGCCATTTGTGTAACTGGTCATGCGCTTCAAAATTCATGCAATTGTATAGCTAGTCTTATGCGTTTGAACAGTGTTTTGCACAACACATTGCCCCTCTTGTGTCTTTCATACTTTACATGAAACTTGAGAAGCTGCAGTTAAATCCGCGTTCTTTGTGCCTACCTACAGATGTGCAATAAACTACACAGGAGATCCCATGATACATTATTCCAAATGTGAACTAGCAGGTAACGCCAAAGTTTGTCTGTTCTTTAGCACCATAAGTTTGTTTTGAATAAACGGGAACAAAGATATTATAAGCATAGTTTTTATCCATAAAGTGGTTCTTCAGCAGACAATGCAATTCGTCGAGGTAGCTTTTATTCTATTCGACCTGCTCATATTCAAAGTGTTTTGTTGTTGTTGTTTCTTTTTTTTTCGAATTTTCTACTCTTTTTTCTCACTTTTCTCGTCTTTCTCTGCTGGTGCCCAACCTGCAAATTTGTTAATTTTCATGATCAGTTCAGTTACGAACTATGACCATTTCATCCTATTCCGCTGCTTCTTCGTGTAGCACCAACAGAGTGTGACACTCGCGGCAGTTTAGACACTGATTCTGACGCTCGGAAATGTCTGTGCAAGGTAAAAACGGAATTTCGTCACATTTTTCTGTCTATATTATAGGTTGGCATCTTGTTGAAAGTTCCAAAAAAATTATGTATAATAATACCCCTTAGGGCTAATAAAATATGCGTAGTTATTATTCTCTGCATCCCTTACCAATCCCGAATATAGCTTTGAAATGTTGTATCCTTAGCAGCGTGGCATTTCTGAGTTTCTTAAAGGTTTTCCACCCGTTTGCGGTAAATAGAAAGTTCAAAAACTAGTTGAGTCTTCCAAGTACTGTACTTAGGCCGATAGAAAATACAGAAAATCCTTACCTGCGTCGACGCTTCTTTTTGTAAAATATAACTTCAGAAAATGCGAGCTTTCTCCTCATTTGTAACGTTTTAATGAAAGCTATCCTTTTATGTCGTTTACCTTTGCAGCTTAACGTCCGAGGTGATACCTGCGACACTTGTAAACCAGGATCTTTCAATTTGCAAGAGGATAATCTCGATGGCTGTACACCATGTTTTTGCAATGGAATTTCTGACAGCTGCCAAAGTGCTATGCTAAATAAAACTCAGGTTAGCAACTAATGCGTTCATTGTTACAGAGTAGTTGTAGACAAAATTGAAAATAAGAGTATTGAAAGCCAAGAGTAGGTTTGAGTGTTGAAGCTGTAGTTGAATTTTTAGAAGAATAGTTTTAGGACTCCTTCAAGCTACAGTAACAGTCAAGTTAAGAGATTTTACATGTATTAATACATCTGAGAAATGCACGCATTATGTAAGAGTTCCTACCATTAAAATAAGGAACATCTGCTGAAATTAACCAAAGAATACACTTTTTAGCTTGTGGATATTCTTATATGACTGTTCATTACAAGCTGCTACTACTGTATTGTTATAGTATCTGGTTCGTTTAAAACATTTAAAACGCAACTGCACGGAAACACTGCATTAGAAATACAGAGCGATACACGTCCTTTTGCTTTTTTCAGATACGTTCTACCTTCTCGGTGGATGATCAGAAGAATTTTACTCTTGTCACATCTGACAGTTCCCCAGTAAACTCTTCAGATCTCTTTGTTAATCCCCTAACAAAGGAACTGACTTTTCAGTCGTTTGTGGAGGACGACGTTCAGGAAGAGATTTTATACTGGAAGCTGCCCCAAGAATATACAGGGAATAAGGTGAGTTTTGAAAGACTTTTTAAGGGGAGTTGTGTCGCATAGAGTTACTAGATGTAGACAAACTTTTAAATTACCTCACATTTTTGTTTACAGCTGACGTCATACGGTGGTTATTTTAGCTTTGTTGTCTCACACGAGGCAAGTTCTGATGGAGAAACACTATACGCGCCAGATATCATCTTAATTGTGAGTAACAGCAATAAGTATTATAGAGTGATTTATCTATTCAAGAAGTCATAGCCTCCCAGGCAAAATGATGAAATTCGGTATTATTTTTTCATTGTTATCATTATTGTTATTATTATCATTATTATTATTATAGTTATTATTATTATTATTATTATTATTATTATTATTATTACCATCTCTTCTATCACAGTCTTTGCTGGTATTCTTTTTGTGCATCAGCCGGGCGCAAACCATGCACCTAAGGCATCAGTCACTCAAGTCAATCATTCTGTTCATACACCAAGCACCTTTCTGGGGATTCGCGCGGATTATTTTGATAATTTTACCAATGGAGTCTTATTTTGCCTTAGCTATGCAAGTTTTTCTGAGTTAAGATACATTTTTGTACATAAAGCACGATTTTTTTTCCTTCTATATTCATCTGTGAATATTTTGACTAAGCTGTGAATAAAGCTTTATTATTATCTATTATTATCATTATTATCTATTATTGTTATTATTTTTATTTAGGGAAGAGACATAACACTTCATCACTACAAACGTAGTCCTACCGGAAACGATCGGGCAGGAGGTTACCAAGTTATATTTGAAGAGGTTTGAGGCTCAATCCCTTCATTCTCTCCTGAATTTCTTTCTAATTTACTCGATATGAAATTAAAGAAAATTATCGTTGAAATTAAATCTCACTCTTTCAGAATTCCTGGATTGACAATACCAATAGAGAGATATCACGAAACCAACTTATGAAGGCTTTGCACCATATTGAGGCACTTTTGATCAGAGCTTCTTATAATACTCAGATGCTTCAGACAACGTATGATGAACAAAATGTTTGCCATTTTTTAGTTATTCGTTTGTATTCACGATAATTACCCTTGCAAGCCTCGTTAACAAGTGAAAAATTAACAACTAGGCTTAAGAAAGTTCAAGTTGCGTTTCTGTAAATAGTAAAGGTTTTTTATGAGCTATTCTTTCAAAAAACATTTCCATTTTATAAATGGTTATATCTTTGATTCATAATTTTAGAAATATTGGATGGTAGTATGAACCGTAATCTACAAAATAGTTTGTTCATATTGACACGAGCGTCCCTAACGATTTCTGATTTCCCATCCTTTGAAAGAGCCACCTGTAAAATTCTTATGGACAGAAATCAAGTCCACAACCTAATTTCAATTTTATATCCTCACTCCTTTCTTTGATTGTTAATGTTTTGTAGCCTTCGTGAAGTTTCCATGGACACCACAACTAATGCCGTCACTAATAAGCCTCGTGTTAGCTCGGTTGAACAATGTGTATGTCCAGCAGAGTACCAAGGTTTATCCTGTGAGGTAGGTTCGACTCACTTTATTTCCGTCCCTCCGTGAAAACTGGTCACACAATCCTTGATATTTACTCTGAGTTCTCACAAATGGCATATTTCTTTTGTTTTTTTCAACCGTTTCATCACTGATAACTATGTATTCAATGAAAACTGTTCTTTCTTACGTTCACCAGTCGTGTAAAGCAGGTTACTATCGATCACGTGTTGGTCCACACCTTGGCAAGTGCATGAAGTGTGATTGTAACGGGCACTCACTTGATGACTACTGTGATCCTGAAACAGGAGAATGCAAGGTGAGCCAGTCCGACGTAACGTGTTGCTTATTACCCAGTGACTGGACATATTATATTTCTTGACGTTTACTCTAACAGAATTGCCAGTACAATACGGAAGGGTTTCGCTGTCATAAGTGTGTGACTGGTTTCTATGGAAACGCAACAATTGGCCAACCATCAGATTGTAAGCCTTGTCCTTGCCCAATGACGTCGTCACCAAACAGGTAAGAAGGGCGAAATTAACCAAACTTCTCATGACACTCGAACCCTCGAAAACTTGTGCCCTGAACTGAATTGAAACAACATCGACTTCTCCTGGACTTCCGGCTTACAATTACTGAAAAATCCACCGTAACTCGAAACATTCAATAACTCGAACATTACGCTAACTATGAGCTGTTTACTTTTCCCTTCCGGTCATGTCTTTCATAAATCAACCCTTCATAACTCGAACCAGGTTTGTCCTAACGAGTCAAACAAATAGTATTGTAGTCTAAAACATTGAAAATATTTTTAGAAGCCGTGCATTATTTTTCTATTTTACGCGAACTTTGCCAGCAGTTTAGAATACGTTAAATTGCAATGCATTGTATCTTCATTCTTTGAACGTTTTCATTACATTTGAATTATTTTCCAGGTTTAGTCCCACGTGTTTCATGGCAGAGGATAATGAACCAACCTGCGATGCATGCCCACCAGGATATGGGGGTAGAAAATGCGACAGGTGTGTTAGAAAGAAGAAAGTTCCTGTACTTACTTTATATAACTTGTCACTTCTCATGAAGCCTCAAACGATTAAGTAACCTCTCCAAACTTGTAGAAAAATGTTAGATAAAGGTCAAAATTTACATTTTGTCCATCCTCTTTCCCTCCATAAATGTTATTGTTTAGGGTTCAGAAGTATGAGCGAATGCTGCTTTATAAATAAGTGGTGACATTATTGATTTATGTCCACGATCGATGTCATTTGCCTGCGTTTTAACACCATTGCTTCCCAACGTTCTTCGATCAGTTCTAGTCAACCAGTCATTTTCGTGCTTCAAATATAAAATCCCTTTCTTTCATGCCCAGTGAGCTCTTTTCCCCTCCCCCTTTCTCGAGTCCAGTCTTCGATCCTCCCATGGATCGCGGGCTTCTTTCCCGAACACTGTCTGGTTATCAACCAATAAACAGTTTTCAGTTTAAGTGAGAATTTTAATAAACATATTCCCATTGTTTGTAGGTGTGTTGAGTCCTATGTTGGAAATCCAACCGAGCCAGGAGGAAAATGCAACTTAGGTGAGAATTTGCCAGATTTTGATTTTATCTTAAAGTGTTCCTATATCAGATATATCTGCAAAGTCGATGCAACACTTTAAAAGTTTGCAATATTTGTCCCGAACATACTTTTTTAAATATACTACATTACAAGAGATGTTAAAGGCTTACATCTTTTTTTTTAATACCTTTATAATATCGGATAAGTTATTTTTATCATTTCAATTAGGATTTCTCTCTCATTCTTTTTTATTAATTTTTTGCAAATTTGGAAGTCGACTGTAGATGTGATGTTCGTGGCTCGATCAACAGTTCTTGTGATCCTATTACCACACAGTGCTTTTGTAAGGTGGGTGATGAAAGCTAAAGTATGTATCTGAGTAGCCCGCGTAGTCAGAACTAAATGTGCGCCTTAACAATGAGCCACCAAGCCGCGAGAGCGGAAAAAACCTTTATCACTATCATCCGTTCCGAGCCTCTCGCGACTTTGCAACTCCTTTTCAAGGCCCCCACCGCTTAGCGCATCTACGTACTTACAAAACTGCCGGTTACGCCGGGTATACTAAGAGGCGACTTGTCTTATATGACAGTAATGAGTATAAGGAGCAGAGCTAGACTTTTTTTGTCCGAGTCGTCACGAGTTCATTACGTCATTAGCGCACAACGTTAGTGCTGAGCTGTATCCAACCTCAAATTTCACTTTTCATCTGGAAACCGTTACATTCGGCACGCGACTTGCGTCCGAAGTCACAGTTGACAGTTTAGTAAGTGGCGATATGCTCTGTTGACCTATAGTGTCAAAAAATAGTTTTAAAGTGTCTCAATGACGCTAGCGCACTTTTTAATTCAGTGCACTGGTTTTACAGTAGTTGTGTCAGGAATTTCATTGTAGATGAAAACAAAGAGGTAATGAAATTTATTATTAACTCATCGTTTTCCCGTTCCGTCGGCCCTTCCTTAGCATGTCAGCGTACTTTCTGGTGACATTCTTTCTTAAATTGGAACTACTTATACGGCGTTCATACGAAGGGTGCTATAAGAAGAATTTGAAGTCCTGTAATTTAATTATATATGTGAGTTTTCGCGTGTTGACCGACCTCAAGCAAATACCGACTGCCGATCTCCCAAACCTGACCTGATCTCAAATCTGTAAAACATATTTTGTCTGTTCGATTTAAAAATAGCGCCAAATATAGATTACTCTCTTCCTTTCCTTCTTCGATCCCGCTGCGTATCGGAGATTTCTGTCCATCTAAACAGTGTTTGTTTTGTGATCAACCAAGCTTCAGAAATTAAAAATGTCGACGATATGATTTAAGAAATTAGCGCAACACGAACTGCCAGCCTTCAAGGGTTTTTTTTTTTTTCCTTTTTTTTTTTTGACTAGACAACTGTGACTCGCTCTTCAAAACGACTTTCGAGAAATTAGCATTTTGACAGTGCGTAAAGTTTGCCTCTCATCCATGCATCCTTGTTATCGCAATCTTTGCTGTAAGGAGGGGTAATTTGCGTCTTCCGTACTTGATAATCTTTGACAGGCAGATATATTTGTAAGTAAATAATCCAGGTTTCTGTTGGTTTAAGTTCGGGTTTCTTTTGTTACGTCCCATAAACTTTCATCCAAGACGTGACCCGAGGAAGTTGTAGACACAACAAACGGTATCTTTGCGAATTTTTTTTCAGCTATTTTCGTCATCGTGTATCATTGTATGGGTCTCCCTTCTCCAGGTCACAAATGTTTTACGGTAAATTGCATGCCTGTTATTTCTTCCGATTAGCATTGCTGTTCTGTTTTTAATAGCCGCAGATTTTCAACATTTGAGAATCCTTCATTAAATGGCATTCGCGTTTAAAATTCTGTTATACACAATAGAACGTAATTTCTCTGACTTTCGCTTTGGTTCTTGCTTAGTGTTAGACAACATACCTGGTCTGTAAGAAAAGCACCACTAAAAGGTAGATAAATATTGGTCTGTTGTAAGCAAAACAGTGCATTGTCTTTCTTTTCAAATTGTCAATTTATAATGTGATCACTTTAGTGAAAGTATGTTAGTTGTGATACTAGACCCTGTGAGCAGGGTAACTGGGATACCTGGATGGTACTGGATCCGTGGAATCAAGTGTAGTGATACTACGCGTGTCGGACTAGTATACTGAAATAGTGAGCTCAAGTCTGGCCAAGGGCATACACCTGTCTCAAAACATAGCCATGCTATGCATGCAAGAGTTATTTTTTGTAGGGTGGGTGGATTACTTGAAACATTGTAAGTGGTCTACATTCTTACAAAAGAAAAGAAGATTATTAACGCGGGAAAGAATGAAAATGTCGAATTACCTCACACACAGGTATTTTGTGGTAGATTATGTGTGTTTTGCGAATAAATGTAACCAAAAATAAACTGTATTTGTGCCACGGATACCTGTTAGTACAAAATGTAGACAGAAGACTGCAGACCGGATACAAAATATAGACTGCAGAGTGAGTACAAAGTGCAGACTGAGAATCTGAAGAGTTTTTACGTCTGGTATATAATAACATGTCATCTTACAGCTTACCGAGCGTCACGCAATCGCTTTTCCGCGATCAGCCTTCACGATTATTTGCACTATTGTGGAAAATTCCTGGCTCATTTCATGATGAAAATCGATCGTAATATAATTTCAAGCCTTCAACATAGTCTTCTTACTTTGCGCGCGAGTTGGTTGGTGTGATGTCTGTACAGATTTTACCAATGTAATAAAAGTAGATGACGTGAATAATAGTGATGGTAAAGCAAGCTTAAAACGGCAACAATCGCCAGAAACTACAACGGATACACAGGGTATAAGTAAGTTTTATTGATTTTTCGAGAAAAATCTTCATATTTCGAAATATTTATCGTTATAAATCGACCATATTTCGTTCCCTATACTTTTCCTTATAACGTGTTCAAATTTTCAACGGTTCCTAGAATAACTTACTCTGAGTCACACAACGCGTGACGCGTTCGTGAATTAATCGTTGGCTCTTTCTCGAAACGTGACCTTGGGTCGCCTGTGACAAGACAATTGCGTAAACAATACTTGACATAATAACATTATACACAAAAAACACGGGATTTTGGATCATGTATTTATTAAAAAAGAATATCCATACAACTACAATGAAAACAAACATAAGATTCACCTTTCTGATCGTGAAATTAATACCATTCGCACTGTTATCGTAGCTACGTTCCCTGGCATCAAGTGAATCTAACATGACATGTTTCTTCACTAGCAGTTTGCATCCATTTGAATTTTGTTCTTCAGTCTCACGGTAGTAGTGTTGTTCAATAGATTGCATAGAGTATATGCAGTTTGGTTTCAGATTTCAGATTTTGCTTTTTACAACGAGTTTACGTTTTCAACTAAGACATTGGCATACTTGGCATACAAGACATACAAGGCATTCAATGCTTTCATGGCTTTCAAGCGTTCGCGATTCTGTCCGATCCAAAATTACCGCTCAATAACATCTTTTTGTGTGGATTGGCCGCGAACAATACAAATTGTGTATGCGTCTATAAGTATTTTGAGCGTTTGCCCCATAATGCTCCAGATGATCGTAATCCAATTACGTTGAAATACAAAACGACTGTCAAAATAGTTTTATGGGCAAAAATCTCGTGTTCGTCATGTGACCCGGCCATGTCCGGGCATGACAACGTCAATCATCATCAAGATAGCACGCGTGATCAGTATGTGAACACCTCATTGGATCACAGTTAGTTGTCATGGTGTTGAGGGCCCAATGACCTCTGGGTACTATTGCGCAATTTTTCCATTTTGTGGCGGAGGAAAAAAACAAAAAAAAAAAAAAAAAAAAAGACGACAAAAAAACAAAGGCATTTTATGACTGGGCTACCACAGGTATCCCAGTAAAGATAGGAGGAGAGCAAAATTCCTCAGGAGCGACAGAAGTTGTCGTTCCTATACATCGAAATATCAACTTCCTGAGTAACCGGACGTTCCCACGATCCTTGCTTTGAAAGAAGTCTATTTTGGCTAGAGTGAAACCACGCATTGTAAATTACTTTTCGGGAGTGTGGAGAGGGTTGTCTGGATTTTTTAATTTTGAATCACTCTTTTTCGTGAGCGTGGTCAAGTTAGGAGGGTTATTGATAACCTTTCCATCATTAATCTGATCTAGTTATTGAAAGTTACTCATCTAAAACTCTTCTCAAGCTGTTCTTAAAAGAAAGTAATTTTTTAACGCTGTGGATAATTTTACGTAATGTATATCGATACGTAAACTGAACGAAAGTTTCTTTCAACTCGGTTTCCTTCTGACTTTGTCTCGTCGGGCGCCTTGTTGTGCAAAAGAGGTGCGAAGATGCCGACAACGTAACCAGATCATCACTTATCTTGCGGGCTTTTATCAGGGAGACAGAACATGGCAAGATCCAAAAGTTGTCGGATTGGGTTTCAATTGACACTTTCCTCAGTTGTTATGCTCATCAACTGCGACAGGATTTGAGAATCTTTCGGTTGATCAAACCATTCCCAGCTTGAACTCCATTACAAGGAACCGAGTTCTCCTACAGAGCCTCTAAAAATGATCTTTCGGATTGTAATCTTGAGTGTCATTTAGTCGGCTATCTGTCCTAAAGACCGTTTGGGAAATCTTCCGAAGGAAAGCTGCTTATCCATCAAGCCACAGAATGAATCAGTATTTCTTTCCGATTACTGCTGCATTCCTGCATTTTCTGATCTGGATTTCGCCCATTTCATCTAGGGTAAGCTTTGCCACTTATTGATAGATTAGCCCTACTAAACCTAAAGCTATGTTTCTGAAACAACAAGTGGTACGGTAAAATTTGTACAACAGATACCTATTGGATTTTGCAAATTAAAGGGCATCTACAGCTGTTCGATATTACAGTCTAAAAGGGTGTTCCGACTGCATGGATGTTTTATGTAATTTAAAAAGGGTTTTTCTTCTTACACCATTCGAGGAGCTGTTCTTACGCATGCAGGGAAGATTAAGCTTTTAATTAAAACCCGTATGTGCCCACCCAGACAGAGGTTATTTCTCAAACAGATGCGATAATTTCCATATTCATCGTTTACTTTCTTGCCAAATTAGGGAAAGCTACGTTGTGCTTATGTGTCTCATTTAAGTTTTGAACTCTCCCCGTGGAGATGAATGGTTGTAATTTTTTATTAGTGAAGTATGCGTGCTCCATTCAAAGTGACCTTTCACCTGCTTGGTTCTGTCAGTTTAATGAGCTGAATGGAAGAAAAATCAGACTTTTTGCCAAAATGTGTTTATTTTGTAAAATTAGCCATCACTTCCTCTTTGCTATGGCATTCCATTTTCCGTGTGCCCTGTGGATCTCTTACGGACCCCTTCGTCTCTGTTTATGTAAATATTTTTGTACGCTCACATATCCTATTTTCTTTTCACATTTTATCAATCTCTGATTTTGCAAAGAACTTGAGCTTATGCTCAATGATTGCCATTTCGCAGAGGCCAAAATAAACCCAGTATTGTGACATAAGCTTATCTTACCACCCGACAGAGCCGACATGTTGTTAATGGGAAGTGCTCGTGCATTATCGCTTACAATGTTGAGTGCCTTGTGACATATGACAGAGTAATGAAATAGTTTGGTAGACGACACTTCGCTGTTCCCAGAGAAACCGTATGCTACAACTAAATGACAAGATCAACAATAATTACGAGGAGTACTAGTCTATTTATAGCAACATCTGCTGAAGGCAACATACACCCTGGTTTGATGTAATTTTTTAGTGGATATTTACAGGAGCCAAATCTCTTTTTGGTCCCAAATTGGATATAGATCAAATATCAGTTTTCCAAGGCAAAAGCAAAGCCGGCAGCATCAGTTTTCTTTCCATCAGAGCCCGAAGGCTATCCTTGAAACAACAAACTAATCGTCTTGGGACCGTCTTCTTAACGATGTTTTATAATAGGATGAAAATATGCTGATGCTATAAGATCTCAAACACGAAAGGTGACTTCAATTGGCGTCAAATGATGATTTTGAGAGCCAGGTGCTAACTGATGGCTCATAGTAGGTCATAGTACTGTGTCAAGTACAACCGGAGTCTAAAGAGTAGAGAGAGGCGACTATTTTATGTTACAAGATCGATGACTGTTTGATTCTTAGCCGCGAAGATAAACTGGTTCATTATTATAAATGATCCTTAGTTTCTCAAGATCCTACAAAGATCAATTGATTCATGCTTTTTTTAGTAATTTTAATGTAGAGCCCAAGATGTCACGCAATATATTTCTCCCGATCTCACTCTTACACAACCAACAAGGCAATGACCACGCGGAATGGTTTCGGCCACATATACAGCTACTTTTATACACACGCGATTTAGAGACAGCCCTCGAGTGGATCGATCACTTGATGACATCGTCTTACTTGATCTCTAAGACGGGCTGAATTTGGAACGCTCTCGAATTTTAAAGTAACTTGTGTGTGTCGTATGGCTCCACCATTCTATCAGAAAGAAGAAAATCAGAGAAAAACATAGGAACATTTCCACTGCAGTTGTGGTGTCCTTGCTGAAGGTTTTTTTGTAGATTAAAGAAGTGAACTTAACACTGTCATCAAGTTATTTCCAATTGTTTTGAACAGCATAGTCAACATTACAGTACATTTAGAACAGCTAAAATTCTATCAGCTGTGGATAGTTAATGTCAAATGAAATAGCGCAATAATCTGACTAATGTTAGATTGCATAACCGACGTATAACCATCTTTGCAGCGTAATTTTGCTAGAATTTATACATAGCAAAATGTCAAATGCAAAGATGGCGACGATGTATTCATGCAATTATTACTCACCTCCTGTCTCCACAGAAACATGTTGAAGGAAGTAAGTGCGACAGCTGTAAGCGATCCTTCTTCAACTTGCAGTCGGACGATCCTCAGGGATGTGTGCCTTGTTTCTGTTTTGGAGTGTCTGCTGATTGTAAATGTGCTGATTATTATAAAGAAATAGTAAGTAAATGACGACTGTTACCGTACCCAAATTTGCAGTTACCCAATCAAAAGCTAGAAATTAAGAATATTTCTAACATCACTGAAAGGCTTCCCACTCACTTTCGCTATAACGTAGCGGAATGAGGTGTCTCGGAAATAGCCTATTGCTTTCAAAGTTTGAAGATTAAAGTGATCTTCGCAGTAAAGAACACTACTTAAGCTCTAGCTAAAATAAAGCCTAGGAAAAATTCACGCTCGTACAGAAGTTGAACCCATGACCTCTGCGACACCGGAGCAACATTCTCTTCCAACTAGGAGCTGGTCATTTTGTTGGTTCGTAATAAACCCTTGATGTGAGTAATAAATGACTACGATACCGATGGCTTGTTAGCTCAGTTGGTAGAGCACTCCATCTGAAAGCTGGTCATTGTTTTGGTTCGTAATAAACCTGTGTAAAGATGAATCAGGACGACTGTAAATATATGAATAACGTATATTTGAACTGCGGATAAAAAACTGAAGATGAGAGCGATCTTCGCAGTAATGAAGACTACTAGGCAGTAGTGAAAATAAAACCTGGAGTAAATTCAGGCTCGTCTCGGAGTCACACTCGTGACCGCCACGATACCGGAGCTTAAAAGGTTGGCGTCAAAACTTCCACCTATCATTCATGGTCTATTTTATAATTCCCTCAAGAAGCCATTTAAGAAAAGTCCCGTTTGAAAAAGGAGTTAAGAATTAGGAATATTAAACCTCTCAAAAGATTGCCTCTCTCGAGGCGGTTTGTTTCATACCCAAAGAAGAAATGGTTCGGTGACAATTTGAAAAAATTTAAAACTGGCGGAATCTTGATGGAAAATTCTTTCAGAAAACAATTTTTCGTACCTTACTGTACCAAGCATGGCAAATGTTTTCAGTTCCTGTAATTTGGTAATGTCCTAATAACACTTCAAATTTGTATTTCAGATTCCCTTGCGTATCGCTTTACTGGATGGCCCAAACTACTTACGTCTTTCGGACTTATCACGGGACTCAATGATAAATTCTGGCTATGAAATAGAGGGTGATCCGGGACATTATGTCTATGACTTTGGCAAACCACCGGTAATGACCTATTACTGGTTTTTGGGAGAGGAATTTAGAGGTGATATGGTAAGTTCACTCTGCAGCTTCCTCGAGTCTTCTTTCCGTGACTTGTTAGCGACGGAGGCGACCCACCTCTCTAATTGTTTCAAAGGCTCGCTGTTCGCGTTCACTTGATAATGTGATAATGCTTTTGTTTGACCTAGGGAAATTCATACAATAAAAATATTAGGCAGAATGTTTTGCAATCCATTTCCCGCCTCAATAAAGTTTTTTACTGGTAAGTATCAAAGGAAAATTTACTGACCTCTTGATTTGTTTAGATCACAAGCTATGACGGTATATTACGATACACAGTGTCGCATGAAATGCAGCCAGGTGGTGAGCTGACTTCTGCAACTGACGTCCAATTGAGGGTATTTATTGAATTTGAATACGCCAATTAGTGGTGCTGTCATTCGGAACTTTAATACACCAATTAGTGGTGATGTCAATCGGAACTTCGCATGCTATTGATTCTTGAAAGCTGTGTAAGGTCACTTGACGTTTTAACCTAAATCGTTATTCTCGAGCTTGTTTTGTTTGTCGGTCTAGTTTCGAAAAATTTTATGCTGGAAGTATATGTTCATTGTCTTGCGCTTTTAGAAAAATCAGATTACCGTAGCTACTGGTGTAATTTCATGCGTTGTGCAGAAATGTCAAACGTTTCTGGCGACAATTATTATTGAAAGGTTTTCTCTTTTTGAGGGGGGGAGGGGCTGGTAGTGCTGCGTGAAAAGTTGCACATACCGGCAAACAAAGATAAGAAAGAAATAACGAGAAAGAGAGAAATTGATTGGTTGATATATTGCCATCGTTATGAATTATTTCTAAAATGGGCCGCATAACTTCAACTCGGTAAAAACTATAGAAGAACACCCGCTACTTTTGAGTTCACTATAGGGCTTCTTTTTCTAATTCATTTTAATTTGCTTCGATGATGTTTTTGCCAATTTTTTGTTAACAGGGTAGAGGGATAGTTCTAATATTTCATCATAGGAGAAGACTTAAGGCAGGGGAAAAAGAGACATTCGGCCTCAAACTGTCAGAGGTGAGGAGTTACTAAAACTTCATATAGCATTGTATTCCATTTTTCGACACTGAAGGCAATCTGGTGTGTTCAGTTATATCCGAACGAACCAGTTGCTCTGATTCATCGGGTTTGTCATCAATTATAGGTGTTTAATGTTAAAGATATACTATTTTGCCAACAACAACCAGGTAAAAACTAACCTCTTTCCTGTAGAAGTCAAATAACTTGCTTTATTATAAAAATTACAATGTCCTCGATTGTGATGGGTGTTAACAACTCCCATTTTCTACTACTTCACTCACCAAGTTCAGGGCTAAAAATTAACTCCAGTACTTGGTGGCCAGTCGGGCCAGTTTCCTTGATTTCTTAGAGGCCCATCCCAAAATGAAGTAGCCCTCGATTTCCTCTAGTTTAAAATGAAAACCTTGAATAAACGCCCCATGGCTTTTAACGGAGCGTTAACTAAAAGGAAAGAACACAAAAGTCCAGAGTCACGTGGCAATCACAAAATCAAAATGGCGTCTATATATCTTGTGAATGTGTATCACTCGTGAAATTACTGTTAAAACGGCTCGGAATTTCCACTTCAGAACTAAAAATTTACTAAAATGGATGATCTTAGAGTCCAGGCAAAGAAACGAAGAGAAAGGTAGTCCAATTGAATTACATATTGAGTTTTATTTTTAACTTTGTACTTCGCATAATTTAAATTGCAACTTTTCGAAATTCTGTAGCATAGTCGCACATCAGGTGTTCAAACCTTAACTTTTAGTGGTCCTGGTCAGGGCCTATTAAGCCTATCACATTCAAAGTTGTAGTTTAAATCAACCAATCACAACCATGGTTTCAATCACCATAGAAACAGTGTAAAGACTCATAAACTCTTAAATTTCAGAACGACTTCAAACAATTTAGGCCTCCTTTGTTGGTCTTTTTATGAAAATTTTTCCCTTTCTTTCGTTACATGGCTGTTCTTCTTTTCTCGGAAATCATAATTTTTTTTTCACGATTAATTGTAATAAGACTTCGTGTCATCCAATCCGGTCTGTAATCATACTCGTGATATACAGATCGGACTTCCGCTGCACGGTCGTCCGATTTTGTTACCACTCGTATGACTACAGCCACATTGAACTCCACTCAGTTCTATTATTATTACCAATCATGCAGGATTGGCTGAGGTACCCGGATAACGCAGAAACGACCAGAGATACTGTGATGACGGTTTTGTCCGCCGTGGATAGCATCTTAGTCCGTGCGACATACAGTACAACTACTACAAAAGCTAGGTCAGAATTTAATTACTTTAACTACAATATATCTCATTTGATTCTGCCACAATATGATCACCTCTAATTTTACCCCATCCAGTGTAAAAATTCATATTTACAGTACTAATATGGCTCACATTCAATGTTTACATTACTACTTAGTGCAACACAGACTTACGGAACTAGGATTGCATGCAACGTTATGTAAAGGTTCTTTGGCTATTTGTGTTAAAACTTTTTTTCTTCCTGTATGTAACCTTGTATTTATGATTTAAATCAGACCACTAACGTTATCTTTATTTTGTTTGCATCAGTCTTTACGGAGTCAAAGTGGAGACAGCTGTCCCTCAAGTAACGAGATTTAGAAAAGCTGAGAAAATTGAACAATGCAGATGTCCACCAGAGTACACTGGAACATCTTGTCAGGTAATCTTGCAGGCTTACAATAGGATATAGTTCTGTCGAATCCTTTTGCTAAGCGTCAGATAATTCCAGCAATCTTCGGTTAGAAGAACTTTGTAAGTATTATTTTGTTGTTTCGAATTCTGAAGACGCATTATTATTCGGTTTAGCTTCTTTCTGATTTTTGAAATGAAATTCGGTCCTCGATTTTTAAAACTTGTATCGAATAGTTTTCACCCCTCAGTGGAAGTTAAAAAGCGAGCTTTTACTTCGGAATATCTGTAGAGAGCTTTCCATTATATTTTTAAGTGCAATGGTACAATAAGAAAACCTGGAAAATGTCCTGTAAAAACGTGACGTAAATCCTTCCCCATGAACACGATGAAGAGCGGTCATAAGTTCATGACAGTTTTTTGGTTTCATATCATTTTATAGCGTTGTGCTCGTGGATACACACGGACTTACCCAGGCCCGGATTTCTCCCCTTGTGTTCCATGTTCCTGTAATCAACACTCAAAAGAATGTGATCCAGAGACAGGACAATGTGTAGTGAGTAAATACTACAAAAGGGACTGGGAATTACGTGAAACTGCAAGGCCCCAATTTTACTCCTGTACATGCATATTCTAATATGAAACAACAGATCGGGGAGAGGTTTATTCTTACAACTGCAAAGGCTATAAATATTTTCATAAGATCAGTATGAACTGAGGAGGAAGTCCAAACCCTCAGTGCACTAATTAGTGCACAAACCTCTCGGCCGTCATTTCTCATTTGATCATGTATGATAGATAACTGTTAGAGCAAGTGTAGCAAGAAGGGGATTTGTGTATCTCAAAATTATTTTTTGTCAGAAATGTGATCACAATACCGCAGGCTCCAGGTGTGAGACATGTGCAATTGGTTTCTATGGCGACGCGACTAAAGGCACGCCTCAAGATTGTCAACCGTGTTCATGTCCTTTAACAGTCTCTTCGAATCAGTGAGTAAAGAAGTGAATTTTAAAAAGATTGGTTCCGGTTATATGCTTTTTTCATAGCTGATTTGCTCTTTTAAACAGGTTCAGCAAGACCTGCAAGATAGAATCAGATGGTCTACCTGCCTGCACTGGCTGTCAAACCGGTTATACGGGAAGAACATGTAATAGGTAAAGTCGTCTTAACCGCAAACGCTTCAGTTACACTTTTGAAATCAACTTGCTTCGTTGAAACTACGTTGTTGTTACATGAAGACCCCGGTGTGAAATGCATGATTATGCAGATGGTTTTCTGGTGATGTTGACATAGCAGACTTCGTTTTTACTTCCTGTTGTGATTGTTGTAATATCAAGTTTATGCTGTTTAGATGTGCAAAGGGATATTCTGGGAATCCCAACAAACCTGGCAGAAAGTGTATCAAGCTACCAGGTGAGATAAATTGAATCCATCGTTGTAATTTAGATGCTACGCATGAGTTCATTGTAAACAAGAATACAATGGACTGATTGCTCTCATTTTTGGGTTTAAAAATTGTAATGGAAACTTCTGACTGGACGAGAAATTTCTTTTAAGGTGAAGGTATCTGCGTGGTAATTTCTGCTCAGAGTATGATTAAGAATTAGTATGCTTCTCAAGAAAAATAATATGTACCTCACTTGGAAAGCTTTTGATTGTCTCTGTCAGCAACTTTCTATTGCTTGCTTCCGTAGTAACAAGGTGGATATTCCTTGAAATCTCGGTTTAGATAAATACCTAAATAATGAACATAAAATGTCCCTAAGATCAAATAATGACAGTTTGCCGGACCATTCTTTTTTTTTAAGCGGAATTCTTACCAAGTGTTATGATCAGGCCAATGAAAAGAACAAAGACAGAGGGAGATGATGTTAGGTTTTACTGCTTTGCCAAGGCAAAGCAACAACCACTAATAAGTTGGTCTCGAGGAAATGGCAAGACCTTACCCAGCAGGGCTGTTGTGTCTGGAAAAATTCTGTTAATTAGTAAAATAAGGAAAGAAGACGAGGGAGACTACGAGTGTACTGCGAGAAACATATATGGCTCCGAAACTGGTTCAACACAGCTGAGAGTACAAGGTTAGATACTTAAATTATCTTTTATGAGAGCCTAGAATGGAAGGATATTGTTGAGAGGAACCGTTTGTATATGAAATCGCATGGGCCCGGATTAATTTCACGCGTATTATTAACGTTTTCCCAAAATGTTTGAGGGAATCGCATTCGCACACGATATCCGCGCGACTGAGCCCTTTCAATGCCGCCACAAAAGTCAAAACAAACATAGCTGACCAATAGATTCAACGTACATTTTATTCTCAAAATACAGTTAACAACGTTACACGGCTTCATCCAGTCAAGTTGCAAAAAGGCTCAATCAGTATCAAGTAATCATGCCCTCTTGATTACTAAAGGTGTCCTCGTGATTAAGAAAAATTTCCCTCTGTTTCAGCCAATCAGCATTCAGTAATATTGCCCAGCATGTGATTTATAACGAAGTAACGAGTTCACTTTAGGGTTGATCCCCTCGCGATTCCTTTTCTCATTACAACTCTTTTGTTGAGTATCGAAGTGGCTTCTTGTTTTTCATCAAAATGTAATGAAAGTGATTTTTACATAACCCTTTTAGCATTCATCTGTTAATGTCTTCTATGTGAGCGTCAACCCTGTTGAAAATACAAAGTAACCATTACTTGATCGTTGTTCTAAATGTTAGAGAAGATGGTTATATTTACCTTTCACTGACAACCTTTATTGTGTCCTTAAATTAGCTCGCCGTGTGGATCCCATAAGCGTAACAGTTTCACCAAAAGTCCTTCATGTTCTTTTGGACCAAAAAGCGCAGTTCACGTGCAGAGCAAAAAGTGTGACCGAGTACACTTTGCAATGGACTCAGGGCGTGAATGGAGCACTTCCCAATGGGGCCGAGAATGAAAATGGTGTTCTGACGATCGAACGTGCCCGGGCCATCCATGGAGGATCGTACACATGCACCGGTAAAAATGCCAACAACGAAGATATGGTGACCGTACAGCTGAGAATAGGAGGTAAGGGTGATCCACTTGGTTGCATGACTTCGGATATTTTGTAGTCTGTATGAAACTACTTCGTTTTTCTTTTTCAGTGACAAAGCCTCAGGTCCTCATAAGCCCTGCCAGTTTGAGTGTGCAAGAGGGAGACTCCGCTCAATTTCGTTGCTCTGCGTCGGGATTTCCAGCTCCTGAACTTCAGTGGCATGGTGGTCCTGGCGGTGAATTGCCACCGGAAGCGAGTACAGCCAATGGTAACGGGCTTTTGATATTTGATGCCGTGAAAAAAATTCACGAAGGAGAATACTTTTGTACAGCTTCCAATTTGGGAGGGATCTCCAGCACTGGAACATTCCTGAATGTCTCAGGTATGACGGCATTTTCAACTAGATTAGATTCCATTTTCCCACTGTGACAGTTCCTCTTTACCTTCTTTTTTTTTCGTAGCTCCTGGTACTGCCCCTATCATTTCGGTCGAGCCCAGTTCGCTGACTGTTTTGGAAGGTGAAGAAGCCTCGTTCCAGTGCTCGGCGATAGGGGACCCAAAACCCACAATTCGATGGTCACGTGAGAAGGGCCAGCTTCCTCCGTCCTCTACCTCTTCAAATGGTTTTCTACGCATTTTCCCCACAAAGCTTGAAGACGGAGGTGATTACGTTTGTACAGCAGCTAATACAATTGGAGTGGATGGATATTTGGTGACTCTCACTGTGGAGAGAGGTAAAGTGATTACCACCAGGATTAGTCTGTGATGCTGCCTTCTTTAAAAAGAGGTAGATGCGTGAGCTAAACAGAGTCGCACAAAGGCATATGGCGAGAGGTAGTGAAAAAAATTAAGAGTCCTACACAGTTCCTTACATGATCCCTGAACCGCAACTGATTCCAGACTGCAAAGGATTCCCAAACTGAAGCCGCCATGTTTACCACAAGTCAAGAAGTTGTTTCCAGTCCTCTCATGTTTAGTTCGGGTAACTTAAGTTGATCTTCCCGCCACTTTTTACGTGTACGGCTACCAGAAATTCACCGGTCATTCCGTGTGACGGAATCGGGGTCTCGAATAACAGTAAAGCGATTCTATTTAGCCTCCTTAAAAGACAACTTGTTAAAAGATAAAGATTGACGCTCACTCAAGTTACTCGTAGTCTCAAAGTTTTATCTTTCTTTAGATACCTCCGTCCCTCCAACTGCGTTGGTGTCACCGGCAAATCAAACTGTCCTTGAAGGTTCATCCACCAGCTTATCATGCCAAGTGACAGGAGATCCTTATCCCTCCATAGAGTGGAGGAAAGTTGGTGACGAGTTACCGGACAACCACTCAATTATTGGTGGATTATTGGTGATCTCAGAAATAACAAAAGAGGATGAGGGCATGTACCTATGCTTGGCCCAAAACAAGAAAGGTGTCAAACAAGTAACGGCTTTTATTAACGTCAGAAGTAAGTAAACAGCTCAACAATTGATCTTGGTGTTGGGAAGTAGCTCTGAACCACCCGTTTAGATATTTCGAAATAAATATTTATCGAGTTATGACAACCTAAACATTACTCGATATCAATAATGGGACGTCAAAGAGCTTAGTATTTGTTTTGCAATCAAGAAAGGAAGGTTATGTCAGGTCAGGTGACCTGTAGTTATTTTTTCTTTGCCGGTATGATGTGACCAAACATTGCTCAGGTTAGGTTACAAGTGATTAAGCATTTTTCTAATGTTGTTCGTTCATAGAATTGCCTTATTGATGGTACCACAACTCTCTTGATGGGATAAATTATATCTGTTTTCTGTTTTCCATAAACTTATCCTAACGACGCCTTTTTTTTCTGAACAACTGATTAAGGCGCGGCGCTAATGGTTTGTCATATTTACTTCAGGTAAAGTGTTGCCAAAGATAGAAATCATGCCGGCGAGAAGGTTAACCGTCACTGGAGGAGAAACAGTAATTTTCAGGTGTGTTGTTAAAGCTGGTAATCCTCCCCCTGCGGTGGTGTGGGAAACGGAAGAGAGTCAACCGTTGAACAGTAGCGATGATGGAGTGTTGGTGATCTCTCCAGCAAACGGTAACAGTCAGGGAAAGTACATTTGCAAGGCCACAAATGTAATGGGATCTGCTGAAGCTGTTGCTCTGCTGATTGTTCAAGGTAATCAGTGTTAATATGGATCATTGCTATTCTTTCAGTCTCATAAGCAAAAGGAAAGGTTTGGCTGGAACTGAATACTTTCCATATTAGGTGGATGCGATATGTGGCATATGTTATAACATGCAGTTATCGACGTCCGCATTTTTCACTTTCAGGTGAACCCAATATCATCACGACTCCTTCCAGTCCTGTTTCTGCGACAACTGGTAATACAGTCACCCTGGAATGCGCAGCCGCTGGAGACCCCCCTCCGTCGGTTGAGTGGATAAGTCCAGAGAGCTCTCGATCCAGTCTCCAAATAGTAGAAACTAGGATGGGTGTATTAAAACTCACCATCGAAGACGTAAGATTGGAAGACCAGGGAAATTACACCTGCCAGGCGACAAACATCGTGGGAATTAGAAGAGAAAGTGTCCAGTTGCTAGGTAAATATCTAACGTAGGTGTGGATGGCTTATTCTTTACAGGCTACAAATTTCTTACAATGCATAAAAATTTTCGAACTACGTTTCTATTTAGTTACTGTGGCCAACGAACCTCCAGAAGTTGTCGTGGAAACTTTGTACGAATCAGTTATCGAGGGTTACAAGATTGTGCTCCGCTGTAACTCGTCGGGTGTACCAACGCCAAGTATCACTTGGGAAAGAGTAGGCTCTAATTTACCCAGTGGTGCCTTAAATAGAAATGGAAATCTGACCATCCCATCTGTTGCCAGACGAGATGCTGGAATATATGCTTGTAAGGCTGTGAATGTTGAAGGAGAAGACGTCGTTAACGTTCAGTTGGAGGTGATAGGTAAGCAGATTCCATTCAACCTTAAGGGAAAAAAAGATCATCTACCAGATTTAAAGGAATATTTGCTTAAAATATATTTTTAACTTTATTCTCGCGTCGGCGGAGATAAATAATTGCTTGGGCACTGACTAAGGATTAATCTATAGTTTCATCTACTATAACGTCTAAGGACAAAGCAGAGACAGCTTCCTGGATACACGAGAATCCCAACAGACACGCAAGGATGTAACTCAGCTCAACTACTAATAATTTAGAAGTCAAACCCAATTTCTCAAATCCCAGTTAATTCGCCTAGACGTGGGGGTTGCTCCTCTAGTTATGTGACAAACTTAGCACTACCTTTTCTTTTCAACCGATTGCAGCCCCACCTCAAGTAGAAGTGACACCTTCCCAGAGAGCGGTTATTCAAGGAGATTCTCTGAGTTTGTTTTGCGTTGCCACACCATTAATTCCGGTTATATGGTCGAAAATAAACGGAAGTATAACTGGAGAAAGTGAAGTAGACAAGGGAAAACTGATCATTAAGAATGCGAGTGTGGAACACGCAGGGAAGTACCGTTGTCAAGCCTTCAATGCTGCAGGTTCCGATGAAGATTTTGCAATCGTAACAGTAGTCGGTGAGATACCATTTTGGTTCTCTGTTTTAGGAATATTGCTTCACGGTTATGGTTTTCCAGATCAAATA
This sequence comes from Pocillopora verrucosa, assembly GCF_036669915.1. Classification (NCBI taxonomy): domain Eukaryota; kingdom Metazoa; phylum Cnidaria; class Anthozoa; order Scleractinia; family Pocilloporidae; genus Pocillopora; species Pocillopora verrucosa. Next base: position 10,017,787 of record NC_089320.1, on the reverse strand, counting down.
TTCACCCGTCTTTTTTCTTGACTTTTTTGAGGCAGATCGATTTCATCTGTTCCGATGTTCACAGAGATGATGAATTAATCTTTTGAGAAGAAATATTCTTCCATAAATTTCCAGATACTGGAGCGAAAACGAAAGAGTGATAATAAATATTATTAATAATAGCGCAGGTAAATTTGAGAAGCAAAATCGAAAATATTCTTTTTTCTTTTCAGAATTGTAGAAAAGGTGATGTCAAAGCGCCCTGAAACGGCATGTAATCTGTGTTCTTGAGGCTCCTGGATATCGTTCTAGGCAAAACACTCATTAACCATTAAAGCAGTATAATATAAAGCAAACAGAGAGTTTTCCATTGAGTTCGCTACATCAGTGGGTGGCAATGTAATGGCGTCAGGGAACTTTAAGAGAGTTCACTCTCTATGGACTGAGTGTAAGATTCATACATTCTCTTATAGCTTTTTTACATTCTTCCTAGTTCGACCAACAGTAACTGTCTCGACAGAGTCCATGGTAGCGTCACCGAATTCCAATGTTACTTTCCGATGCAACGCATCTGGTATACCAGAACCTGTGATCACGTGGACAAAAGAAGGCACGAGTCTTCCACGGAGGCACTCATCTTTGCGTAATAAGTTGACGCTGACGCGTATTGTGAGTTCAGATGAAGGTCGCTATATTTGTACAGCTACCAATGCCGCAGGGTATTCACAAAAAGTTGTATATCTCTCAGTTGAAGGTTTGTACGCGTCGTTTGGTGTCAATTTAAAAACTACTCTTGCTAAATTGGGAATTATGAAGCCCTTATTTCACCTCAGATCACATATTGCCCCATAGTATGGCACCACTACCGCTCTTCCGACGACAGAAAAGTGGAGAGGCTGCAAGAGCGGGCATAAGGGGCCATTTGCTGTGATCCGAGTAGCTCGTACGAAGAACTATATAGAAAGCTAATTTTTTATCTTTGCTTGACCGCAGACTCCAAGACATTGCCTTATCAATGTTTAACGCCAAAAATAACTTAGTTCCAACATATTTAGCAAACCTATTAAGTTATAATATGGGCACGGATAACTCCAGGAATCAAGACGACTTTTCCTTGCCAAGATACAACGCCATTACGTTTAGGAGACACTTTTCTAAGATATAAGGGCTTGGTATAAGCTCCCAAAGTCGACTAAAATGACTAAGACCTCAGGGACCGGTTATCTACCCAAGGTCTAACTCAAACTACGGTTTTGCGTAATCAGTGGGCCTCAGACTTTCTTTCTAAGAGCATTGACTTAGGGAAATAAATGTCCTTACAGTGTTAGCTTTAAGCCCTCTTGACACAATTCGCAAAAGTAAATGTTCAGATAAAAGGTCCAGCTATATTGAGGATGTTTAGGACTCGCTTTTGTTAAACAATGGCTGAATTTGATGACCGGCCCTGAATGTTTTTAAAGTGAGAAAGCAAGACCTCACAATTATTTTCAGAATTAAATATAAGGATTCTTATCTATGTAATAATTAGTTCTTACTTTACATTTTTCTTTTAAAATTCATATTGAAATTGTGTGCAGAGATAATTAGCAGATCCTGTTAATGGCCGGGAGAGTCTTTTGTCTATTGATAGTTGTATTTTTACAATGACTCTAGATAGGTGTCCTCGGTTATTTTCCGCAATGAAACCAGAACGTAAGATACGTTAATAAAGTTGTTATTATTGCGTTAATTTCTTCAAATGACAGCTGCTTCAGGATTTTTATTTTATCGTTTCAAACGCTTTCAGGTCTAAAAGACTGCAGTGACACACAAATGAATTCGAAACCTTGTTAATTTATAGATTTCCCCACTGGAACTATAACGGGTGGATCCTCTGTAACAACTGTAGCTGTCGGTGGTTCCCTTACTCTCGAGTGTCAAGGAACAGGAATCCCAGAACCGGAGATCATGTGGTCACGTGTTGACGGTCCTTTGCCCAATGGAGTAACTACAGATGGTGGACTTCTTAATATTGTAAACGCTCAACTTTACCATGGAGGACCCTATGTTTGTAATGTCACCAACAAAGTAGGCTCTGTGCAATCCGAGATTGTTGTTTTAGTACAAGGTTCGTATATTTTATTGAAATATATCACGCTATTATTATGCAGCAACAGAAACCGCAGCAAAAATGACATCATCGATTTGTTTTCTCTGAGATTTACTGCATAGTGGTAACACCACCATCAACTATTCTGAGAATTTTGAGATGAATGTTTAGGCGACCATCAAAAATTTAGTATCAGGGATCTAAAAATGAGCGCAGACCACTCGTTATTGCCAAAGAATATCGCGCAAGAATACACAAGGTTGCAAACATCCATTCCCAGCTGCACATCACATTTGAATTTACCTTTCAGAGGCACCTAAGGTGACGGTTACGCCCCAAAAATCACGGGTAAAGCTCGGGGAGACAGGGGAATTTACTTGCATCGCCAGTGGCTCACCATTACCCAAGCTAACATGGCGAAAATTGAATGGTTCAGTTCCGATTTATGCCACAGTAAGTGATGGAGTACTTAGAATTCCTAATGTAACCCACCAAGATGCTGGGATATATTTCTGTGACGCTTCCAATGTCGAAGGATCAGCACAAGGAAATACAACTCTTGAGATAAAAGGTATTACTTGAAAACAAGTAATGGTGTTCTCAAGTTTTTATTTGTTTGTTTTTGTACTGAACAAAGTAGATATAGAGTCAATTTAAAACTAGCAAAGTATCACTCCGGACAGATACTGGTCAACAACTCGTAAAACTCGAAGATTTCATTAAGGTTTAAAAAAAAGTAATGGATTTCAGTCCTCGAATAATTGGCTTGTCGCAAAAGATTTCTACTGACAGGCTGTATTCTTTGTCCGTAGTGACCGTGCCCCGTTTTACTCAGAGGCCACTATCATACCTCAGCGTACCAACATTAACTAAAGAGCCGCTTAATTTTACGGTGGAGATTGTGTTTACACCAGAGATGGCAGACGGCCTCATATTTTACAACGATCAGTTTACCAACGGTTCTGTAGGAGACTTTATATCATTTGGAATGTCGAATGGATTTGCTGAGTTTAGGTTAGTGGCAATTACACAGTTCTGTAGTGGTTTTCGATTGCGTGTCGTTGGCACCAAAAAAAAGTTATCAAAGTGGCCCATCGGAAGGAAGAATCGGTAAGAACTGAACTGAAAGGAACCGAGGTGAACGGTCCCTTTGCCGGTGGCGCGAATTTTCTCCACCAATCATATACTGCAGTATCGCTAAAACAGTTCAATCCCAAATCATGTTTGGCACATTGCTATCGAGACGTTTGACAGGATATAGCGCCCATCCATCTCCTGTCTTGACTCCTGTCTAACACATTTTTCCTGCAATCAAATTTTCTCTTACCGGTAGGTTCAACCTTGGCTTCGAGCCTGCCATCATAAGAAGCCACCAACCTCTGCGTCTTTACGAGTGGCATTCAGTCATTCTATCACGTAACGGGAAGGTTGGAAATCTGACTGTTGATAGCAAGTCACCTGTTACAGGAATTTCCAAGGGAGGTAGTACAGGACTGAACTTAAACCAAGATTTATACATCGGGGGAGTCCCTGATTTTTTGTCGATAAGTACGCTGGCAGGCTTCAAGTCTGGGTTCATTGGCTGCTTAAGCTACTTGATGGTTGATGGAAACGTTGTAAATCTTGGTGAGCGAGTAAAGTTCATTCGCTATTTAATTCTCCTTCTGTCTGTCAAGCAACTTAGTCTCCAAAATTGCCTTAAACGAAAGGAAATGGCACACAGTGTCTTCCCACCTCACAGAAAAGTGTTGCAGAGTGTGCTGTTTTTTATTTGGTTTGTGTTTTTTTTCTTCATCAATTTTTCAGGGAAATTGGTAATGTAAAATATAACTTTGAGATATGTCCAGAAATGATTGAAGTAACCACGATGGCGAAAATTCGTCAAATCCGCCAAGCTAAGTTCGCTTTGATGGATTTGACTAAAATTCGTCCATCCCGCCGAGCTGATTTCGCTTTGACGAATTTGAAAAAAATTCGCCAAAATCGTCAATTCCATGAACATTTACTCGGTTTGACAAAGTTTCGTCAAATTTGCCATTTTCGTTACTACGTGCATTTCTGGACACAAGTGAAGATAAGGTTGTTTATCCCCTTTTAAACTGATTTCTCGGTAGGATATCAAAAAAATTTTAATCTAATCGTACAGATTAAGGAGTAACATGAAATTCTGTTTCATAAAAAAACCTGTTATTAATTGTACTTATGGACTTCATCACTCGCTTTCATTTTTTTCAATATGTTTGCAAACGGAGTTCATTGATGTGTACTTGTCTTGTTTGATGTAACCGATCAACCTTAAATGTCATGTTCATAGGAGATCCCATTAACCATATGGGCTTGGAAGATTGTAACGTTTGCGAGACAAGGCCTTGCAACAACGGTGGCACATGTGAAGAGGTTCCGGGAGCCTGGGGCTTTGTCTGCAGTTGTAGGCCCGGCTATTCAGGAAGAACTTGTCAAGATGCTGGACAGCAGTGTTCTCCCGGAGTTTGCAACGAAGGCCGTTGTGAGAATATCGGCGACGAAGGTTTTAAGTGTATATGTCCAGCAGGTTACTCAGGGGAGAGATGCGAGGAAGGTTTGTTGGTGCTTAGAAATTATAAAACGGGGTAATCCATGACATAAAATAACTTCTTATACCGAGCGGTATTCCTAACCGTAGTGGCACAAATGCGTGGAACAGGAAGCTCTATTTGATATTCCTGTTTCCAACGAACGCTTTTTCTTGATTTCCACCACTTTATTTTTCGAGGATTATTGTGTTATATTCTGTAGCTCAACCTTAAGTATCGTTAGATATCACCTTTTGGTGCGAAAGGGTAAAAAGATATTTCCAGTGTTACCAATAATGGTCGACCCTATGAAGTGATATTGCATCGAGTGCTCTTTAATGAGACCCTTTTCACCACTGGTATTAGTCAGCTATTTCTGACCACGTGTACGCTGATTCATTTCAAAGTATGGCTTGTTATTCTCCTTATGAAGTTTATCTTTTTTCACTTTTTGCAGGAGCTCTCATAGAGACGCCTATGTTCGATGGGCATTCCTTTATGTCATTTCCGGGAATCGAAGGCGCTCTCCAACAATTAAAACTCGTAATCAGATTCATGATTCATAAATCAGGAAACATGCTTCTGTTATACAATGGTCAGAGGCAGTTCCCTCAGCGTGGAGACTTCATTTCTTTGGCCATTATTGGTGGAAAAGTTGAGTTTAGGTTTGATTTGGGAAGTGGTCCTGGAATTGTGCGAAGCGCAAGAAATATTACTGTTGGACAATGGCACACAGTTCACGCGGAACGTACGCTGGATGAAGGCTCGCTAACACTTGACAACGATCCACCTGTAACAGACGACTCCCCATGCTGCACAAAGGGGTTGAATCTTGCATTAAACTTATTCATAGGAGGCGTCGAGGACTTCGCAGTGATAGACACACGTAAAGTTGGCGTCGGCTCCGGACTAGTTGGTTGTATATCTGCCATGTCTGTAGATGGCAGAGAGATGAACTTGATAAAGTCAAACCTTGAACTGCGTAATATCACGCAGTGTACAGAATGTTTGTTACCCTGTGAAATAGAACCCTGTCTAAACAATGCCACGTGTCTACCAATTGGTAAGATTAGTTACAGTTGTTCGTGTGCTCAGGGGTACACTGGACGACATTGCGAGGTTCCTTTGGTTGGACCACTGAGGAACAATACTTGTCTCAATAACGGTGTACTCCTACCCACCTCGGATAGCATATGTTCCTGTCCGTTAGGCTTTAGAGGAGATAGATGCCAGAATGGTAAGCGTTTATTAAGAGGCGGCGCTAATTTGCATTAGACGACACTAGTCCGTGAAGAAAAGTGTCCACATAAATATTTTCACCAACCTTTTGTTACAGAACACATATGAGGCCACCGCCTCAGTTATCGGAACCACTTTGCCATTATGTCTTCACTCATATACAGCATTTTGGACTAACCACAATTTCCATCCATATTTTTACATTTCGCATTTACATGATAATATAATTTTAGTAAACTTATTTTCATAATCTTCTTTTTTCATGTGCGTCGTCTTAGTCATTAAGCATGAAGCAATTTGTGTTCCATTGTAGTTTTTCAACTCGGTGACAGTGCAGCCTTTAACGGAAATGGCTACTTACAGTTTCCAAGCTCTACGATGCGAGGACCTAGGTAAGACTTGGAGTTTTCCTTTCCTTAGTGCGCATTTCCAAGAGGTTAAAACGAGAACTTTTGTGCTGTTTGAAGAAGGAATTGTTCGACTTTTTTTCGTTATTTATAGGGTAGTAAAACCAGATTACATGTCATTAGAGATAAAAACCAACGCCGAGAATGGAGTCATCATATGGCAAGGCCAGGTTGGTGTTGATTATTTTTATTCAAGAAAAATAGCTCTCACAGATATCACGAAAGGTAACAAATCTTTCCCATTCTAAAAGGACACTAAACCGGTTAATTTTCCATCTTTCTCATAGAGAGGAGATCACTTCGCAATTGGCTTAAGGGAAGGTCGCTTGGAGTTCAGGTCAGTCTAGCTTGTGCCTTTCTTTCACGCTGTGAACATGAAGTATAAATGATGGGAAGGCAAAGTACGTTGTGAGAACTTAAATCTCGAGATTGGTACTTAATATTTTCACTTGTACAGTTAAAGGTGGCTACTAATGCTTTATTTTTCTAATCAGATTCGAGCTTGGCTCTGGCCCTGCTATTCTCAGATCCTCGTTACCAGTCAACGACGGGGAGTGGCACTCAATCGAGGTTTTCAGGTAAGGAAGCCTGCGCATCGGATTAATCATAGCTATACAGGAGGAAGTGTGTCCTTTCCTCGTAAAGTCGTTGGCTGAGGGTTAGTAGTAGGATCACTCGAGTCCTAGACTGACCCACAAGCATAAGGCCGCTTCGAACCCTTCTTTAAGGGGAAAAGGAGCTGATTTCTCTTCTTGCACGGTTTTTAGGAGTTACATGGAGGGCTCCTTAATAGTGGATGATCAAGAACCAGTCAATGGTACATCTGTCGTAGGAAGTAGGGGACTGAATATCCAGGGGTCTATATTAGTAGGTGAGTAGCTTTATTAAGAAGAGTTGACTTGACCATCAGGGAAGTAGTTCTAGTTTTAAAGAGAGCCCAAGTAGACTGTCGACCGCACCAGGCATCCCACATTTGTTGTACTCCACAAAACCTCCGGTGGCTTCATTAATTTCAAGAAGTGCATAAAGACAAGAGGTCATAAAAGGCGATCATGAGTCTCGTTGAGAAGATTTACCAAGATATTCACGAAATAAAAGAGGAAAAAGGGCAAAAGCGGGATCTTACGCTAGGGTCTGAATTTCATGTGGGGTAATGTCACGTTCTTTTGTAACTATCAATTCTTACTTTTCCGACGAAAAGGGGTCACATGTATTCTCAGACCTTCAATTAAGAAGAGTAGAACTAGTGTTTTTCTTATCACTACTTCATTTGAAACATCTTATGACAGGAGGAGGTGAAAACATCGCGGAAATGACTTTCAACAAATACGATACCGGCTTCCTAGGCTGTGTAAGGAACGTTTACTTCAAGACCAGGAAAATTAAACTTCAAGCTGACGCTTCTGGCGGCTGGAACGTTATTCCTTGTGATGGCTAGTTCTCTAAGATCTAATATGATACGACTAACATCGCATATTACAGAAATTCTTTGAACTAAGCCGCTGTTGGGTTGTTTTTCATTCTGGAAGATGGATGGTGAACTTCAATGCTTTTTTCGCGTTTCAGTTTGTTCAGCCATGCAAGCTTTATGGGCGATGCCTAACATGTCAAATTATTCACTGCTAACTTAACAATGTTTTAGACCAGGCGTTTGAACTGATGAAAATCGTGTCATCTTCTGAACTTTCCTCGATCCATTTGGAGAATATAAAGTATTGATGGAAGTCCTTGGTGGGATGAACACACTGGCTGAAGGCACAGTTCATTATTTGTCTTGCTGATTATACACGTTTGCCTCTACGCTTCAGCCAGAAGTTGATTCGTTTTCTGAAGAGGGGTCGTGGTTTGCTAGATCCACTGATGGAGAGTTCTGTGAACATCAATTTTTAACGAGTTCCTCCTGAATTTTCTATAAATAACTTAACTTTAAGAGTCTATCTATATATTCATATAGAAAGCTTGATATGAACAAATTATTTGCCCTCTTTTTCTTCAACCACAATATATCACAAGATTTGCAACCTACCTGTTGGGGCGCTGCGTGACGCAGTCGTGATCTAGCAATAACTGAAAACCGCAGTTTTGTGAGCTCGTGAGGAGATTTGGACAGATACACTTAACTTATACATGTCGAGGGTACGTTGTAGGTATCTGGACGATACGTACAGTCGTTTTTATAAATCGCTTCCCAGTTTATTCATGTATGTCTTAAATACTGGATTCCAGGAATTCTCCTTGTATATTATAGACCTCGTTTCAACGGCTTTTAAAAATGCAGGCGTTGTCCTCGGGCACTCAAAGTTTTTCAACCTATAACTAAAAAAAAACATTGTTCTCGGATAATTTTACTTTTGTAGCTCGAAGTATTGTTTTGCAAAGGTTACAAATGGAACGTGTCTCCAAGATTTCCGCTGAATACTTGTCTTGGGTTTTTCATGCCGATTATAAGGTGGGCACGTTATATATCACTACGCGAATATGTTTTTTTAAACGATTTATTTACAAGGAAATATCCTTCTCCACTTGTACCTTTTAAGTTTTCAACACTGAGGTCTCCCAATCAACTTCTGCTTTTCTATTGTCTCCACAAAAAAGACATATTGTCTATATATACTTTCCAAAAGAAGCAGATTTAAAAATAATAAAAAAAATAAAGCCTTTATTTGAGAAAAAAACAAGTAAAGGAGCAAAGGAGAAGAATTGAAGTCAATGTTTCAGTAACTTAATGAAAAGAAGATTATTCCTATCAGAAATGAGTAAAGAATGTATGGCTGTTCCATCCCACTCACACTTGCCCTATCAACTTACACGCCGTTGTTTAGAGGATTATAAGAAGAAATAGCTTTTAAGCTATAAAAGATTAAAAGCTTTCGTTTAAAAGTGTAAAAGAAATTCACACTTTCAGTGTCGATCGGCAATTTGTTCTAAGCGAGGAACAACATTCAATTTAAATCCCAATAAGTTTTGAGATATATGACGTCATTGTATATGGGTTACTTCTCAGTAGCTAGTATCTGATTTACGTAGAGCTACTTTGGAATAAGGCTGAAGAGGACGTGGCCATGCAGAAAAAGTTCAACGGTCAAGAAAAACTTCAAATTCAAGAGGAGCTGGCTTCATTACGGGAAGAAGTTTAGAGTATTTGGGGGGTGTCTGAAAGACTCCATGCAGTCTTCTAGTGAAATGAAGGAATGGTAGATAAAGAATAACGGGTTACGCGATTTTTATAAATTTGGTCCTCGAGAGAGGCAAATGACAAAAAGGGCAAATAAAGGTACTCCCATTTGCCTTCTAATCGTTTCAAGAGAAGCAGTCCATGTACCCGGTGCTAGTCGATGTAACACGTCAAACACCTCTAAAAATGGGAGAACACACCTTTCCTGGCGAGGACTCGACACCTGACGCGGCCTAATGCAAATTCTAATTGTAACGAGTAGTAACTTGTTAGTTAGAAAAAGAATGGGATGGAGCAGAGTTCAATTCCAACGCGTGCGGTAATTCCATGCTTGTGGAAGAATGTACTGTTGCCGCCAAAAATTCGTTCGGCGCGTTTCTCATTGCGAATTCGTGCTCTTCTATTGTCACATCTTCATTAGAGCTTTTTGTTCTACGTGCATAATTTTTACCCGCTTAATTTTCCTTTGTGTGTCTCGCTTGTATAAATTTTTCACCGTGGATTTTATTCATTGAGATCTATCGTTTACTGTTTAAGCCGTCTAACTGTTTAAACTGTCTCTGTTCATCGCTTTAAAACGTCTTGAATTTGCCGTTTTCTCCGGATATCGTACAACGTTTGTAAGTGTCTTTTTCTGTCCTTTATTTTTGTTTTCTCGTTTGCAAATCTCTTGCTCGTTACCGAATCGATCGTAGACCTTGCCAGTGAAATCGAAAACTCATCCGATGCCACCATCACTATTTCAGAGCTTACTTTTGGAAGGGATGGATTCAATAGAGCAGTGAAGAAAGCGAGCAAACATCTAAAAGAGCTACTGCCGTCAGACTGGATGGAAACTTATCCAGCACCAAAAGATCGCAGAGAGTGATTTGGACAAGGGACGATCAAGTCTTAATTTCAAAGGTGATTAAAACATTTTTCAAAACTTAAAAACAACCTTAGAGTAAAAATACGCGCTCTCCACGAATTTCGTGCCTGGTAAGTGCACCAAATGCAACACAGAATTTCGTACGAAAACTGAAAGGGGTAGAGAGCCGATCTCACTTTTGCCATTTCAAAGTGGTTTTGAATAGGCCTCTTTTAATATCAATGCATTAGTTACTCATACAGAAGATCTTAGAATTTTTCTGGAACTATACAAAACAGACATATCATTGATTAATGAGACTAAGCTCAATGAGACCGTAAGAGACGATGAGGTCGACATCTTGGGATACGATATAACTCGACGTGACAGAATAACACAGGCTGGGGGATAAGTCTAACTTGCGTTCTGAAGCTCCTGCTCTCTGACAACGAACTCGAAGTTTCATACTGCACTCAAACTATTATAAAAATGGCTTTAACTACAGTTGCACTACACATTGGAGTAACGTAGTTTTCCCGTCGATGTTGGATAAGCAGAGTCCCTTGGGCTTTTAAAACGGCTCATCAAACAAGTTCTTAAGCCACAGTATTCGTGGAAAGCAGCTTTTAGTAGGTAAGGACTTTGTGCTTTTTATCGTTTCAATACTTTTTCAATTTTTTACTTGTAGGTTGATATATATTTACAGCTGACGAATCGAACGTGGATAAAAAAATATCTATTTATCTGTGTAAAGCTATGCTTTGTGGTGTGACCTGATGCTCCGAATGATCATAAAAGTTACAAGGCTAAGGTTGGAGAGTAGACGTTTTAAGCAGGGATCTAAATCTTTTAGGGAATATAAATCTCCAAAAACACAGATTTACGCTCACTTTCTCGACCCTAAATCAAACTCGATAACCCTGGGAATTGTTTGGGTCCACCATTTGAAACAGGCGAGCAGCCTCACAGGGTGCAAGGGGTCTGGGAACAAACTCATGTCACCGGTGCGCTATTGTAGGTTTTGCTCGAGGGGTCGTAGGGAGATCATCAAGAAGAGTTGCCGACTTGCCAAGGGCGATGTATGGTAAGCATAGTAATGTTGGCAGTATCTTTTTGATAACTATCTTGCTGATTTTGTAAAAGAAAAGTTCAAGTAGTTAATTCGAGGATGGGCTACTTTGGTGGAAAAATCAGCATCTTTGCAAAATGTCGGAGGTTTGTTTACGTTTAATGTAAATCTAAATCATTGCCCGTACACCTGTGATCTCGTAAATCTTGTACTGATCAGATTACTTGTTGACTTGGGTAACATTTAAATTAAAATTTTGATGCCGATCGGGTTTAAGCTGGTAATGTCGCGGGGACGACTTCACGCATACAGTACAGCTCAGAAATAGATAACCAACGCACACGCAAGACCTTTGCACGTTTTCCGAGTTCTGCGCGAAAAAAATAGAAGCAAAAGCGCGCGTCAAAGTGCATGTGTCGCGCACGTTTTCGCTTTTGTTTTTTTAATGCAGTCAGCCTGCTTTGTTCTGCATTGCTTCGGAAAACATAAGTTGCCTGTTTCAAAATGACCCCGCTGAAGCAAGCTATCAACGTTTGCATATCTCGACTTCTAAAGGTCGCAATGGTCGTCGTTTCAATAAAACTTGGAAACTATTCGTCGTGATTCCACTAGCATTTCGTAAAAAATGTTTGCGAAAATCTTTAAGATACGAACTAGATTCTCTCCTTTTCGGGATGATGTAAGATTCCTGCCTGAGATCATGACAACCCTATTTCAGAAATTTGAAATCGCTCCAGAAGGATGCGACTCGATCGAGAAGTTGGCTCTATCGACTGGCGCTGGTACGTCTTGTTTACTTCAATTCGGCACTAAAATATTTCTCACATTTCGTTAAAATAATTCAATTGTTTTCTAAAATCTATTTCAAGCTTTGAGTGTCTTCGGCTTTGCGCTAGGAAAGCTGGGCTTTCATAACCCAGCTTTGAACAACCAGGTAGGCCAGTCTTCTAGTGCTGGAGCCAAACAAAGGCACGGTATGAGACATGTTGTTTCAGACAGAAAGTTTACATTCAGAAAATCAGCTATTCTAGCTATTTTACTGAATTTTCTCCAGACAAGAGAGGTGCAGATGCAGATTGCAAATTGTACTTATACATGCCATTCACTCCATGGGATGAGTGAAAAACCGCACAAGTGTCCAGCTTGGCATGTGATATGGACAAAAATATTGTACCCACAAAGTGGTGGTTATCATTTAAGGTGTTATTGCAACCTAGCACTAATCAGCTCTTCTGAAGAAAATCAAGAAACAGATCCAGTGAGCATATGAACTATCTTTCTGTGATTATTTTCAGTTCCTCTTCACTGTGACTTATTTGGTGTGAGGTTCATATTCTTGTCCTCTAGGCACAATAGGAGACGAAGAAGACTGCACTTTCTCCTCGACTGCCTTTTGAGTTGTCTTGTTATCTGCTCTTTCAGATGTTGGTAACAAACTGTCAGAGGTAGAGGACTGACTGGTCATTACTGAAATTCATGCAGTGATTGAAAATAATGGTGAGTTTTAAAAGGGGAAAGAAATACAAAACATCCACAGAGTTCTCCTCACAATGTTATAGTTTTATGTGAGACAATACTGTGACTTAAGGATGCAACAACAACAAAAACTGAAATAATTACTCTTGCTGTGGCAGATTGAGTATTGCCGTCATCAAGATAAGTCATCTGTATTAAACTATTGAATGGCAGAGTTAACCAATTCTTTTGCAACCAAGCAAGAGGAAGAAAGTCATTATGTTCTTTGGGAACTGTGTTAACACTTCTCTACTTATAACCTCAATGGGTCCTTTGTTATCAGAAAACAATGACTTGATCAAGCTGAAACTCTGGCCGAAAAAAAGAAACCGTCATGAGCTGGAAGCAAAATGTACTTCCCAGGAAAGTGAAATTGTAAGTACCGGGTAATAATTAATGTAGAAGATTCATATAAGATTATTTTCATTCATGATAAACATGTGTGCTGTGAAATGCAATGAAGAAGGGTAGAGATATTTATTTAATTAGAATCTTTAATTTTTCTTGGCTGGTTTCAAATGACTGGAAAAGTCCATCACAACTTCAGTAGCTGGTAAACAAACTTGGATTTGGCCGATGAAAAAGTTTATGTGGCAAAGACGTCAAAGGAGTTGATTTCCTTGGACCAGCCAAATGAAATGAAACAAATGGCTTCATTCTTAATGCTTTGATATAAAAGAAAGCATAATATGCTTATTTGCTTGTTTGGAAGTGCGTAAGAAAGCAAAGTGATTGTGGAATTATTCAACTATGGATTTCAAGACTGGTGGATGCATCTCGCTGATAGTGTTCCTTTAATTAACTAGGGTATAAAGCTGTTTGCATGTTGGGTGCTATTTGACTTAGAAAAGTCTCAGAGTTACAGTACTGCTCAAAGGTAAGTTGACAGCCCCTCAAACCTTGATCTTCAATACTCAATAACTTTAACCCCTTGACTGCTGGTACCATTTGTAACCAGTGTGCCATGCCATTTTTGCTGAAAACAGGCATCTTCAAAAAAACTTCAAATAAACTGAAAATTACTTCTTTAAGCTGTATAAACCTATACGTTTTCTGAAAGGTCTTTAAAATGTCTAAAATTTCTAGACTTTTCCCCTACATTATCAAATCCCCTAGCTCATAAATATCTCTAAACTGGTACTGAGTGACACAAAATTATTTGCATGACAAAGGATGAAAATCTCCTGAAGATACAATGTCACACGAGTAAGTTATATGTTAAAAAAAGATAGAACTTACACTGTTGTACACAGTGTAAGTGTGTTACACTTTTCAATGCTATATACTGAAGACAAACAATAACATGTACACTGAAATAAAGTTATTATACCAAAATCTCTACTGCATGTTTTAGTGTTATGTCATTTTTACCAAGTGTTGGCTTAATACACAAAGTCTGTGTGGTAAATTCTGAAGCATGGGTAGTAATAGAGGCCTGGTGTGCTGGGGCAGCTTGGGCAGTAGTAGTAGGTTTCCTTTCTGATAGTCTTCTTTTAGCAGACTTTGCATCTCTTCTGTGCTTTCTGTTTGCTGTCTGTTGGTGGAATTTTCTCAACAAAGTGCCTCTCTGTAAGTCTAACAACATTTTCCTCTCTTTGAATATCATGATGGGCCTCATTGTCCTGACCAAATACAAGGACAGAAATGACATCATGCTGAAATTCCAAAAAATGCTTTCGACCCCCATCTTTCTTGAAAAGCAGGAAACTGTTTAGCATTGCAAGCTGCAGGAAGTGGATTGCTAACTTTTTATACCACTTTAGAGACTTTCTTGCAATTTCATATGGCTGTAGCAACTGATCTGTGCGATCCACACCCCCATATACTTGTTGTAATCTGAAATGCATTTTGGTTTTTGGTGGGCTGCATTTCTTCTCCCTCGAACCATTTCTTTGTTGTGAATTGTTGAGAGCATGGTCACATCTCTCTTGTCCTTGAACTTAGGAGCAAGAAGTTCACTGCTCCTGTTGGCACTGACTTCACCTCTCCTCAATTTTACCTGTTTCACTGGTTTCAGGGAAACCCTTGTGATTGATCCTTATTGTTCCACAGGCGTGGGTGTGATGTTCATAAAAATATTTGAAGAGTGTTATACTGGAATACCAATTATCAGTGTATAAATGGTAGCCTTTCTCAAGCAAAGGCTCCATGAGATCCACAACAACTCTTTCTGAATCAGACAGGGCACCTTGATTTTGTGGGGCATTCTCCTTGCCGGTGTGGAAACATGGAAAGTTGTGAGCCAGCTGATGAGGAAGAACTGCTTACTTTTCCTTTGGGAATGGAGTTTTTAACTTCCAAAAAAGAACAAAAAGAAAAAGAAAACAAAGAACAAGCATGGCTGGTGTCATCCCCTTTTGCAATTCTGAGTGAGTCCGAGTTAGAAAATATCTTGGTAGAGAGACACTCTGCAAGAACCAACCAAATAACAAACTGGTCTGTTAGTACATTCAAAGGTAAATACTTCTATCTCAAATGTATTTAAGAGTATTTTATTCTCTTTACAGTTGCTATGGAAACAATAATTCTAGTGCAGTAATCTGTCAGCAATGTAAACAGTTCAAAGGAGAGGCTTGTAACTAATACTTAATCTGTCATGGTTTTTGACTGATATAATTTTAAACATGCAATGTCTAACATAAAGAAATATATATGTATATTCTAAAAAATTAACCTGCAATGTTTTTGTCCTGATTCAAGCTTGGTGCAACAAGAAAAAAATTGAAACAGCAATCGAGAAAATGACTGGGACAACTGGACACAAACTTACGAAAATTTTTCTGAAGCAAGAAACAAATCTGGTGAACCTTACAGTAAATCCACTCTTCTTGGTTTCCAACATTCCTTCGAAAGGTACCTCACTGCACCTCCTTTGAACTGTGGCCTTTAACTGAGCTCAGACCCTCATTTAGGGTTCAAAAGGAAGATTTGGCAAAACTCATAGCGTCTTGAGCCATTGCGGTCACTAACCCTCTTTCCTTGCTTTGAAATGTGTGGTTTCATGTTGTCCTGTTTTTTTATTGGAGAGGAAGAGAAGGGCAAAGGGAGCTCAAAAGATTGAGTTTTAAATTTGAAGCAGATGCCTCTGGAAGAAGGTTCGACACAATGACACATGATGAGGTAACTAAAAATCATCCAGGAGGTGTGAGCAATATCCCAAGCGATGAAAAATTGGCACGGACGTATGAAACCTCTGATGAAAACAATGGTTACAAAGCCATGAAGCTATATATCTCGAAGTTGAATCCTAAAAGCAATGCATTTTCTCAATATATGAAGAAGCCGTGGAATTATGATGATGAAGTTTGGTATGATGCTCGACTGATCGGTATCAACAAGCTCGACAACACAATGAAAAGCATCAGTGAGGCTGCAAAACTGTTGAAAATGTACACAAACTGCAGAGTTGGGGCCACTGTGATCACCTTGTGGTCAAATGCTGGAATCCAAAATTGCCATATTATGGCAATATCAGGTCACTATAGTGAGCAGAGTCTGGCGCACTACAACACGTGGCCTTCCACTTCATGACTACAACACTGCAGTGAAGTTTTGTCAAGAAGTCTGACAGGCGAAAGCTCTTATTCTTCTGGCACCATCATTAACACCCGCACTCAAATTCAAAAAAAGATCGAGATGACAGTGGCAACAACATCATGGCTCACTCTTCAACAGCTGCAGCTACGGGAATTGACTTGACTCTAGCATATTTTTCAGCTTATATGTTACCAAATATCTATACCATAAAAGTATGGTTGAAATATTCTTTGGCGTCAATACCGAGAAATGATTAGGAGATTTGTTTGTAAGTCGAACTTTCTGTCACATGAAGCTAGGATGTGGCCTGTTGTAAATTAGCCAATAAAGTGTCAATAAAGTAATAAATAAAGTGTCTTTATTGTTCAAAAGATAAAATTACATATCTTATGTTACATTAAAAAAAGGATGTAAATAAGCTTAGGTGTATCTAAATAAGATAAGTATATACGTGGAAACAAATACAAAAGTCTAATACAGGAAGTACACTTTTACAAAGCTACATTGTACTTAAAAACAATTCTATTAAAAAATGTATTCTTAAAACGGTTTGTGCGAATGGCGGGCATGACAGGGGATTTATTTCTCAAATTATACCTCGTGATCTTGGTCTCAGGGAAGTAGGCTCTAAGAGGATGGCTCAGGATAGTTGAAACCTTGCGACAAATTTTGTGATCTTGCGTTTTAAGTAAGTCACCTATCACTAATTTCTTAGATATGTAACTACGTTTAAAACAACGATCTAAAAACTGCTGGGCTATAGTTAGCTCTGACTCAGAGGCCCCATGCACAGATAGAGCATAAGTAATATTAGGTAGGACAATGGAATTAAATAAAACATCTACTTCTGCTTGGCTACATCCTTCTTTGCGGAGGCATCTGATAACGTATAAACATTTATTAGCTTTACCTAACTTTTCTTTTAGGTGAGTACTGAATTTGCAGTTCGGCTGAAACGTGAGACCAAGAATGGTTATTGTACTAGTCTGAGGTATGCCAAAAATACTTTTGTAGGCCTCAGCAGTGTGACCTTTTTTATACATAATAAGCTCTTTACATTTAGTAGAATTTGAATTCATTCTATTTTGGCTTGCCCACTGTAAAAACTGATTTATTAAGTCTACAGAGTGATCTTTATAATAATATACCGGAGCAATAATCGTACAGTCATCAGCGTATTTGAAACCAAGTGTCTCGTTCCCTAATTTAATTTCCAGATCGTTAAGAAATATATTGAACAAATAAGGTCCTGAAACACTACCCTGGGTTGTGCCCTTGTTAACTGTTTTCCAATTACAGACATGATTCCCGAAAATAACTCTTTGTTTTCTATCTCGCAAAAAACCTAACCACCAGTTTATGATATACGGGTTAAGTGGTAGACTCTTAAGTTTCTCAGTAAGGAGTTGATGGCTCACAGAGTCAAAGGCCTTACTGAAATCCATCGCGAACATCCGCACTGCCTTGCACTTGGGATCATCAAGAAACTTGCAGATCTTATTCTGTATAAGTAGCAGAGCATCTGTGCAGCTCCCTCCTTCTCTATACGCGAATTGACTATTCAACAGCTGTTCTTCTACCAGCCTTTGGGCGTGAATCTTATAGACTGCCTTTTCCAGGGCTCTTGCTATTACAGGGGTTACGTTGATCCCCCGGAAGTCCCCTCTTGCCACTGGAACATCAACTTTTGGCAGTGGGTTTATACTTGCCCTTTTCCACGATCTAGGCCATTGGTGCGTAGCGAGAGACAAATTCCATAGCTTAGTAATGATTGGAGTGAAGATCTCCGCATGGTCTTTCCACACCCAATACGGAATTTGGTCAGGACCAGTTGCAGTCTTCTTTAGAGTACTCAGTGAGTTCCATACATATCGTTCACTAATTTCCGGGACTTTCACCTCAGGACCAATTTCAAGTAACGCGGGCTCAACGTAATCGCCATCCGTACACAGGTCACCGAAATACTCGTTCAAATCTTGAGCGGTCTCTCTATCCAGCGAAACGTTTGTGGACCGCCGGAATGAATATATATATGTATATATGAATATATATAAATGTTATAAAACAATTGGTTAATACATCAGCTGTGCATTCATCAAGATATGAAGCACTTGGGAAGTTTGGAGATCACTCAAGAAGCTAGAATTGCTTGAGGCCATACCTCAAGCAGCTCTTATGCATATATCATGTAATAATTATAAATGTAACACATTCTCTATTCAATATCATCAACACTAAGACAGGGCTTAGCTAAAGCTTGAATCTTGTGTGATATGAAAATGACAATATTAATAATAATAATTATTATTATTGTTAAAATTTATTGCCTTATATTGCACAATTATCAATTTTCCATTGCATATTACAATGTTAAAACGCAACTATATCTACATATGAAACCTAAAAATAAAAATGTTGACTGAGAAGATGTAGAAACATAAAAATTACATACAAAGAATTAGAAAGCTATTGCAAGTAAAAAAGTATCAATAGCTTTCTTAAACCTGTTTAAAGATTTGATAATTCTGATAGAACATGGAAGATCATTCCACAATTTAATTTAAAACGCTGCAGAACTAGTCGTAGTGATTGATCAACCATAGAAATATTTGCATGTCTGTGAGCTGTCTGTGTGTTTAAAGAAGAGCTGCGTGTCGAGCCCTTTGTCTTGAGCAATTGTTCTGTTTGCAATATTTAACTCGTTTTCTTGATACTGCAGTTTGAGATCCTCACAAAGTTTTTTGAGTGTCTCAATCCTTGACTCTCAATCCTCCATATTCAATACTCAATACTTGAGCCTTGATTCTTGATAGTTTTGAGTATTGAGGAGTGATTATGGAGTAGAGACTGGACTGTCAACTTATCTTTGACCAGTACTGTAGTGCTCCTAAAGTATGAAATAAAGGAGTAGGATATATCTTTCTCAAAATCAATATTTGCATGTATATGTACAATCTAAAGGAACATGTTTTGGTTTACATTGAGGTTTCCTGTTGTTGGTGCCAGAAGTAGTTGGCTTATCTTTCACAGTTGGCTTAACTGTGGTTGAATTCTTAGTTGAAGGTAGATTTAATAGATTTAATGGATTTATTAAGCATACAAATTCACATTGTGGCCAGTAAGCTGAACTGCATAATATTTTGGATAAGTTTTAGAAAAAGTTCAATGATATGCATGGTCCTTGAAAACTTCTATAGACAATAAAATTTATACTATAAAATGTGTTAATTTGTATCTAATTTACTTGAGACTCTTTTTTGTGTCAGGAGACAAAATCTGTGTTGCTTTGCTGGATCTTTACATTGCAGGTTAGACAGAGTGGTGTAAGAGAGTGAGGATGTTCTTTTTCATGGTGTAAACATCTACATTAACCTCTCTGTCTGATGGATTTGGGGATGACAGAGTGTTGTGTGTAATGGCCAGGCCATAGTATCTTTGAATCTAGTTTACTTGTTTGTCTGGGAGGTCAGATTGCACCCACCAACTGTTTTTTTTTCATGTGAAAAACAGTTCCTTCAAGATAATCACTGTACATTACAAACCATGAACAGTAATAGAGCAGAAGGCAAATGATAAAGTATAAATAAAGCAAGTTAAAGTATAAAAGTAGCCAAGAAGTATTTTTGTAATGCAATTCAGAAATATTCAAAATCAGTTCCATCTGCTTAATTAACTATTCTATCTGTTGTTCCTGTTGAATCCTCAATGAATTTTTGATTGTTGAGGTGATCTGAATAACCAGGTGTTCAAGTCGTGGTACAAACAACCACGCAAACACTCCAGGGAAGTGAAACTTGAACTGGGTGCCATTCCTTACACTTAACTTCTTCATATAACCATGTGTAAAATTCCCCACTTGTAGTTGAGATTGGGTAAGGAAATGTGATTAAAATTGACATACCAATGCTTCATTTACAATTCTCTCATTCATTAATTGATTTCTTAGCACTCTGGTAGTTAACATGCCAAAAGTTTGCGAGCTATGTGAGAACTTGAATCGAGTTCCTGTATAACCAAGGCCTCCATCCAGCTGGAATATTTTACCCTTTCACCACCAGGCATTTTGGGTAGAAAGCGCCCAGAACACCAGGGCATTTTGGGAATTGAACCCTAAATTGACAGGTTGTCTTCAAATCAATTTGAGACCCAGAAGGAGACATTTTTAAAAAAGGAAATCCCACATTCTTGATCTGTGATCAATTCTCAATCATTTTAAGGTAACTCCAATTCTTAAACTTATAGATTAATATGAAGTTGCAAAATTGCAAAACATCTGATTATCACAGCATTTCTTCTTGTAGGTTTGCTTGATGCTCTTGTATAAATCACACCAATGCAAGGTGTCAATAAAGAAAGACTTATCAGTTATAATAGAATGTCAGTAAACTGACTTGTTGACTTCATTGATGTCACTAAATACAAAGTGAAAAGCATTTTAAGTGCCTATGACATGAAAAATTTTTTTACACAAATATTTAGTTTATCACATGTACAAACCAATTCCAATAGAGGAAAAATTTAAAAAGACTTAAAACTTGGTTTTTTGACTAAGGGCTGATCTGCACTAGCAGACAAAATTATAATTTATTCAATTCTGTTGCATGCCAAAACATTGACTTCATCTGGTGGGATAATGGAGTGCATTAAAATTTTGTTTCTTGTCGCATTCCTCTTTCTTGTAATTATTGCTCAGATGGCAGACGAAATACTCCTTATGGTGTGCCTGTTGTTGAGGCATCAATATCTTCGAAATCAAGTGGCCCTCTTAATGATTGAATACTGTAGATGACAGAGACACCAGGCACGTTGACACAACCCATACTTTCGGAAACTTCCAAGACCAAAACAGTCTTGGTTTGAGATTCACTACAATGACTGAAAGATTCCCTGGTATTATTTCAGAAAGCAACTATGAATGAACCAATGTACCTTTGATATTCTGTTGAATGTTTTGCTGCTGGTTATAACTCATAAAAATACAAGATTGCATGGCTGCGTTGCTCCAGAAAAAAGTTCTCATGCTTGGTTTGTACTGTCTTGCTCGTGGCAACTTGTATGAAAGTATTGAGCCAGTTTTCAGTGTTGGAAGGTTGACTGGTCTAGAAGCAGTGCGAGATGTTGTGGAAGCCCCTTTCAATCTCAGGAATGATTGCACAAAGTTTCCATAGCAAGAAACATAGCATTGTATAGAGACATTTCAAGATGTTTTTTGATCTCCCGAACTTTGTTGTTGCAATTGATGGATCCCATATCAGAATAGCTGCTCCTCCATACACTGTGGTGGACTATTTCACTTGCTACCAACAACACAACTTCATTGTTCAAGCTATTGTCGATGGCAAGAAACACTTCCTTGACTTTGCATCTGGCTCTCCAGGCAGTATGCATGATGTGAGAGTTCTACGAAATAGTACAATATTTGATCTTGCAGAGCACAATCAGATTCTGATGGGTCCTTCTGTGCAAATTGGGGGTAATGATATCAAACTCAATCTAATTGGAGACAGTGCATACCCACTTGCCTCTTGGCTTCAAAAGCCATTTCCTGAAGCAATGAGAGATCCAGAGGAAATAGCTTTCGATAAAGCTTTGTCCGGTGCCAGGGTTGCAGTAGAGTGCACTTTTGGGATGCTAAAAAATTGCTGGCGTATACTGGGGAAATGGCTGGAAAGTAAGATTTCATTTGCCAACAAAATCACTGTTACTTGTGCAGTCCTTCACAACTTTTATCTGCTGAATCAAGATGAATGGAATGATGATGAAATCATGACCCTCGAGATCAAGGACATGAAAGCAACAAGGATGTTACAAGGGATGGGGATGACGTTTGAAGTGTGTTAAGAGAGTACATTGCAAATGCGTGACTTAACCACAACATTTAATTGATAACAAATATAACTTATGAATCCAAAAAGTTCATACAATATTACAATTTCAATGAACTTTATTAAAAAAAATTGAGAATTAAGTTATGATTACTTGCTATTGCTGTCGTGTTCTTAGTTTTTTACTTTTACACTTTGACTTCATTGAATAATGATTGAAATTTCAATAAATTGAATCAAGGCATGTTATCCGTGATCCATCCATCACTCAAAAACTATTTTAATAAGTCAAGTCTAATCATTTGGAATGGAACTCAAATATGTTCCCACGATTGTAAACTATCAAAAAGACGAAACTATTTTATATTGTAAACTAAATCAAACCATGTTATAGTAATCACAACAGTTTCTTTACTCAAAAATTATTTTAACAAAGTAAAAGCAATGAAATTGAAAAAAAAAATCCAATATATCTTTGCAACTGTAAACTCTACAAGCAACAACAAGATGAATCATCAGACTGAACAGTCCATTGTTAAAAAGGTAAACTGCTAGGCATCTATTTTTTATCCTTTATGGCTTCCAGAAGAGAGCCCATTTCCAATTTCTTTACCATGGTTCTGCAGCATACCCTCCATAATAGCAGGGAGCTTTTCACCTTGCTTTCTATGGATTCAAGGCTTTTCTTGATGGAAACTGCCTCTTCCTCTCCAGTGTCTTTGGGCGCTACTTTTCCTTTCATTGTGCACTTCCTTTCTTTCTGGCACTGTTTGCTGGGAGTGGCCAGATTGACTTTGGCATCCAAGATTTCATTGCCACTAGAAGCAATGCTACTTTCTTAAGAACTTGGTGTTCCACTCGTGCTTCGCGGTGAGCCATCATGATCACTTAGAGGGTTTGCACTCATAGAAGCAGTGCTTGTCTCTGCTTTGACCAAGTGTTTCATGGTAACAATATCTCGTGTTCCAAGAACTCAGTCTATTTTGTCATAGAAAACACTTTTACGTATGTGACCTTCTGTCTGACTCTTGTTCCACGACTCTGCATCTTTATATTTGTCAATCAAATACTTGATCTTTTGCTGGCATTTTTCAGCTGTCTTTTGGTGCCTCCTTACTCTCTAGATGGTCTAAATTGGTCATCGTAAGGGGGGATGTTCCAGCGCCTTACAGAATTCAGTTGTTCAGAAGGATAGCTTGCCATTGGGTTTAAATTCCAACCATAAGGATTCATTTTGTCCTCTGTGAAAATTTTGAAATCTAGTTTTGCAACAGGAGAAACTACTGAGATGCTATTGCAAATTGCTCCTTTCCTCAGAGATTCCAAAGGCAGAGGCTATCATCTTTGAGCCAGTCAAACAGAAAACGAGTGAGTTCATAGTCATTTGATATAATTAATCTCAAATAGAGATTTTAATAGGGAAAAAATTATTTAGTTAAGTGCGGCATTGTTATATGACCCATTTCACTCAATGGCAAATAACCGACATCAGCATTGTAAATGAATATTTGTATGCATCGACTTTCACACAGCACTTAGATTCGCTACCATCTAATTCAATAAAATTTGTGTACTTTAGTAATATCGCTGGAGTGCTGTTATCACATTGACATTGCTACTGTTGCTACTTTTAGTTTATTGAGGGCAGGGGGGAATTGATGACTCATTGGATGTATTTTCGGAAACTTATGCAAGAAAACTACACAGCCCCTTTGAGCTTGTGTTTATGCTGGTATCCACCAGAAGTTTTGCACCGTTCGTGCAACAGGATATCGCTTAGTTCAAAAAGGGCTTGAAGTCTATCACAAACGAGTATATGCTACAATTAGAGGTCTGGAGATTTTCTGGCTTCGCCACTGCCCTGACTCTCACTCTTCTTCTAACTATACCAGGGTCATCTGCCCCCAGAGCAATGGGGTCAGAGTCTGGAGTTGTTCCTAAGTCAGTTTACTAGATAAAGGCCCTTGAAGTCAAGCACTTTGTTTGGCCTCTTTACCAGACCACCAGTAGAATTAAACATTTTCTTTTTTTAAAGTCTTGAAAAGTGAAGGGTTATGAATAAGCCTTTCAGGTATCACTTGCTTAATCAAGAAGCTGTGTCTTACTGGCTCTGTAGCAAATTTACCTTGCTCAGGGAGACCCAAAAAAGCTGTCTATGGAATAAGAGCTTTCATAGATCAACAGATATTAAGAATGATAAGATGACGAGAGTGAAGATTCAAAACAAGCTGGCAAAACATGGAATTCTTGTTAGTTCATCCGAATTCTTGTTAGTTTTTGCATGAAGATGGAGAAAGCAGCAAGGCTGAGTCTGCAGCAGACTGCTTATTGCCAGCTGATTTCACACCATCCAAACTTCATGCGTTAATGATGGATTTAAAATTTGATTATGTGTGAATGTAAACTGCAAAAACTAAAGAAACATTTGGATACCATATTGGCCTAAAATGTGTGCACTGTTTAAGTCAAAAATGGTGTGGAAAAATCTACTATTACAATAGCATCGGAAGACACTGATCAGAACAGGCTTATGTTTTGTCTTTTGCTGTTATAAAACTAAACTTAGGCTTTATTCTTAGTATGTTTAACAAGTATTTCTCATCATTTGTTTTCTTGACTTAACTCCAGTAAAGGAGTGCATTTTGAAATCTTTTGTTTATTTCACGAATGTTACATGAATGATAGATCATGTAAATCACATGGCAAACTGTTTTTTGGATGCTCCACTTGTAAGCATAGAGGTAGCAGCATCTCATAGTATTTGTTTTCTTGCTTGTGGATTTTGTCACCAAGGATTTTGAGGAACTTTAGGTCTTTAACAGACAATGGTCGCTCATTCTTGAAAATCTAACTCAAATAATTTGTTTACTTTACCTGGATTGAAGAATTTCTTGATGCAAGATTTCAGAACAAATATCGTACCACAACAGGGCCTGCCACATTTGTAAGTACTAGTCAGTTCTCTTGTCATGATCCTGTTCGTCCAAATTCCCTGACTTTCATGTAAATGAGAAAGGCATACTCTTCCAATAATGCCTCAACTAAGATGAGCCCTTATTCCATATGGATTATTATCAGAGCCAGGCATTATCTCTCATGGTTTAATGGCCCTTGGACAATTTGTTCCAATCAGTAAACCAACTTTTAAGTTCTTTCTGTATCAGTAAGATGTTGAATAAGATGTTCCATTTTAGTTGAAAACTAACAAGATAAGTTTGACTGCTTTGAATCTGACATTTGTACTATGGTTTAAAAGCACTCGTGTTTTTTGCAAATGCGTGCTAAGAAACTCGTGAAATTACCAGGTGTCTCTTGTAGCTTGGCATTAGCTACAGTTTAACTTCCACTCCTATTGCCTCAGTCTTACAAAAACCTGACATCTCTACTGGCGCAGCAAATCTTACATGGGAGATGTAGCCATTCAATTGTGTTTCTCCTGATTGTCCTCCAAAAACCGAACTTAGAGGTGTTTTTCTTGTAATTGACTGTCTAGTTTGCCTGATCCAGTATGCATCTGGACATGATTGTTTCCTATCAGTAAATCAACAGGACCATTGCCTCTAGGTATCTTTTTGTGCTCCTGTCCAAGAAACTTGGTGATTGGTTTAGGCTGTATTGCTGTCACTTCTTCCCTGATGCACAGGATTCCAACTGCCCTGATTGAGAGCATCTCAGTGCTCTCTGGTGATGACGCAGGAACTTTGTAAACTTTAGTCTTGATTGTCTCCTCTTCTACTCCCACTTTTGTAAGTGTTACAGTGGTGTTGTTTCCTTTGAGTGCCAGTGCAACTACTGTTCCTTTGTGGACTAGGCTTATCTGTGCTCCAGAGTCAAGGGGAGTGTTTCTTTGCTTTTGGAACCCATTTTGATTATAAATCTTGCATGTTATCACCTGCAAAAGAGTATAATGTGGCTTGGAGAGTTACACGACGCCAACTTCAACTGCAGTGCTCTTGTGAACTAATGGGTGATGAAAATGCATGCATTCCCTTCCATTCTCAGTCTTTGTACACTTTTGATGTCTCCTACAGTTATCAACTCTATGCTTTCTTCTGACTGCTTTCTTACAACTAAAGTAAACATGGTTTTCTTTAGCGACCTTGATACACCAGTTAATTCTGACTGCAGAAAGTTTGGGGCATGTGTCTGGCCAATGGGACAAATTTTTACAGTACCAGCATTTGTACCACCTCTAGTCGGGTGTGTCGAATTGAAAGGCATAAACTGATCTACTAGATCTTGATGTGGCAGTAGCACGCAAGTATGATTTTATCTCAACATCCGCTCATGTCATCAGTCACTCTAAAGTTGCTTTTTCTCCCTCATTCTCCAAGTCTCATGACCAAACCTTTCAATTATCTGAACACAATTTCTGCTCCATAATGGATAGCATGTGATTGTTGTCAATGTCATTTTGACTTCTGGCTTCCTTCAGAGTGTTAAACCTTCACTTAACTAGTGAACTAAGTGGCAAAATCTTGCATCCTCTCCAGGTTGCAAAGCTGTAAACTTAATTATGTCTTGAGTGATGGTATTGGACACAAACCTTGGATCTACATAAACAGAGTCCAAATGATTCTATGCTACCTCATAGCCTGTACATATCCCTTTAATTAACTCTAATGGTTTATCTTACAGACATGTTCAAAGAAAAGGAATTACATTCCTTAAGCTGAATTTCGATTCTATTTTGCATGCTTAAAATTGGCGTGAAAAATGGCACTATCTTTTACTGTATTTACTTTTGTGTAAGTTACACTTGTGTATAAGTCAACCCCCAATTTTCAAGGTCAGAAATTGGATTTTCATCATCTCTTGTTTGAAACAAAATTAAGACTGAGAGAAATTGCTTAAAAAGTTAATCTCTTATTTCTGAGAATGTATTGAAAACAAGGTGAAGTAAAAAAACTGCAGAGCAAAGTATAAACTGTGCTGTGAAGTTTATTAGCACTTGTTTGTCACCATGATTTCAGCATACATGAGCACTTTGATTTACTAGGGAAGTATTTTTAAATTGCAGTGAAAATGAAATCTTGTTGCATTGAATTAACCAACCTTTATCTTAATGTTGAGTTTGAAAGGAGATTTAGTAGACTGAAGGAATAATGGAGAGCTTCAAAGGATAGCACATATTAAACAAGACTGCACGAGACAACAGCATTTGCTAGGTCACCAAGCTTCTGAAATAATTCTATGTAAACAAAAGTTCAGTGCCGTAAACAGCAGTGAAGCTGTAAGAAAAAGTCTGCTCTACAGATCATAAGGCACAATAGAAATCAGCTCCAGTAACTTTGTGTTTAAGCAAATTAACGACGAAACTTGAACACAAATAGAACTGGTTTTGTAAACTTGGTTTTCCTAACTGACTTCAGGCAATTGTTATGCTAATTTGTTGGATTGCTTGGGTCAGGTCTTTTTGTATGACTCATGTATAGGTTGAGGGTGATTTTTTGGGTTGAATTTTTGAGAGCCTTATAGCTACCCTTATGCTCTTTGAGGGCCAAGCTCTTTTCTATTTCTAGATTCCTGTAGTGAGTTTCTCAAACTATATCCTAGGTAAGCTGGAGACAAGTGTGCCAACTAATTGGGTTAGCTCAGTGGTAGTGATTTCATGTTTATGTTGCATTGCTGTACATTTAGCTTTCACTTTGGTTTTTTTGTCGTCAGTGAGGGCAATTGTCATTGACAGAGTCAAGGACAAAACCTAAAAATGTGATTGGCTGAGCTGGTATGACAGATGATTTCTGCATTTTAATTACAAACCCCAAGCTCGTAAATAATGTCTGTATATCAAGATATTAAGCAGGCGTTCATTGGTATCTCTACCCTGGAGGTATGAATCATCTATGTACCCCACATTTAGGTGACCTTTCTGTCTTTAAGGTAGAGTATACTGGTTTCAACAGCTTGGTAAAACACCTTGGTGCAGATGAAAGCCCATTTGGCATACATGTGTACTGGTAGAGAAAACCCTCCCAGCAAAATCTCAGATACTTGCAATGTTCCCCAGCAATGGGAACTGAGTAGTAGGCATCTTTGAAATTGATTGATGCTATGAAACAATTTGGAGTCATGAGTCACACAGCAGTCGCATTTTGAAATGGTGTTTCTCTATGTGCTTCTTAAGCCCCTTTAAATTCAAAATGATGTGGTTTTTTCCTGACAAATATAGTGGAAATGTATTTGTCTGGAGTGTATACAGAAGGCTCAATGACACCTAATTCAAGCAGGTGAGCAATTTCTGAAGTAATTATTTCTTCCTCATTGGAATCAAACTGAATTTCAATCCTTGGCCTCAGTTGAGTGGGATTTTCAATTTCTAGATGGCAGTGCTGTACCATTTCCAGTATATTTTAGTCTGCTGTGATACTCATCCACATTGAAACAAAATCCCACAGCCTACCAGCAAATCTATTTAGGTTTTGGTCAGCTTAGTAATCAGGGGATTGCTGTTCTTTCCTTGTTCATTCAGTCCCTTTTTCTTGGTGGGTGGCTCTTCCTTGACAAGTGATTCATTTTCGTCCTTAGACATGCTTGAGTCACAATCATCAGCCGAGTCCTCCTCACTGTTGCCACCTGAACATGATGCAATCAAATTGTTCTAGTCATTGAAACCTGCATTTGTTGAATCCCTTAGGCTTGAAGGCCTTTTCCTGCCTTTTTGTGAGGCTGGATTTCCAGCTGATTTATTCACCTCATCAATTTGAGTATCCCCCTTAGAGGATTCTTCCTTACCCCTGACCTATTTAGGAGGGGTTAGAGGTGGATTGTTGTCCATTTTCAGCAAATAATACAGCGTCTTTGTCCTTAGATAAAAAACGTGCTTGGACAAAGAAGGCATAAGCTTGCCCTGAGTTGGCGCATGCGCTTGCTATCTCATGTGATCTTACAGCATGATAATGAGGTAGAACTAATTTTAACCTATGATCAGTTGATTGATGTCAGATTCAAAGAGAGATGACCTCTTTTGTGTAGCAGGTGTTGCATGATAATAAGAATGATTCATTTTTTCTGTTTATTAACCAATAATGCTCACTAAATTTGTTTAAAAATCTTCTAAATTACATCATAAGTTTACTATTTGTTCATATGAAAACAGACCTCAGGTGAGAAAAATTTGAAAGGAACAACTAAATAAAATGGTCTTAGTTTTACTCTTTACATAACTTAAACATGCTGTAGTTCTTTTTTGGTCTAGTAAATTGTTGGAGAGCATGGACTGAAAAGCTACACTTTTTACAGGACTCAAGATTATCCTTAGGAACCATGCACAATTCCTTGTTTGTGGGGTCGAGTGTTCTCCTAGATGCATGTTCAATTAACAAGTCTGTATCCTCAACTTAACTCCCGGCATGTGTTTCTCTAATTTGCCTTACTTTTCTTTCTATATTGGTTTTAGACTATTTAGCAGTCATCTCAGAGGACAAATCGCTACCATGAAAGATGATATTGCGCAATATCCCATGAGCCTCCAATCAAGATATGTGCATCACATAAGATCACATTCACATATTCCTCGTGGTTTGGTTTGTGATTTATGGGAACAAAAGAACTCCAGGGATTAAAGTAATGGCAAAAACAAGGAGGAAAATGCTCTTTCTGGTATAATGGAAACAAACACATTATGACAACTAGAAGGTACCAGTACCCTGGAATAACTAAGCAGCTAAAAAATGTCAGGGAACTGCAATAAGTTACCTGTTTATAGTGGAGGTACAGTACACATAGACTACACACTAAAAAGAGATTTATGATAATATTTAAAAGTCTCCAAAGATCAAATCTTAGCTACAGTTATATACATACATAGACAGTGTTTTAAGATAAAACATTAGTTCTATGAAAAATAGTGTTCCTTATGATACATGTATGGCTGAAATTGTAGGGAAAAGGCAGTTTTCATCTGTTTATTGATTGAATGTTAGATGATAGGCACCTGAAATTGTACATTCATTTCATTCATTTTGTGTGTGGACCTTCTCGGTGCCTGTAATGGACTTAGGTACATCTGGCACCGAAGACAACGGATCGCGCGGCTGGTCGAATGCTTCCACACGTGTATCTGGAGGTGCCTGTTCATGTGTATCTTCGCGTGTCTCTGTGGATGACTGCTTGCGCACCTCTATGACATCGTCATCTTCAACTTTGATAGGCGCTTCATTAGACTTGCATAGCTCAACACGATTTCGTCGAAGGAGTCCTTGAGGCAACTCAACCTCGTAAGATCTTTTGTCAAGGTGACTCTTTATGACACCCTTTTGCCACTCTTTTCTTCCCGCCCGCCAGGGCTCAACTCGCACAGTATCTCCGGGCTCTAAGGGCTGGAGGTCTCGTGCGCCTCTGTTGTTGTACTTGGCTTGATGCTGCTGGCGGTGATGAAGCTTGGTATGTGTCACGTTCTCATCTGAAACAGATGGCTTTAATAATGCAGCAGTCATTGGGAGCAGACTTCTTGTCCTTCTGCTAAATAGCCGCTGTGCTGGGCTGATTTGCATACTCGCAGGCGGTGTGTTTCTGTGGTCTAGTAAAGCGAGAAATGTGTCTGAACCAGTCTTGCTGCACTTTAACAGAATTTTCTTCGCTTACTTAACGGCGCTCTCAGCCTTTCCATTTGACTGACTATGATACGGACTGCTGGTTCTGTGCTCAAAATCCCACTCTTTAGAGAATTTCAGGAAATCGCACGAGACCCGTTATCAGTAACGAGTTGCTCAGGAATGCTTGATGACGTAGACAGAGGATGTACTTCTCAGATGGTTGAGCTCGAATAAATCACTAAAATAGTCCACAGTCACAAAGTAACTTTTTCCATTTAACTCAAATAGGTCTGCTGCAACAAACTGCCACAGCCGACTAGGTGCTTCGTGGCTGATGAGTGTTTCCTTCCTTTGACCCTGTTCGTACTCTCTGCAGGCTTCACATGTTGACACATAGTTCTTGATATCTCCTGTCATCCCAGGCCAATAAAGACACTCACGCATTCTGTTATGGCAACCATTAACTCCAAGGTGCGAATTGTGAATACTTTTGAGGAAACCACTCCTTGCAGCCTTGGGCACCACTACCCTATCTCCCTTAAAAATCAGACCATCCTGAACGGAGCGCGATGAAGTGGTTTCATGAAAATTGACTCAATTGGCTTATGGTCAGTATGGACAACAGTTCTTCTACCGAAGGTAAAGTCATTGAACTTCTCTACTGAAAACACGATTGCCAACATCTCCTTTTCAATCTGCGCATAGCGAGATTCCGCCTCTGTTAAGGCTCTACTAGAGTACGCAATTGGGTGACCATTCTGTATTAAAGCTGCATGTAAACCACTCTGGCTGCTATCACACTGGATTTCAAGCACTTAAGTGGGCTTGTAGTAGGCTAGAACGGGTGGTGATGCAATCAATGTCTTGACATCATTCCAAACCTTCTCTTGCAAATCATCCCAACACCATGCTGCATCTTTATGGGGAAGATCTCGTAGAGGCTTCATCACATCAAATAAGTGGGGTAGAAAATGGCTAAGATAATTGACCATTCCATTCAGGCGTAAAATATCACCTCGGTCCTTTGGGCGTGGCATCTCGACGATTGCTCTCACTTTCTCTGGATCTGGCTTTAGACCCTCTGTGGTTAGCAGGTGCCCATGAAATGGAACCTCTTTACACTTGTACTCTAACTTCTCGGTATTGAGCTTGGTACCTTTCTGCTGACATCTGCGCATGAATCCATCTAGATTGCTGTCATGATCAGCCTCACCCGTGCCATGGATGAGAATATCATCTGCAATACACTTTACACCCCGGAGGCCTTGTAACTCTTGATGGAGACGTTTCTGAAAAATTTCACTCGAAACACTGAGACCAAACGGCAAATGGAGCCAATGATATCGCCCATATGGCATAGCAAATGTCATGAGCATACTAGACTCGCGATCTAACTCCAGATGCCAAAAGGCAGAGGCTAAATCAACCTTTGTAAACACACGTGCATCTGTCAAGTCGGGCAACAAATCATCAATGACGGGAATTTGATAACGTTCCCTCTTCAAGACAGTGTTAAGTGGTCGCGGGTCAATACAAACACGCAGTTCGCCAGACTTCTTTACAGCTACAACAATCGGACTAACCCACTCGGTCGGTTCATCAACAGGAGTGATAACTTTAAGACGTTCCAACCTTTGGAGCTCTTCTTTGAACTTCTCCCGAACAGACACAGGGACTTTTCTTGCTGGAAGGATAACAGGCTTGCAATCTGAGTCAACTTGCAGGTGAACTTTTCCTGGAAGTGTTCTGAGACCTTTGTTAAAGACATCCGCGTAATTAGCTGTGAGGTCATCATTTGCATTCTCCACGACATTAATGAAGTTTTCCTTGTGTACAGTTAACAGCTTCATTTTCTGCGTTGAATTTAAGCCAAGCAGAGGGGTCAAATCCTCTTTCACAACTAGAAACCGGACCTTGTACTTCTCATTAGTTTTCCGATTCACAACAGGCAACGCACAGGAACCGACAGGCGTCTCTTTAGTTCCATTCCACATGACAAGCATTTGCGAACACAAGTCGAGTTCCTCACCCTCAGCATACCTCAGAGGTAAAATATTTGCACTTGCACCACAATCAACTTGAAATTGCACCGGTGGCTGCCTAACCAGCATCCTCGCATACACAGCTCTCCCTCTCAAAGCCTGTACTCGTACAACGCTGATCTCCTCTAACTCCTCTTTGCTCTCAATATTATGGACAGGATCTTTCTTACACTTCTTGGCAAAATGATTCTTTTCCTTGCATCGCTTGCACTTCTTTCCCCATGCGGGGCATATCTTCCTATCAGGTTGATGGTCATAGCCACAAAATTTGCAGGAAATTTTCTTTGCCGACTGCCCATCCACTGGCGTTGGAGCTCGCTGCTTTTTAGAACTTGACTTTACTTGATTAATGTTATCCACCGGCCCAGATAACGACTTCATTTGCAACTCAGCAACTTCCTCACTACGACACACATCGATGCAACAATTCAGAGTAAGATCTCTCATTCTCAGTAACGTCTTGGTTGTCTGCTCGTCTTTAATTCCAAGCACAATGTGATCACGGATTAAACTATCCTGCAAACAATTGCAAAAATTACATGTTTTGGCCAGATTCCTCAACTTGGCAACAAAACTATCAACCTACTCCGTTGGAAGCTTGTCTCGCGTATTAAAACAGTATCGTTCGTAAATTTTGTTGACTTCGCCAATGCAATGCTTCTCCATTTTTCCCATAACAACGTGCCAATCACTCGAGTTCTCCCCCTCGGCGTAGTTGAATGTTTTGATGACTTTCAATGCATCATCTCCGATTGTATGTTTGAACATCGCCAACTGAAACTCTGGGGTTTCCCGATCCAAACGAGAAATGACAAGATAATTGTTATATTTCTCCTTCCAAAGCTTCCAGTTTTTGGCAATTTCTCCACTATGTTTCAAGTCAAGGTACTTCGGCAGAGTAATCTGATGAAAGGTCGACGATGGCAGCGCTCCCGCACCAGACTGTCCATTGGAGGTATCGCCACAGGGCATGCTGTATAACATAGATGGTTAAAAACGAAGCAGAAGCGGCCACCGCTGCCACCATGTAATAACACAGCGATCCACACATTCAAGCGGTTACTGAACAGACATTTAATCCCTATCAAGTGCCTCCAAGGTAGAAACGAAAACTGAATATATAATGAGTCTAGCAGCACGTGCAAATGAAATTCAGCACAGGGTGTGAAAATTACAATATTATAACAGTTAGTATGTAAGCTACCAAACACATTTATGTAAAACTGATGTTACTCAACAGTGTATTCTATGAGGTCACTTTCAAAAGGGGATGAGGGCAATAAAAAGGAGCACTAGGCAAAGATACACCTAAACTAATTTAAGTGCAGCCAAGAAGGTTTGCACTATTGGATAAGTTTGTAGATATGAACTCAATGTCTTCTTGATCTACAATTTTCTCCTTAATAGTGATAGTGTCAAGTCTGTTGGTAAGGAGGTTACATGGTTGGTAAAGAGAAACTTGGGAACATCTTTAAATGTTGTTAATCACGTCTTTGTTAGCCCTATTTAGAAGGTTTGAGTTTCCTTGAACTTGGTTGGTGCTTGAGTGATAGCATTATACTTGGTATTTGTAGCTTACAAGGCCTGGGGGTAGTGTCAAGTGTGCTCATAGGGAGATCGAGTGGTTGTTGAAGGGAAACTTGGAAACATCTTTAAATGCTGTTAACCACACATCTTTGTTATCCAAATTGACCAGTATTTGTACAGATGCATCTCCTCAAATTTCAGTTTTCATTTGTTGTTCTTGTTGGTTTTTACAGATGATCATCTTTCATGCATTAATTTCTCATCTGCATGCTTGTTCTAAATTAGAAATGCTTTCCTTGTTGGTATCCTTAAAAGTTCCTCCCCTTCACATCCTTCCAGAATCCTTGAGTAACAGCACAGTATAATATAGTAGCTTATTTTTTCTCTGAGAAGTCTGTTCTGAGATAATTTACAATTAGTGAGGATAAGAGCTAGTTGCAGTGATTGTCAAGAAATAATGGACTAATTAACAAATAAAATCGTATTGATCAAAATCTACTAGTATGTGAGCCTGGAAAAACTAACATGCTTGAATAAAAATGTAGCAGTTTATGATACTCTTTTAGCTGTTAGCAGCTTCATATTTAAAGTGTAATACTGGGAAAGTCACATCTCAGTGAATTACTTTCACACCACAACATTTATGCTTTAGACACCAAACCTAAACCAGAGAATTGATGCACTTATTTGCATTGTTCTGTATAGCACCACACATGCACTTTTCCAAGAATTCTGTTTCACTTTATGTATGGAAAGTGAAGTACAACAATCCCAGAAAAACCCTGGGCAAGCAGTCATCCCCTTTATAGGTCAACGGCCTTGTTACTAGATATGGTTGCCACTTACGACAAGAGTTCTTCTCAGGAGGAGAAAATCTGTTGCTTTGCTGGATCTTTACAATGTAGGCTAAACAGAGTGGTGTAAGATAGTGACAATGTTCTTTTTTCATGGTGTAAGCTACATTAACCTCTCTGTCTGATGGATTTGGGGTTGGCAGAATGTTCTTTGCAATGGCTAGACCATGGTATCTTTGAATCTTTTTAATTTGTTCATCTGAAAGGCAGCTGCACCCTCCAACTGGCTTTTTCATGTAAGAAACAGTTCCTTGAAGAAAATCACTGTACATTATAAGCCATGAACAGTATAAAAGTAAACAGTGAAGGAATAAATAAAGCAACCAAAGGTAGAGTAAACATAGCCAAACAGTACATGAACAGCTATGTGACATGTAAATTATCAAATTACGGATCTCTCTTTCCTCACACACATGTGGCCTGGCGAGAGTTAAGGAAAAATTATTTAAATCTATTAGCCTGGCTCCATGTTCTTTAAAATCCCTTTCTTCTTCTAGACTTTGTGATGAAGAGGCTGATAAAACCAGTTTCAATAGAGACACCAATTCATCACTGTCAGATTTAAAGAGAGGTGACCTTTTTGATGCAGCAGGTGTTGCATAATAATAATATTAATAATAATAATAATCATTATTTCTGCTAATTTACCATTAAAAGGAACAACTTAATAAAATGGGCTTAAATCTACTCTTAAGAATTTAAACATGCTAGTTCTTATTTAGTGTGGTAAATTGTTTCAGATTTAGGGAGCAATGACTGAAAAACTGCCCTTTTTATTGGATTCAAGATTATCCTTAGGAACTATGCACAATTCGGTGTCAGTGGAGCAGAGTGTTCTCCTAGGCACATGTTTAATTAAGGAGTCTGCACCATCAACTTAACTCCCAGGGGGTGTTTCTCTCATTCACTTTACTTTTCTTTCTATATTGGTTTTGGACTTTTTACTGGTCATCTCATAGGATAAATTGCTACCACGAGAGATGAGACTGAGTAAGTTTGTTGCTAGGTTGATTGTAGCATGTCAGAAATCTATCCCATGAGCCTCCAATCAAGATATGTGCATCATGTAAGATCACATACACATATTCCTCATGGTTTAGTTTGTGATTTATGGGAATTAAAGAACTCTAGAGAATGAAACAATGGCAAAACCTAGAAGGAAAATGCTCTTTGGGGTGCCATGGAAACAAACACATTTGAGAGGTGACCTAAATGGTTAAGGGGAAATATGCCTCCTTTAAAATGTTTATCATACGGGGGCAAAATTTACGTTATGAGGGCTAAGGCCATTTCCTACATTGTACAACTGCCTGCTGTTACATACTAGCAGCTGATTCTTTTTAGAGGATGAACTCAGGACAGGAGAGATATGGTTGAATTTTGAAGTATTTGTTAGCACGTGTGTAGTGTATTCACAGATTTAAACCAGGATGATTCTGACCTTACCACAAACAGTAAACAACAAAATTGCACAAATTGAGGATGTTGTTTAATCATCAACATCTCAATACGCATGCCCCGATATACAAAACAAGGGGGATGGGGAGAGAAGACCTAAACATTCACAAAAACTACATTCCTCCCTTCTTTGAATTATTTGTTAGGTTGAATGAAAACAAAAATACAATAAACCTAATCAACTTTATACGCATGCAAATGTCTCTGAATGTCTTATGAAAGTTCTAACAGTGTTTGAATGCTTCAAACTGGCCTAAATTAGAAGTGTACCACAACAACAAAAAAGTTCAAGTTCAGTTCAAAGTTCCAGTTTACATCTAGATTTAAGAGTTCTACTCTGGGACCAGCTGAACACTGCCTAGAACATAGTCCTGAAATCTAGACAGTGGTCATTTTACTCTTCATGGACATAAAGTGGAAGTCGAATCACTTTGCACCGTAGTGGTATCATCTGATGATTTGTACTCCACTGGTTTGTCTTCGCTTGTTATTCCAGGAGAAACATGTACAAATTCTCTAAACACTTGGTTTGGTGAACTCCCTGTTACTCCTTGAGCCTCTGTGGTATCTGCAATCTACTGGTGGCTTGGGGTGCATTATGTTGCTCTAGATACTTTTTCACAAGAGTATTGTATGCCATTTGCCTTGACAAGAACACTATTGCCATTCTTCTGAACAACTGTAAAGGGAGA
This sequence comes from Pocillopora verrucosa, assembly GCF_036669915.1. NCBI lineage: Eukaryota > Metazoa > Cnidaria > Anthozoa > Scleractinia > Pocilloporidae > Pocillopora > Pocillopora verrucosa. The sequence continues at coordinate 9,980,443 of NC_089320.1, read as the reverse complement.
CTGTATGGCGTCGATAATAACACCTTGTCACCTTTTTGAATCTCGCTTTCATGTGCCTTTCTTTTGCAGTTTGCACACACCTTCCCTTTCTCTTTTCTTTCACTCTCATTGTCTCTGACTTCGTCTTCATCACTGAACTCTTGCAGTTGGGGTAGTTTGGTCCTGATGCATCTTCCAAACAACATTTCTGTTGGGCTAACCCCAGTTGTAGTGTGAGGTGTACTACGATACATCATGAAGAAGTTGTCTATCTCTCATCTCCAGTTACGACCCTTTGCTTGAGCAATATTCAGGCATTTCAGGATACTGCGGTTTTGTCTTTCTATCTCCCATTTGCTTGTGGCCATAAGGGTGTGGTTCACCAGTGTTCAATTCCACTCTCTTCTAAGTACTTTTTGAAATAGTCACTGACAAACTGTGACCCATTGTTAGTCCAGAGGGACAAAGGAAGGCCACGAGTGACAAAAATCTTGGACAGAATTAATACAATCCTCTCAGATGTAATAGATTTGGTGAATTCCATTTCGGATAAGTGACTGTAAAAGTCCACCATGACAAAGACATAATCACCAGAAGGGAGTGGACCTAATAGGTTAGCAGCTAGATGTTGCCGTGGAACAGAAGGTAACTCTGTATGTGTCACCGGCTCAGGTTTAGGTGGTTGTGAAACTAACTGACAGCCATGAACAAAAACTCTTTCCACCTCTTTGTCAATGTCTGGCCACCACACTGTGGTTTGCAGACATTGTTTCATTGCCACAGTCTCAGGATGACCTTCATGTGCCAACTTCAGTGCTCGACAATGAAGCTGCTTTGGTACTATAATTTGAGTTCCACAGAGAACAAGCTCTCCAATCGCACTTAATTCACCTTGCATCAGCAGGTACTCCTTGATTTCTATAGCATGTCACCTTCCATTCAAGAAGCATTCTTGTACACTTTTCAGCTGTGGGTCATGTTTAGATGCTCTCTCGATTTCACGGTTGTCAAGGCAACAGGCATTGATTCTTGAGCTACCCACTTTACATACTCTTCTGTTTTGTTTTGGTCTCTTGACTGTGGCACTGGGTGCAGCAGGTGTGACAATGAATCTGCAATGTTCTTGGGGCCTGGAATGTATTTCACTGTGAATCTATAGGGCTGCATCCTGAGTAGCCATCTCTTGATCCTAGTACAGGTCTTGGATTTAGGCAAGAAAATACATTCTAGAGGTTTGTGGTCAGTCATTAATTCAAAGTCAACACCATACTATTGCTAAAGCCTCTTTCTAAGTCTGAGAATATTGGCGTTCTGTGTCAGACAGGCTTTGGCTCGCATAGCTAATAACTCGTAGCTCTTTTCCTTGCTGTTGCATTAATACAGCTCCTAAGCCTACAGGGCTTGTGTCTGCAATCACCTTGGTTGGGGCATTCTTATCAAAATATTCAAGTGCTGCAGCACTAGACAGTCGTTTCTTTAACTCATCAGATTGCTCCGGTTCCCACAACAAATTCAACCCCACTTAACACTCTCTCTCCAATAGAAACTTCTGCTGTAAATGCACCTGCAACTTGTAGTGGCTGATTACTACCATATGAATACAACTTTTTGGAGACCTTGCTTGACACACATTTAACCTTATTTGCTTTCAAATATTCCCACACTCTATGACCTATGACATTGTAACTAGCACCAGAATCAATAATCACTGTTACAAGTTAACCTCCTATTTTCACAGAAATTTTGCTGTAACTTGAAACATTTGCATATTCAATCATCACTCTCCTTATCTTCAACTTCTACTTGCCTGTTATGATGGTGTCCACCAACAGTCCCTCAAACCTTGATCCTCAATATTCGATAACTTTGAGGATCAAGGCTCTAGTTGAGTTTCGAGATGTTTGAGTTGAGTATCAAGACCCTCAAAACTTGGGTCGAAACACTTAAAAATGGGAAACAGAGGAGTTTTTGTGCGATTAATTTTTTTCACATGATTTGAAGTTCATTATCTTTAGTCTAATCCTTTGAATGAAAATCTGTATAGTGTGCATTGTTCCTAATGGGGCAAAACTTTGCATGAAATGTATTACAGGTGTAGTTCTGTTTTTTGGATAATAACCTTCCGAAAATTATTATTTTACTGTGTGTGTGACCCTCTTTGTTATCTTCACCAATTTATTCCAGAGTCTGCCATTAAGTTGATGGCTAGGCAGCTTGTGTGCTTCCATTCATTATCTTGTTGGAAGTGATTGCCATCTGGAAAAGTTTAGAGGATGAACATATGTAGAATTCTGTAGCTTTGATCGTTGTAAAGAACTAATTGAATAGAAGATGAAAACATCAATCAATTTTTATTCCTAAACATCAAATGTTTTTTAAATTGCAACGATGTTAAATAATAATAATAATAATAATAATAATAATAATAATAATGATAATAAACTTTATTAAAGTGTCAAACCATGTAGCCTGGGAGAATCCATACTAATAAGGGGACATATTAGTACGAAATACAATACAGAATTAAAAGACTAGGACATCTACATCAAAATATGAGTATTAAGGTAAAAATGTCATGTTGAGCAGAGGATACAACCCATGCAGGCGATTTCTATTAACTCAGCACAATCTTTGCCACCAATAAGCCTTTTAAACTCCCTAAGTGTTTTGGCTGATCTGCCATCTGATGGCAGCTTTGCTCATAACTTAGGTTCTAAGTGTCGCACTGAGTGCTTACTGTAACTTACAGAGTTATACCTAGGAGTAAAGAAATCAGATTGCCTCAAATTATACTTAGAGCTATGTTCTTTAAAAATATTGAAAATATAACTTGGGCATAGTTTATATAAAACTTTAAACATAAGAATACAAATGTCCTGCAAACGTCTGTTCATCAAATTTGTTAGCTTGGCCCTTTCCAATAATTGAAGATAACTAGCTTGATTTTCATTGTACACCTCTCTTAAGCCTCTTTCTTGTAGCCGCTTGCACAAATCACTAGCTCTACAAAAGTGCCACACTAGGTGGCAGTATGTAAGGTGAGGTAACACAGCTGCCTTGTTCAGTTGGAGTTTGTCCTTAATAGGGATTAGATTTCTTAGTCACATGACTGAGGACAGCAATTCTTTGACTGGCCTTCTTGCATGCTGAGTTTACATGTTCAGAAAAATTTAATCTGGAATCTTTTATTACCCCTAAAAGTTTGAGAGTTTCTGAGGTCTTAATTATGCGGATCCCTCCACTTGCTCTTTCAGAGCCAGTTGTTTCCGTTCAGTAGCCAATGTTCAATGTCTGGTATTTCTTAAGGTTCCCTACCAATAGATTGGACTTGCACCAACTAGTTCCCTGATCCTAAAAGGGATAAGTCAACAATAACTGAACAAAACAGCAGAAGCAATTGGCAGGAAACGCAATGGAACATCAACAAACTAGTGGTGAAAATTGGAAGGGAAGTTAGAATGTTCAGAGGTAGGAAACGTTCTGGAAACGAAATTGCACTAGTTTTGTTCTTAGTGTGAGTTATTTCCTTAAACACAATTTTAAGAAGTGGAGAAACAATTTGGGTGGTTTTCTCAACAATAATAACTTGACAGTAAAATGCAAGGAACAATGCCATTGAAATAATGTGGCAAATTGAAAGAGAGCATGAAGGAGAAGTTAGAAGTTCAGATGTAGAAAATTTTCTTGAAACAAAACAGCACTAGTGCTGTCTTTAGAGGTAATAATGTCTTGAATATCACTTTAAGAATTGAAAAATTTTTGAGGTCCTATCAAGTATGGGTATGTAGGCCTGTGTTTAATAAGAGGTGAGTTAATTTATTTTCTTTAATGCTAGATATAGGCATATAACCAATATTAGTCAAAAAACTTTGATTGTACTGTTAATTGCAGTTTAGTTTATAATTTTACCTTCAATGTTAAGAACCAGGTTGCAAATTGTTTTCTGTGCCTAAAAAGCACCTTTGGTACATATGAGAATACATTGAATGTTGGTGTGAAAAAATTTTTTAATTGAGATTGGAAGGTTATCTGGTAGGAAGTGTGCACATTCTTGTCTCCAAATTCTTCAAAGTTTGAATCCACTGTTTTGTAAAGAGTAACAATTGTGAACACATTGATGCAAATGCCCCTGTTCATGCAATTATCTTTTCCAAGTATCAACCCTGACACTTATTGACAATTCTTTTGTTAAATGTTTCCTGATTCCTTTTGATTTTGAAGCAATTTTTCCCTGTCCATTTCTCCATCTGTTGAGAAGATACTTTCATTCTGAAAATGGGTTCCAGTGGTAAATTAAGCTCATGTCTGACTCAACTCTAAGCTTTTGAATGGTGGAAAAGGTGGTCTAAGAGTATTAGTAAATTTTGTAGCCTGGAGAAGATTGGATACGTCGTACATACATACATACATCAACTTTATTTATACACGTCGAATGATGAAAGCTAAACGCTTATGGGGTCATGTGTTTAGTTATATAATCAAATTAATAAGAAACTTAATAAATAGCTTAAGGCTCTTAAATACTAAAATCTCGTGTAAATACTGTTGTAATATCTTAAAATCCTAAAAATGTTCAAAATCCTGATTGCTTAAATCAACTGTCGAAGCTGATTCTACTCTAAAAGTAAACTCTGTGAAATCTTTAATTTTACTTGATCTAGAGCTTATAGTTCTACGTGGCTCGGAACAATATTGGAGTTTTTTGATGTGATTGCATTCAGAGGACTGCTCCTCTGAAACTAATAGATTGCTGTAAATGACAAGATGTAAATCTAGGTACAATAGTATTATCTGTCCCCCTAGATGCATATCAGGACACTCTCTTGTTAATGATGCTAGTACATAGTTGTTTTGGTAATAAGCCATTATAAGTACTATGTATTAACTTAAAGAGTTTGTCCTTGAAGATGTATGCCAAAGTCTGCCATTTGGCTATTTTTAGGGAGTCTTCGTTTGATGTGTCCCTCAAATCATGAATAAAAATGGATAAAAATCTTTGCCTAGCATTCTTCTGCTTATCATACCTATTCCTTTCAATTGCTCAACCTATGAAGTATATTATGTGGTTGGTTCATCTTCAGTTATCTCTTCTTAGATATGATACTCTCTGCCTAAATCTAGGCACTTAAATGGCTCCTGAAGCAGTCTAGCATTTGATTGTGTTCTGTGCCACTGTTTGTTAGACTGTGCACAGTTTATTCTGACAGGTTTCCAGGATTGGTCTTTCCTTTATTTTGCTCTTGGCTTTGCAACTGACTGAAAAATCTTGTTTAAAGTGAAGAAATATATATGGTATGGTGTCATTAAGGAGTTTGTTTGAAAGGACATTTCTGTCAACATTTCTCCCTTTCAACAGAAGGAAAAACTTAGGAAGTGAGGTAAAGGCTACATGCAATATATCTAATTGCAGAATTTGTGTTGAAAGAGTCAATGTATGACTGAAGGATTTTAAGATACTTTCTTTCGTACCCCTATACTACAGATTTTGTTTCACTGAAGTATTTCAATCTGAAACTTCCATAAATAAAGGAAGGATGCAAAAAGTGCAGAATTTCAGGGCAGGTTAACACCCAATGGGCCAACTTTGATGGTCTTAAACCTGGGTTATTCCTTTGGTCGTTTTCCATAAGAGTTGGACTTAAGGTAGAATTAAACAGGGATCCCTCCAGAGCTTTATTGTAAAGAGCATTGGCATGATCTTAAATAGCATTTGCTATTGGAAGAACTTATTGTTGAGTACTGTTGGTAAATCTTAACTTCCCAGATTGTATATAATAATAATAGTAATAATAGCTTTGGTTATACTGGGGATATCTATCAGTAATATACAATCCCAGTCTTAACAAGATGTCCAGTAAGTAAAATCTATAATAAAATCATTCAAAATTACTCATTTCAAAGATGCAAAAAAGTGCTAAGACAGGACTACTAAACACAGTTAATTTAAGAACTACTTAAAAACTAATTTAAAATATTGAGAACCACTAAAAACTATTAAAAACATTTAAAAATCGAAGTAGTCACACTGTATATTTATGATTAGTAATGTCACTGTCTCCCAGTTGTTTAAAGAGATTAAATTTAAAAGAGCCTACACTAGTTGTTTTCATGAGTTTGCTAGGGAGTGAGTTCCAGTCACTTGCACCAGCAATTTGGAAAATCTTTCTTCCCAAAGAAGTCTTAGATCGTGGTATTCTGAGAGTGCCTTGGTTCTGTAGATTTCTGTTTTGGAGCTTAACCCTACTGGTTAGGTAACCCTCTAGCTGCTTAGGGCACTTTTGGTTGTTTACATCTTCTATTGTACATTGTTAATAGCCCTAGAGAGTTCCTCATGTATTGTTGTAATCGATTTTACAACGTTCGAATACGGTATAGACAGAACAACAGAATAGTTGACTGTTCCAAACTTTAATCTTCTACGATGACGATCCGAACGATTACAGTCACTACACGATACGATTTTTCTTTTCAATCTGACACTAGACTGCTATTACAAGTGTAAAAGGTCTCGAATGACAACTTAATGTATAACTAAGCGTGAGTAACGCAACATGTAACGAAATATCTCTTTAACATTTTCCCCTCCCGAATTGATAAGTGAAACTTGAAATTCGTTACAAAATCAAAATCAAAGTCACTGTTCAAAGTTCATATGTCTGAATCAGTTTTTGCGAATTCCAGCGGGGAAATTCTTGTTACAGATCGCTTGAGAAACTTGTCTCTGACTTGAACATCAACAACTCTCACAAGCTGATCACTGCCTGGATACGTGCATTCAATGCGTCCAACTTTCCACTCTCTTCTAGCTGCACTCGGATCAATGACCATTACTACATCTCCAACTTTAAGATTCTCTGTGGGAAAGAACCACTTCTGTCGGGAGCCAATATGGGGTAGGTACTCCTTCATCCAATGACCCCACACATGCCAAGTTAACTCTTGCACTCGCCTCCAACGTCTTCGTGGATTGAATGCTCTGTTATCTACACTTTCGGGAACGATGAGTAAATGATTCAGTGTAAGTACTGGCTCGTCATTTGGGTTGTCACTCAATGCAGTCAGCAGTCTTGAATTCATTAGACTTTCGACTCCAATGAACATTGTTTGCAGCTCTTCATCAGTGATATCGGCATCTTTTAGAATGGCGTAAATAGCTCGCTTTGACGACTTGATCATCGCTTCAAACACACCTCCAAAATGAGGAGCAGATGGAGGATTCCAATACCAGTGAACTCCTTGATTAGATGTCATATGTTGGACCTGATCGTGATCTAGTTCACCGACTAATTCTCTGATTTCTTTCTTGGCGCCCACAAAATTAGACCCATTATCACTCAGCATTTTCGTAGGCCATCCCCTTCTTGCCGTCATTCGCACGAATGTGTTGAGAAACGCATCTGTCTCCAGTGAAGTTGCCATCTCCAAATGACAACAGTGGGTTTGCAAGCACAAGAACAAACACACGAGACCTTTCACGGCCTTGAATGGTTAGGTACAGTCCTCCAAAATCAACTGCACAGTTAGCGAGCGGCTTGGTTGTCATCTGAAGACGGATCTGCGGTAATGGAGCCATTTGCTGCTGAACTGGTTGGACTTTAAAACGTCTCGCACATTCACGACATTCTCTGTTCACTCGTTTGACCTCTTCACGGACATGGATAACGAGATACTTTTCTTGCAGATGGTTTATGGTGTAGTTCACACCCATCCGATGGCCTTCGCTCTCATGGTAATATTGAATGATTAATCACGTAACATGATGCTTCTTTGGCAAAATAATGGAAAAATTTTACATCAGCTGGGAGGTCATCGGCGTGTCGCAGCCTGGTATTTGAACATAGGATCTTCTTGATAAGAATTGGAGTGCAGGGGAGCAAGGTGGATTTCTGCGGAAGGGGCTCACTCCTACTCAATGCCATGATTTCATCACCGAATGCTTCATTTTGAGCTTCTCTGATCATATCTGTTTCGGCACTTGACAGCTCCGCTGGAGTTAGCTCTCCAAATTCTCTCTGATTGGCTGGCTTACGGCAGTTGCGAATGAATCGTTGTACCCTGCTCCTCACACGCACCAGTGATAATCCGACCTCTAACTCTCCTTTTGGTTTGACTTTATACCACTTTGAGTATCTTGAGGGGTCTCAACGCCACTCTGCTTCTTCGAACTTGTCTGTCTCTGCATCGCCTTCATTGGCGGATAGCTGAATGATGTTGTAGCTTGCTGAACTCTTGGCATTCTGTCTGGACGTTGATTTGAGCTCAGTCAGTGCTTCACGTGATGGTTTATCAAACTTGCAGTCTGGCCATTCAGCTTCAGGACAGCATAGAAAATCAGGTCCATTCCACCACTTCGTACTCTCGGTGAGCTCTAGCGCAGTCATTCCTCTAGTGCCAAGATCTGCTGGATTCAAACTGGTCGGTACGTAACGCCATTGGTCGGGGTTAGAATCTTTGTGGATCTCACCAACACAGTGCGCAATGAAGGGTTTGTATTCGCGGCTCTTCCCCTGAATCTAATACTCGACATTTAGACTGTCCACCCAGTATGTGACGGAGTTAGAAGGAATTGCGTGCACAGAACAGGCTTGATTTGCCAATCGTAAACCGATGTGAGGGCCCAGAAGTTCAAGCCTTGGAATGCTCAGCGTCTTTAACAGAGCTTAACGGGTCTTCGATGTGATGAGTTGGGTGGTTATGCTTCCATCCTGGTACTCGTGTCGACTGTAGACAGCTGCGGTGTAAGCTCTTTCAGATGCATCAGAAAATGTATGCAGGGTGATCGAGGCTTCCTTTGTACTTGTGTCTTTCAAACACGGGGGAATCTTGATCTTCTCAAGGAGGGGTAACTCAGTGAACCAGCTCCTCCATTCCTCTTTTTGCTCAGACGGAAGGACTTCATCCCATGCTAATGCGTCTAGCCACGCCTGTTGCAGAAACATTTTTGCCCTAACCACGAAAGGGGAGAGAAATCCAAGCGGATCAAACAACGTTGCTGTTTTCCTCAGGACATTCTACTTCGTGTATTCAAAGTCCTCTGTAGGTGGCGAATAATGAAACAGGAACTGGTCCTCTCGTGCAGTCCAGGACACCTAGCGTTTTCGTAACAGGCCGTTCATTCTTCTCCAAGTTGACTTCCGAAGCACGGTCTTCTTCGGGAACATCTGCTAATACCTCTGTGAGATTCGAAACCCACTTTCTCACGTGGAACCCAGCTTTATCGCCCATCTCGGTCAACTGGCGTCTTGTTTCTATGGCCCTCTCTATGGAATCCAGTGATGGCACAAGGTCATACATATAACAGTGATTTTTTACCGCAACCGCTACCAGAGGGTAAGTATCTTGGTGGATTTCTGCGTGCTTCTGCCAAGTAAATTGGGTGCAGAACGAGCAGTAGCAGCTGCCAAACACGAAGTGAAGAAACTCATAAACTTCAGGCTCTTTGTTGATCTGCATGTTTTGCCAGAGAAAACGATGCATCAGTCGGTCTACCGGGAATATTACAAGCTGATGGTACATCTGACTGATGTCCACGATGAGGGCCACCCATTCTTTTCTAAACTTCACAAGGATATCGAAGATGTCACTTTGAAGCTTCAGTCTGGTTAGGGCTTCTGTATTTAGGCTCTTTCCCTCAAAAGGCGCTGACCCATCGAACACTATCGGTACTTTGGAGGTTGCTTTCTCGGGTCGTACGACTGGAAAATGTGGGAGCAGCCACTGGCATTCGGGCGTTGGTTCTTCATCAGGAATGTGGCAGATGTCCTTCTTGTTCAAATAGTCGTTAAGCACCTGCTGATAAGCCACGGCTATTTCTTTATCCTTCATTAGCTTTCTCTCAGTGGAAACCAATCTTTTCTTTGCCATCGGAAGGTTATTCGGTAACTGTGGTCTTTCATCTCTCCACAGAACCGCTACTTCGTAATGTTGGCCATCAAACTTCAGAGAATTGTTGACTTTATCCCATGCCAACTTGTCTTCCAGTGTCAGGTGCTGCTGTCTGGTCGTTGTAATTCCAATGCTCTCCAGGTCCCAGAAACGTTTCAGCAAGCAGTTTAGCTCCGTGGTGTCCTTCTCAGCTAAAGTGAAAGTATGCGCTCCCTATCGATTTGAAGCCAGTCCATCCTAGGGGGCAGAGTCTCGGTCTGTCATTTGAGTTGATCGGTGAGTAAAGGGGCGTGGTCAAAGGTTGAACGTATGATTCTGCTTCTGGTCGCAGAGGAGGTTGAGCGGTTGGTGCTTTGTCATAGTGAAGGAGATTCTGATGTGTTCCTTTGCATCCGTTTATGCCGCATTGCTTGCTTAATGGACAGGACTTCCCATGATGGTTATCTGCGAAACATCTAAAACAAAGGCCAAACCGTTTCACTGTCTGCCATCTTCCATTGACGGACACATTTTTTAAGAGGGTGGTTTCCAGTGCATAAAAAACACTTTCCTTTCCCACTCTTATCTCCAAAGTAGCTTCGTGATCTTCTATGGAAATTATGTTTTCCATCTCGCAGCAGCTCATTGCGATCTTCAATAGAGATTCCGTTCTTAATTTCTGTTGCTTGCATTTGATAAGCTGCTTCTTCCGAAATCCAGTCTTTCAATGCCTCTAGCGAATCTCGGTATTTGTTCTCGTCTATCCATCGGTAGTATTGTGAAAGTAGATGCTCCAGAATCTTTTCAAGGATTGTTGTGTGGAGCGCTCCTGGTTCAAGGTGTGAATTTCAGTTGTTTTCTTTTAAGGTGATGACAGCTCGTTCCAAGACATCAGCGAAGGTTTCCAATTCTTTGGCATTATTGTCCTGGATTGGTTGGAGCTTTTTTAGTTCCTCCAAGTGAGATTGAATTTGATACATTCATCTTCCAGAAGCCAGGACCTTTAACGCTTTCATACGAGTTGTATAAAGAAAGCCCAATTGCTGCATGATCTATTTTTATTACGGGAGTAATATCCATTTAAAAAACAAAATCCTTTAGGTTGTTGGAAACTAGCCAGTGGTCCAAACAACAGAATATTTGTGACAATCTTTGGCTACAAGTGTAACTTTAAGTCTGGGTATTTTTTATTCTCCAGATATATACTAAAACTAATTTGTTTTGTAAACATTCAATATTATCTATTACCATTTTCCTTGGTACCATTACACCACCCTTTTTATCAAGCTTTGGATTTAGGGCAATGTAAAATCTCCTCAAAAAATATTTTCTAATAGTCTAAATTTTCTGTTTGCAACATTTTATGTAAATTTTTGAAAAATTTGCACACCATTTTGTCTTTGTTTGGTGCTTAAATGTTCACTAAGATACAAACCTTGTCATCAATTTCTACTTTTGGAACAATGAAATTTCTCCGAGGGATCTATGAATTGTGCAATTTAATCTATTCCTAATCAACACCATAACTCTACAAGAATTTGGGCTTCCATGTGAATAGTTAATTTCCCACCCCACTCATTTATCCACTGTTTTTCTGATTCCTCCCCTGAATACATCTCTAGAAGAATACAAGATATGACACCATGTGAACATAGATCTATGTTTGTGGAAATTATTACCACTTACGTTTAAGGAAACTAATTTAAAGTTTGCCATCTATTTGTAGTTTATCAAATGTCTTGGTAACCTTAGATTTTTTCTGGATGTGCACCCATATTCCTTTAAAGTATTGAGTAAAGATATATTTGTCCTCCAAACAAAATATAAACTTGAAAGAAACAAAACACATTTCCTGGTTGTAATTAGTTTATGTTTGTGTTCGTTTTTCCTTTCATTAAACCATATGGGAAATGATCACTGAAAGAGTAGGATAGGGTGCCGGATTTATTGAATAGGTTTGGTGCAGTTGTTATGATCAGATTAATTAACAAGCTGCTTGTTTGAGTGATCCTTGTGGAAGTTAATGTTAATTGTTTCAGGTGATTTCTATCGAGGAATTCATTAAGCCTTTGTGTCTTAGCTGGTGTTGAGATAATCACAATTGAAATCGCTTAGTAAGATCACTTCTTGCTTTCCTGGTCCTCTTATTTCTCTGATTAAGTCACGAAGATGGTCAAAAACACCAAGATTGTTTTGGGGTCTATAGATGCATCAGAGGGTGCGATAGATTTGACCTATCTTTACATCAATCCAAAGATTTTAAAAATCGTGGCTTTCCAACTCTGCTCTTTGTTTATATTTGATTCTGTCAGTTACTGTAATTCCACTGCCATGGCCATTGCAGTTGAGTCTCTCTACATTGTATCCTACAGTATCTACTTCAATGTTTGTATAGTGGAGTGGAGCCAAGTTTCTGTGATGCTACAAAGCTGGAGAATCACTCTGAGTTTGTCAATTTGGCTAAGTAAACTTCTGGAGTTTATATGTAGAACGAAGTTGTTTGATCTTTTGCCAGTGATTCTTTTGACTGCTTATCGTCTGTTTCCCCTGGATTTTGTGGAGCATTGTTCACAGGTCCTGGGTTCAATGGCAAATGAAAAGTAGCCACTGAATTAGAATAATAGCTACAAGGGCATTTATGGCGCCCAAATTTGACCTTGGTCGAAACAAAAGATGCTAATCTTGTTTTGGTAGTATCAGAGGAAAGAATATGAGAAGAACCATTGGTAATTGCATTCCATTTTCACGGAAATAATGGTTCATTAGTCCAAAACCTGGGGCCATCAGAATTGCCACAATAGACAGGATCCAAGAAGTCCAAAGTAACAAAATCTTTGACAAAATAAATCTGAGTTTTGACAGGTGAGGCTACGATTCAGACAACTCTTTTAGACTAATATTCTAAACAATTCAAGTGTAAAATTTGTATTACTAACCCTACCTATCACCTAAATATTTTTTTGAAACTTATTTTTACTTTTATCAATTTTTAAACAAATGCAAATTATTGAGAATTTGAAAGCAGGAACCAGAGTAACATCTAGTAGTCCAAAAGGGGACAATACAATCTACAAGCTTAAAGGGTCTAAGAAAGGAAACTTTCACTGAAAATAGGTGATGATGTGAAGTAGCACTACTGTTCTTTTCTCTTGCAATTACGTTCTTTCATTGGAGGTCCCATCTTTGATGACAGACTTCAAGAGAATGTTAAATAATACATCAACATGCTTGGCAAAAACGTTTCTTATATGAAAAATAGGCACGCAGTGCATACATACATACTGAGGAAGGAGTTTTGAAGTGATCCTTCATCATTTTATTTCAAATATGAAGAATGGATATGTAAATATAAAATCAACTACTAAAATTAATTTATTGAAAGAAAGTGAGGCTTTGAAAAAAAAGTCAAGAAAGTTTATTTTAAGTTTGATACCTTAGAGTTTTTCAGAGCAAGCTTGAAGTCAAACCACTTAAGTATAATGTTCGGTATACTGTCGGGACCCGGGGATTTCCTGATCTTAACCCCACAAAGTGCAATACCAGCTTCCCTAGGAGTTACAAAGAGCTCACTTGGAATGTTTCTATGATCAACATCGATATCCATGACATCAGCAGGCGTGAGTGGCACAAAACCAGATGTGAGCTCAGCGAAAAACTTGTTGATCTTTCCGCACAGAGACCCAGTGGTTGAACAATCTAACAATTGGTAAAACCATGACCCATTACTTCCAGATGACCCAGCAAGGTACTTAACGTCTTTCCACCACTTACCAGCATTAGACTCTCTCAGGTGCTTAACTTTTCCATCGTAAAAAACCCTCTTGGCGTACGTGACCGATCTTTGGACCTTGTTATGTAACAACTTGAACAGAGGAGAGTCTTTTCCGTGCTTGGCCAAACATCTCTGCCTCTTAGATATTAACGCCTTAATTTGACCAGTCATCCATGGCTTATCTGAGCTATGAACACGGTGGAGTCGAACCGGTAGGAAGTGTTTGACCGCCTTGTGGAGATTTTGGTAGAAATACTTAAACTTCTCCTCACGAGTCCAATGTGTAAAGATTGTCCCAAACAAATGACGTAGTTCAACCACCAAAATCCCTAATACGATTAGGTCTAGTGTCACGACGCAACATAGTTAACTTTGATGGACGAGAAGATGGTATGACGGGAGTGACTAGAACAGAATAATGGTCACTGGCCCTGATTTTTGGTAACTGCTTCGGCAAGGAGAACACCTTAGGGGAGTTGGTCAGGCACCAATCTAGGATCCCAGTGTCTCTTGTAAATACCTTGATGATTTGAGTGAGACCGCGCATATGCTTAAAAGGGGCCGGCGAGATATTAATTGAGCTGGGATTGAAGTCACCAACTATGCAAATCAGACACTCAGGATGCTGCAATGAATACAAGTCGACTGTTGCTTGGACATGATTATAAAGGTCGTTATTGTCCTAGGCGGTTGCATAAGGGGGATGGTATATGTCAGCCAGTAGCACTAACAAAACTGACCTGGGGAGCCGGCGGGGTCTGAGCTGTAACCATAGGCATTCCGAAACATTTCCAGGGTTCGCAAACTGAGAAAGCGACTTACAGCGTATGGTACTATTCACGTAGACAGCAAGACTGCCACCACGAGACACTGATCGATCTTTCGGAAAGACTATGAAATCACTCATAGCAATTGTCTAGTAAGCCAAGACTCTGTTACACAGATGACGTCAGCGTTGTTTTGGCGAGTGTCACACTCAAGTTCATCGACTTTACAAGTCAAAGAACGTGTGTTAGAGATAAGAAGGGACAGAATAGATGCTTTAGGTTGAACGCAGGGCCGAGACGAAAACGCACGAGCATTGTTGACATCAGAATGCAAATGAGTCCCGTTCAAACAATTCAAATTTTCCCACAGTCTTTGAGATCTTAAGTCTTCTTTCACTCGCTCTCCCGATCTCTTTCCACGATATCTGAAAATATCGTTATCCTTTAGGACAGCTATAAGCGTCGTATCAATGATCAAGTGTCTTTGAAACCTTTTAAGCTGGTCCCCAGAGTATTGTAGTGAAACTTGAATCTGGCGAATATGTAAATTTCCGTTGGAGACGTCAATGAAGATGTCCAAGACGATACTGTTAGTTGTGGTTGTCAACTTTCGTACCCCATTCCAAAAGCGCACACTTAGGTTTCTGAATTTGTACACTTTATTTTCTTGAATCTGTGGAATGAGGTTATTCCACACATCTAAGGTAATTTGCCCTTTGTTATCAGCTATTGTTGCGTTGGCGACATTGTATTAAGCTTGCCCAACAACTTTTGTTTCACTAAGTTTGAGGACTTTGCAAAAGATTGTCAGTTTGTCTTCTGGTGCTTCATCAAGCTTTTCCAAGGTTGTGGTAGTTTGGTTGTCCAGGTTTTGACAGAACTGAAATGGACATTCCAAGCTGTTTGTTTCAAGTTTTGTGTGATCTGCAGTTCTTGTGAAGAGAGCAATTTTAATTGGGGTTCGAGAGGCTTCTTTTTCAGCAAGAATGGCTCGCTTTGTTGTAACATAATGCATCATGCATTGAATTTTCTCCCACTTGTAATGTAAATGTGGAATAGTTTAATGTGTTCCTTTTGTTATGCTTAACTGGTGAAACATTATAAACATATCCAACAAGAGCAGGTCCCAAACTAGCGCTAGAATCTGTAATGTTACCAGTGTTAGTGGCTGTAACAGCACCAATGCCAGAGGTTGTAGCAGCAACTGTAACAATACTAATGCTAGAGGTAGTGTCAGTACCTGTAATAGTATGAATGCTGGAGGTTGTGGCAGCAACTGTAACAGTACTAATGCCAAAAGTAGTGCCAGTAGCTTTAAGAGTACCAGTGGCAGAGCTTGAGCAGAGCTTGTGTGAGGAACTGAAAAAGTGTTAATGGCAGAGCTGGTGACTGTAGCTTTAACAGTGGTAGTGGCAGAGCTTGTGCGAAGGACTGTAAAAGTGCTAGTGTCAGAGGTAGTCCTAGTACTAGTAACAGTACCAATTCTGAAGGACATCAACTGGAGGTGCAGTTTTGGTGCTTTCTGGCTTTTTTTTCCCTGATGACATGGTGAAACAGCCGAAAGTATCTGTAAGAAGAAAGATAATTTTAACTATAATGCTTACAGAGGATACTTATTATCAGTAGCTTCATTCTTAAGAACTGGATGAAACAAGAAATTAGGGGAGGGGAAGGTTAGGGGTTGAACAATTGAATGACAGGGAAATAACCAATAATTGTTTTACTTACGTTAAGTTATATAGTTGAAATAAGACTTTAGATAGTTTTAAAATATACCCAAGAATGATGGATTGTGGCTAAGTGCAGTTATGATTTTTGTTTGTAACCTTAAAGTAACTTATGATGGTTTTA
This sequence comes from Pocillopora verrucosa, assembly GCF_036669915.1. Taxonomy (NCBI): domain Eukaryota; kingdom Metazoa; phylum Cnidaria; class Anthozoa; order Scleractinia; family Pocilloporidae; genus Pocillopora; species Pocillopora verrucosa. The sequence continues at coordinate 9,964,210 of NC_089320.1, read as the reverse complement.
GTGCAGCAAACTGGTATTAAGGCCAAAAGATGCAGTTGCTGTAATGATTATTTTGTTGATTGCAGCAACTGCTTACTTTCACTAAATTATTCTGTTTTCTGTGCAAGTGTAATGTGTCACCTACTTGATTTACATCAGGCATAGTGACACATTAAATGCAAAGACATTGCTTAGCTTAGTTGACCTTTATCAATTGCAATGTACACCCCTTTTTATGACACTTGTGGCCATTGTATTAATGCAAAACTCGCCAAATCTTAGTTGAGATATCAAACTTACTTTACCAGAGGGTCTTCTTTCTTCATGCCCTTTATGCCTAACAGGCATGTATGGCAGCAACGTGTTCCCTCCACATCTGGCGATCCCTTGCCATGAACTTGATGCCCTCCCAGGTCTTCCCCATCTCCTTTATTTCCTTCTCAACTGTCCGTCGCCATGTGATCTTGGGGCGACCCTGCTTGCGTTTCCCTTCTGGCATCCGATGCATAGCAGTTTTTGCAATGGAAGCTTCTTGGCAGGTGACATGGCCAATCCACCTCCAGCGTCTCCTCATCAGGATGGTAGCCATTGATTTGGTTCCACACCGTTCAAAAAGATCTTTGTTGGAAATGACATTAGGCCAGAAGATGCGTAAAATACGCTGAAGACTTTTGGTGTGAAAAGTGGTGAGTTTTGATAGATCCTTCTCCGTTAAGCGCCAACATTCTGAGCCATACAGGAGGGTTGTAAGGACGCAGCTATGATAGAGCTTCAGCTTGGTACAAGTACTATAGGTGGAAGAACGCCATACCTTATTCATCATATTGAGCGAATTTCTGGCCTTGTTGAGATGGCTCTGGATGTCCAGGTCAGTTCCTCCATCTCTACTGATGATACTGCATAAAGGTAAATCTGTCTGTGTAAGGAAGCTCTTCGTTATCAATCTGGACTGGTTGTGTGTTGGTAGCATTCAGTGCCATAATTTCAGTCTTCTTGCTGCTGATGTTCAGGCCAACTTGCTTTGCAAAGGTGTTGAGGCGATGCGTCTTCTCTTGTATGTGGGTGTGGGTGTGTGATAGTAAGGCTGGATCGTCTGCGTAGTCCAGGTCTTCCAGGTAGGAGAAAGGTGTCCATCTGATTTCCCTGACCTGATCTTCAGTGGTGCGATGCATGATCCAGTCCACAACAAGGTTGAAAAGAAATGTAGACATTACACACCCCTGCCTGACACCAGTGTGAACTTCAAATAAGATGTCACCATCACCAACACAGCAGGTAAAGTTGTCATAGAAGCTTCTGATGATCTCAACAAGGTGGAAGGGGATTCCATATGCTCGTAATAACTTCCAGAGGCTGTGCCGGTGCACACTGTCAAAGGCCTTGGCGAAATCTACAAAGTTGATATAGAGAGTTCACTGCCATTCGGTACTCTGTTCAATAATATTTCTCAGTGTGAAAATATGATCAATACAGCCCCTTCCTCTCCTGAAACCTGCCTGTTCTTCATGAAGTCTATGGTCCACAGCCAGTGATAAGCGCTTCATGATGACCTTTGCTAAGATCTTGCTAGGGGTGGATAATAGTGAAATGCTGCGCCAGTTGTTACAGTCAGACAGAGCTCCTTTCTTTGTTATCTTGATGATGACACCCTTATTCCAATCGTCAGGAATTTTCCTTCTGTCCCATATGGTGTTGAAAAGTGGCTGCAATATGCTTGCCATAGTCACAGTGTCTGCCTTGAACAGTTCAGCATTGAGGCGGTCTTTTCCAGGTGCCTTGTGGTTTTTTAGAGAATTAATGGCTGCAATGATCTCTTCTTTCTTTGGTGGTCCAGTGTCAACACTTAAGTCCTCCTCAGCTTCTGGTATATCAGGCTCCTCTTCTGGTGGTGGTCTGTTGAGGACTTCATTGAAATGCTCTACCCAACGTGCTTTTTGGTCTTTTTCAGAGGTGAGGAGCTGTCCTTGTTTATCTCGTATGGGGACATTTCTATTGCCATTATATTTTCCACAGATCAGTTTAGTGACTTTATAGACATTTCTCTGCTCTCCCTTTTGTGCCGCTTCCTCTGCTTCTTTTGCTAGATCTTCCATATACGCTCTCTTATCTGTTCTGATCTTTCTTTTGACGTGCCTGTTGGTTTCTGTGTAAGCCGCTCTTTAAAAGTACAAAAGTACTTTTAGACTAAGGTACCCTCTTACCAGAGGGTACCTTAGTCTAAAAGTACTTTTGTGGAGAAAAAAAATTAATCTGAATACTCATCAGCTCATATTCCCATATGAAAGCTAAGTGAAATGGCTGCATTTTCAAGATCAATATGATTAAACTTATCAAAGAGCAACGACTTGGATGAGCATCTTAAATAAAAGCTGAGCACCTCTTCTACAAAAGCCAGAGGGTATCTTATTGCTAAGTGGGCGGAGTTGTGTAAAAATTGGTAAAACTCATTAGGCATTGGGCCATTTTTGGTCATTTTCTTTATTGTTTCATGAGTTGAAATGAAGTAGATGCATTACAGTAATAGGCAAACTTCTGATGGAAAAAGTGCTTCTTGTGGGTGAGAACATGGCTGAGGAAACCAACATGGCTGCTTGGACCACGTGAATTAACAAAGGCGTGATCAAGATTTAAGATTTCACACACAAAACTCGCTCTATCATTGCAAAAAACAGTGGCATGAACGTGGGTCAGGTGTTTCTTGATGTGAAACAAAGTGTAAATTTGAAAAAAAGCTAAAAAAGTGAGTAAAAGGAGAGAATGCGCCTCTAAATGCCATTGTGACCGCTGACTGACGAAACAGTCAAGGTCATGGCTGCAGTACTGTCAGGGAGAGCGAGATCACATTTCTCTAGATCATTTTGCATGGCATTAGAATAGACAATCTCCACTTGTGACCCTGACATAACCTTTGCTCAGACAGACACCATGTCTCTGAAATTGCTTTTCTCCAGAATTGCTCTTCTCCAGAATGTCTATTAGTAATGAATCGGTGGATCAGCCAGGGATTGCTTTGCATGGGAATGAAAGGTATTTGGTGTCTACAATTCTGGATGATTTAGTCATTTTGCATTCTGTCCTGTCAGGCTGAAATTTGTTTCTAGAGGCTGATGTTTACAATACCAGATTCTTGGAAAGTTCTTTCCCCTTGATGGAGTCATTTAATTTACCGTTAAAACATACAACTGTTGTATGTGTAGAATTTTCCAGTGTCTTAAAATCGGAAATAATGTGAATTTCCCGATGCAGGCATATGTAGACATAGCCATCAACTTTTACACCTTTTGCGGGAGAAGCCATCACAAATCACATTTGATCAATACAAACATCTTTAAACACCATGAATTCTAGCAGACCACAAATAACACTTCTTTGGTGATACTTTGTGGCATGAAGTATGACAACAGGCATGCACAGTGATGTGCAGCTGCTCTTTTGAAGAATGCAGGCTCTGAGAATGTCTCCATGGAAACGGGGTTAACACAGGAAGCCCACAGAACTGAATCGCCTCAACCAACACCAGTTTCAAGTCAGATAGTTATTTTGTCTACTTTGTCGTTTTAGGTGTAGTTTGGTTTCATTGATTACATATTTAGTGATTAATTTAACCAAACACTTGCAGTCATATGTGTAAGATTACAATACAATAGAAGAGGAGTTATCTAAAAAGTGTAAATTTCTTTACAAACATTAAACTAGATAAAGTTAAAAAGAGATCTATTTACGAAGCAGTGCTTAAAGCACTCTGTGTGAATACATGGTAGCATATAGTCATGACCATGTTGACACTTGCTAACTGACTTCTCTAGTTGACACAAGTGCAGCACCAATTTTCTCCAATCGATCTTATGTGTTCATATTGGTATCTTTAGCCTCCTTTCTTTTTCCTACAATTATAATAGCTTGTGAGCATTCAGTCTCGTTTTTGGTGAAGTATGAACACAGATAAATTATACACTTGTGGTGATTAAAAACTGGCTGTAAATCAACATTAGCAGCAAACCTTAATCCAGCTGTAAAGTAACTGATGATAAAACAATTATCAATGGGTCGTTGAAGGTGTAATTCATAATCTGAATCAGGTGAAATAGATAATATTAAGTAGTACTGGTCCTCTGTTATACCAGTGGAATTGAAAACATCAGTCTCTGTCACTGTAGAGTCATAATTTGGTTCACTTGGATTGAGTACATAATCTATCTTGTCTTTAGCTAAAGCAAGAGTTTCCCTTTTTTCAAGTATGTTTGTTTTCATGTCTTCCATATCATCTGAGACAGGTTCAGCCAAAAATTTTCGATTGCTTGAATGAGTCGACAGAGTTATTGGACAGATTCACTGGAAGCTTGACCTTGATTTTTGGTAAAGTCTCACAGCCCCCTTTTGCAGCCTGGTTCATTGCTTTCACTGTGTGGAGAAAGGAATCTCCAAGAATAGTGGCTACTGGGCATTTGATGTAAACTTAATACAGTGATATGTTTGTGCATTTCATGTTGTTAGTTTTTTTGGTTGACTTTGTTGTTTTGTTCATCCTTTAATCCAGGAGCAAACTGAATTACTGCTAATGCATGCCAGCCTTACTGTATTTAATTCATATTAAAGGCTGTATTACTTTTACTTGTCAATCAAGATGGTCTACAGTTAATATTATATTTCTTTTCCACCATAATGGATTTGCACCCGCACAGAGTTGTGAGATATACTTACCATATGATCTTTGACTTTTTTACTTTTCACACAGACTTGTGGGATTTGGAAGCTTATTCAAGCACACAAAAAAAATTTGAACATAAAAACAATTGTAGCTACATACAGATAATTCAGGCATACAAAAATAATTCAAGCCACAGAAGAGTAATGCTGAACATCATAAAAATAATTTGACTGTAGACAAAAATAATAAACCCTATTTTGACACTTAGAAGTTGAGTGCATTGAATCAAGTTCATGTAACACCATTTCTGAATCCTTAATTCTCTCTCAGACCTGCCACAAGGCTGAATTGTTTTCTCTTGGAAGCCTTTCTAAATTACTATCTACTTTTTCCTTTCATTCCTTGGACTCTGATACTTATTTAAGAAAGTGCTTCCTGAGCTTAAATAATTCTCTCAATTGCTCCTCCAGAAGTTTGCAGTCTCATTGCAGGGCAGGAATTTCCAATTTATTAATATGTTGAAGTTGTAAATGGGTCAGTTGCTGTTCCTATGATTGTTTAGCTGACTGGAGAGCACTCATCACCTAAGAGATTGCGTACTCTTTGAGTTTGAGCTCTAACTTTGGTTCCAGCTGGAACTTCATCTTCCAATTCTTCATGACGGTCTGTGGAAGGCAAAGAAGAAACAGGAATTGCAAATGTAATGGATCTGCCCCCATATTTGCAGATGAACTAGCCATTAATGTGCATTAAGTACTCTAAACAACTATGAGTGTCACTTTCATCCCTCGAAGAAAATCATAGCTCCTTCAAAGCTTGAAATGTTTCCAGAAACTATTATCATATGTTTAACTTATATCAACACATTGATCAATGAATGTACAATCCAGTATGATATATTCCACTAGTGTTTGATAACATCAAATCAAATCAAAATACAAACAAAAAGCTAATTTAAGCAACACAAAAGTGCTAAGGTGGCGCACAATAGTTGCATTACAAAAAATACATGAAGGCAAGATAAAACTGACAATAATCAAGCTACAACTTAAATGAAATAAAATTAAAGGAATACAAAACGATGCTTACCGACTATCCTCTCTGTATTGCAAGAAAAGTTGGGCCTAAAACAGTGAAATTCGCAGAATAGTGACGAGTTTAAAAGAATCCACATAAGTTACACGACAGTCATGATGACTACCTACCACTGAAAATAGTTACCCAATGCGTTCACAAGTCTACAGTAAAGTTCAGTTATTTGTGAGTAATACGTTTGTTTGAGCTGTGTCAAGAAATGAAAACAGGGTTGTACTCGTTGCTGGTTTGAAAAAGAATACCCAACAAATTGCATAGGTTCATGATTCATTGCTTGAAGGAAAAATATTACTTCCAAAATGATGTTGATCTAGCAAGGGAGTGGCATAGGATAGAATGTTTCTTGGGAATAGTTGAAGCAGTTTCTTGGCTGGATTACCACTTACCACGGTGTGAAAGGCATGATTATGCAGATGGTTTTCTGGTGATGTTGACATAGCAGACTTCGTTTTTACTTTGTGTTGTGATTGTTGTAATATCAAGTTTATGCTGTTTAGATGTGCAAAGGGATATTCTGGGGATCCAAACAAACCTGGCAGAAAGTGTATCAAGCTACCAGGTGAGATAAATTTAATCCGTTGTTGTAATTAAGATGCTATGCATGAGTTCATTGTAAACAAGAATACAATGGACTGATTGCTATCATTTTTGGGTTTAAAAATTGTTATGGAAACTTCTGACTGGATGAGAAATTTCTTTTAAGGTGAAGGTATCTGCGTGGTAATTTTTGCTCAGAGTATGATGAAGAAATAGTATGCTTCTCAAGAAAAATAATATGTACCTTGCTTAGAAAGCCTTTGATTGTCTCTGTCAGCAATTTTCTATTGCTTGCTTCCGTAGTAACGAGGTGGACATTCCTTGAAACCTCGGTTTAGATAAATACCTAAACAATGAACATAAAATTTCCCTTAGATCAACTAATGACAGCTTGCCGGACCATTCTTTTTTTTTAAGCGGAATTCTTACCAAGTGTTATGATCAGGCCAATGAAAAGAACAAAGACAGAAGGAGATGATGTTAGGTTTTACTGCTTTGCCAAGGCAAAGCAACAACCGAGAATAAGTTGGTCTCGAGGAAATGGCAAGACCTTACCCAGCAGGGCTGTTGTGTCTGGAAAAATCTTGTTAATTAGTAAAATAAGGAAAGAAGATGAAGGAGACTACGCGTGTACTGCAAGAAACATATATGGCTCCGAAACTGGTTCAACACAGCTGAGGGTACAAGGTTAGATACTTAAATAATTTTTTATGAGAGCATAGAATGGAAGGATGTTGTTGAGAGGAACCGTTTGTGTATAAAATTGCACAGGCCTGGATTAACTTCACGCGTATTTTTAACGTTTTCCCAAAATGTTTGAGGGAATCGCATTTGCACACGATATTCGGGCGATTAAACCCTTTCAATGCCGCCACAAAAGTCAAAACAAACATTACTGAAAAACTGATTTTGTTTGCAAATGCAATCAAACATATGCAAGATATGCAGCTTTTAGTTGACACTGCTTGCAGTTCTGTGTAACAGGAAATTCTAAAACCAACGAATATGCAACAAGTTAACCTACATGTAATTTACAACTTCAAAGTTTTTCAGAATGGTGACTTACACTGTAGTATAGGAAACTACAAACAAAACTGAACATGTTACATGAAAGTCAGGAGGTAAGAAATATCTTCAGTGAGCATTACAAGCAACACTTTTCATAATTCAATACAATACAATACAATACAATACTTTATTTATACACATAACAGGAAGGAGCTCCTGAGTGCTCATTAAAACATGTATGTGTGTATTAGTGTAAAACAATAAAATTGTACAAAATGTAAAAGGATAAAATTAATCAATTAATTAATAAACACTGCCTAAATACTAATTAGTAATAATCTATGCACAAAGTTTAACAACTTTAAAAATTTAAAAAGTTCTTCAAGGCATATGAAAATTAACAGCCCGCCACAGTTTACTGACTAAAAAGGTAAAAGATCTATGCATGTACTCCAAGTTGAATGGGGGAAGTACCAACCTGGTGCTGAGCCCACATAAGTTAAGACTACCCCTAAGATCTTAAGTGTATCTTGCTTCTCAACCTTCACATTATTGAGATGAAATTCATATTCATATTATGATGGCCTGATGGCAACAGCTTGCGTTTTAGCGGCATTAATCTTAAGGTAATTTAATCTGAACCATCTTGATAGCACGCTGAGGTCAGAGTTAATAACACACTGCAGAACTGTAGGTGAGACATCCGAGGCATATTCTGTTGTGTCATCAGCATACAGCCTTAAGGACGTATTAGAAATGAAGTAATTGAGATCATTAATGTACATATTAAATAAGAGTGGACCTGACAAGGATCCCTGTGGTACTCCGGTTGTTATAGTTCTCCACAGAGAATATACTCCATCAAGTTTAACTCCTCACCTTCTACCTAAAAGATAGGCTGTCATAAGTTCCAAGGCATCATCTGTACAACCATACACTTTCAGTTTGGCCAGCAGAAGTGGGTGACAAAGCCACGTTTCTTCAGTTGTGAAAGAATGTTCAAAAATGCAATTAAAAAAATCAACAAATAACTGATTGGTACTAGGGAAAAGTTTCAGAGTTGACAAATTGCTTGGAGCATGGAGAGTGTATTAACACGCTTTTATGTTAGTGTCTAGGTTGTAAAGTCCTTAGCGTCCTACAAGCTTTGTACTGAGGAGACAACTTTTGTTTTTCGGTTGTATGAGATGTTCTGTGTTGGTAGACTTTGAAGGCCGCTTGCTATGATATTCTCTGTTAGAGGCTGGTCATGTGAAGACTTGGTTTCTCAAACTGCTAGAGGAGGTTTGGTTGCTCAGATTGCTGGTAGAGGCTTGGTAACTTGGAGTGCTTGTATAGGCTTTGTTGCTCAGAGTGCTGGTAGAGGCTTGGTTGATCACAGTGCTGGTAGAGATTTGATTGCTGAGACAGCTGATGGAGGTTTGGTCGCTTGGAGTGCTATTTGGGGCTTGATTGCCCAGAATACTGTTGAGTCCGTAAAGGTACCAAGATGACAGGCATAAACACAACATGCTTTAATACGATCGATTCATACAGCTAGAACCCCCCGACCTCGCTACTGCCGGTCAGCGGTCAGTTAGGACTTCATGTTACTACATCTTCCTTTTTTTTTTTAAATTAACTAAATGTCAATAAGGACATCACTGTTCTCAAGTGTCCTGAGTGAAACTAATATTAGCATTGTTCAATAAGTCTGTCTGGTCTTCTAAGAGCTCCTCTAGGTCTAAGGCGTGTCAGCATCGGTTCAGGCTGCAAGGGCTTGTCTACTGCTGGTTGGTCCTCAGGGACAGATAGTTCTTCATAGTCTTCTTGGCTGCCTCCAGGAGCTGAGGGTACATCTGGGTTCATCTCTCTTCTTGGTATTGGCTTGCGGCTCTCATTGCCTTCATTCTAGGGTGAGAGCGGAGGATTTCCCTCAAAAACTCTTCGTGTCATCCGCCGATTCCTTCTCACTTGGCCATTTCGGGTCTGTATGACTACTGATCTTGGAGACTCATGTTGCTTAATTACTGTCCCTTCTGCTTTCAGATCAGGAATCCAAACACGGTCACTGGGTGACAGTTCCTTTCCCTCTACTACTTTGTGTCTATGGTCATAATCGAATTTCATCTTAGCTCGGTACTCCTTCTCTTTTCTTCTGATGTGATCATAGTCTGGGGTCTCTGGCTTCAGCTCATCTTGGTGACAGGGGACTCTAGTACAAAGTTTCTGACCCATGCTTAATTGTGCTGGAGAGTAACCGTGATGCAATGGAGTATCTCTGTAGTTCAGGAGAGCCAAGTATTCTTCACTACTCTTATTCAAGACTGTCTTCATAGTTTGGAACCGCCCTTTCCACTTCTCTGTTGGACTGGGGGTATCTTGGAGATGAGGTTATGTGCTGAAACTGCCAGTCTGTGGAAAAGGTAGTGAACTCGCGTGAATCAAACTGCGGGCCGTTGTCGCTAAATAAGATGTCTGGAATCCCATGTCGACTGAAGATCCTCTTAAGTTGCAGGATAGTCTGGGCAGAGTTTACATTCTTGGACACTTGACTTATCTCTATGTCTCTTGAAAAGTAATCTACAGGTAGGAGGTAATGTTTATCCTTGTGCTGAAAGAAGTCTACGCCAACTCTGCTCCACGGTCGTTCTGGAAACTCAGTACCTTTCATTGGCTCAATGCGTTCTCTGCGATATTTCTCACACATGGCACAGTTCCGCACAACTCTTGTAATGTCTTGGGAGATGATGATGACCATCATGAAGACGCCTTAATACATCTGCTCTTAGCCTTGGAGGTATAATGATTCGTCGATCTCTCAGAAGCAGACCGTCGTGGAGGGAGATGTTGCCACGTTCACTCTAGTATTTAGCTATTGGCCCATGGACTCTTCATTTCTCTTCAGGCCATCCATTCTGTACATACTGCATCACAGTTTTAAGTGTGTCATCATTCTTCAACTCAGAACGTATCTCATCTAACCGCTGGTCCGAGGCAGGTAGGGTTACCAATACAGCATTCACATAGCACTCGACTTCGTCATGTAGGTCATTCCATGACTTAGGCTCCTGGGCTTTACCCTCCTGGGGTGATCGAGACAATGAATCAGCTGTGTACAAGAGTTTGCCCAGAACATGTGTGATGGGAAAGTCAAATCTCATGAGTCTCATCCTGAAGCATTGTATGCGCACTGGTAGCTCGTCAATCAGCTTTGTGGAAAACAATGGAATCAATGGCTTGTGATCTGTTTCCACTTTAAATCTCATTCCGATCAAGAATTCAGCCCAGTGTTCAAGTGCCCATGTGATAGCCAAGGCCTCTTTTTCGATCTGGGTATAACGACACTCTGTCTCGGTCATTGATCTGCTAGCATAGGCCACTGGCCTCATCTCACCGGACGGCTGTTTCTGCATAAGGACTGCATCAAGTCCAAAACTGCTGGCATCAGATGAGACCATGGTCTCCTTCTCTGGATTGTACAGTGCAAAAACTTGGTCGGATGCCATGTCTGCTTTCAGCTGTTGAAAGGCTTCTTGTTGGGCTGTGCCCCACACCCACGCTCTCTCCTTCTTAAGCAAGTCTCTTAAGGGTTTCGTCTTCTCAGGTCTGCAATGTTCTGAGGTTCTGCCATGTCGGTGATAGCTATGACCTTGGAAGGATCTTTCCTGATTCCATCACTGTCGATGATTTGGCCCAAGTATTGCAACCTGGACTGAGAAAATAAAACACTTCTCAAGGTTGAGTGTTAGTTTCCTCTCGACTAGCCTGTCAAGGACTTGCTTAAGTCATTTGTCATGTTCCGCTTGGTCTCTCCTGATGATTAGAATATCACCCATGTGGCACTTGACCCCCTCTATTCCAGAGAGTTCTTTGTCCATCCTCTTTTGGAAATATTCTGGGGCTGAGGATATGCCGAAGGGAAGACGCTTAAACATGTAACGGCCGAAGGGCGTAATAAAGGTAGTTACCTTGGCACTTTCTGGGTTTAGGGCTATCTGATGAAACCCTGAGTTGGCATCAAGTTTGGAGAATACTGATCCCTCTGTAAGGCTTCCCAGTGTCTCTTCAACTGTTGGCATTTGATAGACTTCTCGGTGGACTGCTTGGTTAAGCCTTGTGAGATCAACACATATCTGCACCCTTCCATCGACCTTTGGCACTACCACAATCGGTGAACACCATTCTGTCGCCTCGTCTACTGGTTCAATAATGTCCAGTTGTTCCATACGTTTGATCTCCTCCTGCACTTGCTTCATAAGTGGCAGTGGTACTTGCCTGGGAGTGGTCAGACAAAAGGGTGTGGCCCCTTCCTTCAAATGAATTGTATGCTCACCCTCCAATTTGCCAAGGCCTTGAAAGAGTGTTGGGTACTGCTTGACAATGTCCCCCTTAGTTGCTGATTGGAGTGGATGGCTATCAGGCGTTTGATGGACAGCTTTAACACTGTATGTCATGGATAAGACCAAGACTTCGGATAGCGGGTATCCCAAGAAGCAACTTGGATGCCCCACTGACTACGTACACTCGTTCTTTAATGACTGTTTCGTCTTGTTTGAGGTTCATGACTGCACATCCAAGGGTCTTTAAAGGAACATCCCCTGCTCCAACAAGTTCTCTGTCAGATTTTGAAAGTGTCCCATATGAGGACTTGTAGATGTGCTCAGGCATCACAGACACTTGTGTTCCTGTGTCGATGCACCATGTCAGCATGTCTTGGTCTTGAATCTTGAGTTTGACATGCCATCCAGGGTCTGACCTACTGATTTGAGAGTTTGCTGCTGGTTCTGCCTTGGAAGTATTTGAACAAGTGGGTGTAGTAACCCCTCCCACAAATGTGAGGCTAAAGTCATCCTCAGTTTTGAGAACTTCGTTGACCGTTTTTGGAGGTACACTCTTGCATATGATAGGGAAATGTCCCATTTTGTTGCACTTGCTGCATCGTGTATCCGCTGCTGGGCAGTTCTTCTTTCCAGGGGGGTGTCGGTGGTTGCAATACCCACAGTTCCGTCCACTTGTTTGGAAAGCCTTCCTCTTGGAGTCTCGCTGGTTCCTTTGTTCTGTATCTTGACCAGCATGAGGGTCTGGCCTGTTCCCTCGTGGTGTGACACTCAATCTCTGCGGTTTTTGATTCTTGTAACTCGCGTTTTGTTGCTTCCTTCAAGGACAGGATCTTCACTGCCTTTTCAAATGAAAGGGCTGCTCCCTCGTCATACAGTTTTAGCTTGTAATTGTCTTCCTTGCAGGAAAAGGTAAGTTTGTCTCTAACTGCTTGCTCATAAAAATCGGCTGGAAACTTGCACTCGGCGGCTCTTTCCTTGACAGTCACGACCCACGAATCTGTGTAGGTTCTCGTTTAAGGTGAAGCCAAAATTTCTCTCTCAGCATGAGTTGAGGGTCCCATTTTTGAAAGTATTCATCAAACTTTGCCATAACGGTCGCGTAGTTGTTGGAGTCTTCGGCTGGAAGTTTCTCTTCTCCTCCCGCGGGGTTGTCACGCTCAGGTAAGTAGGTGAAATTTGAGTAAATTTCCAAACATGGCTCGCCGATGTGGTTTAATAGCAGCCCCACTTTCATTTCATCGGGTTTCTCTGAAGCTCCAATTGCCTTGAGGTAAATTTCGAATTTTTGTTTCCATTTTCCCCACGAGTGAGCAGGATTTCCCATCAAAATTTCCAGCGGTTCCGGTGGTTTGGCGAATGGTATGCTTTCCGCCATCTTGTTTGAAACCA